>NW_022196896.1:111794993-111803387 GCF_008632895.1 Mastomys coucha
GGGGGACAGTGGCAGAATCCACTGCGGACTGGCCTTGCTCAGCCACTCCAGTTGTTCTGAGACAGCCCCCAGCTGGCTGCTGTGCCCTCATGGTTGGATAGGTGGAGGGGGCCAGACTCAGAAAGTCCCACTGTGCTTCCGAGTAGCGATAGGGACCCGTGGCTCACTGAAAGCAGAACAGGGTGACATCGGAAAGTGACCAGAGCCTAGGGAACACACACACACACACACACACACACACACACACACACACACACGTGCATGGACTCATGGACTTCATTGTTACGCATTTCCCCATTCTGAATTCACAGACCAAATGATCTTTGACAAACTGTCCTGATTGACCAGTTCAACTGGAAAACCCAAGGTGACCCTTGGGCAGCTCCCCCTGTCCCCACCCCTGCTTCCCAGATTACTGCTTCCAGGTTCCCTGGAGGTCCCAGGATCCCCTGGGGTAGGTCAAACAGTCGTGGTCTCGTAATATCAAAAGCACCCACCTGTCATAAGGTTCAGCGTGTAGGGGACACCGGTGTGTCTGCTTCCTCTGTATAACTCCCATCTCACATAACTCTGCATGGGCAGGAAATTGACGTCTCAGGAGGATAAGCCAGCTACCCCCTAGTAGCAGCCAGGAAGTGCGGAGGATTGGCCCAGCCCCCAACCCTCTGGCACTCAGATCTCAATTCCCAAGCCCTTACCAGAAACACCTGTGTCCACCTTCACCTAGCACCTGGAGAAACGCCACACTGGGGTGAAAGGTGAATCAGAGGCCAAGAGGGCTGATCTCCAGCAAGGCACTTGCTCTTCCCCCAAAGTCACACTTACACAGAGAGAAGCCCAAAGCTTGGGTGGTGCCCGCTGTGCAGACACATCTGGGGACTCCCAGATGGGGGGAATCACCCCATCATTCAGGAGGGTGATCTGGAGTTCTAGGCCACCCTGAACTGCATGCCAAGACCCTGACTCAAAACAAACAAAGCAAAACAAAATATCCTGGGCTGTGGAGTAGCCAGTGCCAAGCTAACACAAGGAGGACCGAGGACCGGTGACCTGGGACTAGTGGGACAGCAGTGACTCCTAGGGGCAGGTAGCCAGGCCAGTGAGACTTAACACTTCAGGCCAGAGCTTCTTGAGGACTTAAAGAGGGCATTGTGCCAGGATTCTCCTCTGAAATTTTGATCTGAAGGCCCTTCATCATTTCTGACTGGAGCTTACAAATTCCAGAAAATTCTACTGTATATTTAAGCACATACCCCAGCCCAAGGATCACTATGAGAAGACCAAAAGGAACCTTCACCCTTAGGACTCACTGGGGCTTTCCGGTCTCCCTGTACTCCCTGGGAAAGGCACTTTATTCCCAGTCCTACTATCTAATAGAAATTCCTGAGACAGGACTCAGGGACCACCTCCTGAGCCAGGCAGGCCTCCTGGGTTTGAATATTAAGGCTGTGGCTTCATCCGTAGGGCAAGCTGTCCTGACTCTACCTTCTGGTAAGCTAGGAACAAACCATAGCAAAGGTCTCCAGAACCAAGTGCACTACTGATGCCAGGGACCAAGAACCAGGCCTGGCAGATAGGAAGTGCTGGATGTTAGGAGTGGGCTGTAAAAAGTTTCCATTTCAATCCTGTGGGTATTTTTGAAGCTTTACGGTCTCCTCAGCATTTCGACCCCAATATGGGTCCAGACATCTGGATGACAGAAGGTCATTTTCCCAAGTCATCCAGAGAAGGCATCACCCCAGAGCCTGGGCCAAGGTGTACCCTCCCTCCCTGTACTGTGTTTGTGTGGAGCCCACTCCCAAGAGAAAATGGCGCTCACGCAGCAGATTAATAAAGGCCTTGAGACAAAAGAAAAAAAAGTAGGGGTGCGGTTAAGTGAGGGATTTGTTGGCAATACAAGAAGAAAATTTTTGTTTTGAAACAAGAGTCTCATTAGGGAGACCTGGCTGGCCTGGAACTCACCATGTAGTGGCCTTAAACTCACAGAGATCCACGTGCGAACACTCTAGCAAAAGAACGGACATTTTTTGCAGAGGCTAGTTAATAAGCCTTCTTACTGGGGGTTGGGAGGAGGGTGCAGAAAAAGTGGGGAATCCAGAGCCTTCCTGGGTGACCTGGACTGGCTGGGAGTCTGACACAGGCAACCCAGCCTCTCCTAGCACCATCTCCTCTTGAGATCGCCGACCAGGCCTAAGCGAGCCCGGGAAGGAGAAAAGTAGACAGGGCAGAGAAAAGGAAGCTTTAGGGAAAACAGCCTTTATCCTCCTCCCTCCACTCTACACACCCAGGGCTACTCCAGAAGGAAGCAGCCAGGCCGCTAGGCGCCGGGTGGGCGTGGAGGTGGGCGGCGTCCGACGTCCCCACGTGTCCCGAAGAGGAGAGGCAGGCGACCCCGTGAAGGCCCAGCAGCGGGGAAGTCGCCGCCTCAGGATGTTGGCGATCCTCAAGGGCTCTGAGATTCCGGCTCTTCCCTTCGCGATCCTGCGGGGCGTGCCTCTGAGGCGACCAGGGCTAAACGGAGTTGCTGTCCCCGCGGTGAGCCGGGGCGCGAAGGGTTAACCTACCTGGGCCGCCGCCCCTGCGGCTCCTCCTCCAGCCGCAGGCAAAAAAGAAAGTCTCCGCGGGGGCGCGGCCCGGCTTCGTCCCGCCGTCTCTAGTCGCGGAGCCCAGAGCTGTGATCCGTGCGCCCCGCTCAGCTGCCCTGGACCGGGCCGCCATGTCTCTGTGGTGAGTCAGGGTCCCGGTGGGGTGCAGGGTACCTCCGAGCTTCACCTTCCCCCGGGGCCGCAGACCGCAAGGGATGCACGCTGGGTGTCCTGGGGCTGACCCCAGTTTCCCGGGGCAGCGGGAGATGCGGAGCAGGGCGCGGCGCCGGAGCGGCAGGTGGGATGTGGGAGATGCGGGGCGCACGCTTGGCTCCCCGGCCGCGACTCGGGCAGCCTGTATGCAAGGTCTCTCCGGCCTTGGGGTCTCACTAGCACACACACACACACACCTGACCCCTCCGGTCCCTCTTCCCCTCTGTGGCCACTTCTCCGGACCGCCTCGACCCTTCTCGTTCCCCGGCTTTGCTCTTACAAACGGAGTGGACTGGTACGTGCGAGCCAGGGCCCTGACTCCGGAGCTGCGGCGTGGAGCTTCTTTTAGAACCCCAAGAACTGGAACTGGGTTCGGAATCCTCTGCTCCGGTTCCCAGCAGGGTACCTCAAGTCATTTCTGCCTTTCTCCATCCAACCTGGTGGCCAGAAAGTCTTGGGGTTCTTGGGGGAAAACTCGCTGAATGTGGGAAGGACTCAACATTTACTCACCCTGCGCCTTAAAACCTGGGGTTATCTCTACCTGCTTCGTGGCTCCCTGGCTCTTGTACCTCCCCGCCTTGGAGTTGAGAGCCATCTCCCTGCTGCCCCAGCCCTGGAAGGCCATGAGTCTCCCAGTGCGAGCTAAGGAGGGAAGGTTCTGGGGGGTGGGGGGAAGGGGCACAGGCAGGATCATTTCTGAGATTTCTGCCTCTGAAAAGGGTGTGGTAGGGTTACCTGACCAGGTAGGGTCCCCGGAAAGTCGGTTTCCTTCCCCAGGGCTGAAGGGCTAGGCACCCATTCCTCTGTGTGGAATATAAAGGTAGGGGTAAGGAGTGGTGATGGGATCTCGGTCCGCTTCCCCTTCGAGGCCGCCCATCTAGAGTAAGAATGGCTCCTTTCTGGTTCTGTTGAGTCTGTGGGGGCTGCTAACTCACTGCCCACTGCACTCCACAAGGAGACTCCCCCAAAAGCTGCAATAAGGATACTCTCTTTGCCCTTTAGTGTGACTGGTTCAAAGTCATCAGGTGATACTGCTGCCCACATATATATATATGTATGTGAACTAAAAATGAAAAGCAGAGCACAGGGGATAGACAGTGGTCTCTTTTCCTGGCAAAATGACGGCATCTCACTGAGTTCATGCCTGGTGCTTTATCCTGTGTTCTGTCCCATTTCAGGGGGAACTTGAGGAGTTAAATGGTCCCCTTCCCAGAGTCTTTGGGTTTGGGACTGCAGTAGCTGATTCCACAGTGCTTCTTGAGTTAGTATGAGAAAAGCAGCAGGATCCTCTGACCTTCCAGGAAGTAGAGTCCACTGGCCTATCTGTGGGCCCCTAATCCTCAGGAGGAGTATGAGTGCCAGCTCACCCTCTTCTCTGCTGCCCCTCCCCCCCCCTTAGGAAGAAAACCCTCTACAAGAGTGTATGCCTGGCTCTGGCCCTCCTTGTGGCTGTCACTGTATTCCAGCGCAGTGTGACCCCTGGTCAATTCCTTCAGGATCCTCTACCACCCACGCTGGGACCATCCAAAACTGGAAATCTGGTCAACCCCGACAGCTTCTGGAAAAGTTCAAAGGATGTAGCGGCTCCCACCCCCACGTTGCCCCGGGGACCTCAGGTCTGGGATGTGATCACCACTAACTGCTCTATCAACGTCAACCTGACCCACCAGTCCTGGTTCCAGGGTCTGGAGCCACACTTCCGACAGTTCCTAGCCTATCGGCATTGCCGCTATTTCCCCATGTTGCTGAACCATCCAGAGAAGTGTGCCGGAGATGTCTACCTGCTGGTGGTTGTCAAGTCGGTCATCACACAGCATGACCGCCGAGAGGTCATTCGTCAGACCTGGGGCCACGAATGGGAGTCGGCAGGTCTGGGCAGGGGCTCCGTGCGGACTCTCTTCCTGCTGGGCACAGCCTCCAAGCAAGAGGAGCGAACCCACTATCAGCAGCTGCTGGCCTACGAGGACCGTCTCTATGGTGACATCCTACAGTGGGACTTCCTCGACAGCTTCTTCAACCTGACCCTCAAGGAGATCCACTTCCTCAAGTGGCTTGACATTTACTGTCCCAACGTCCCCTTCATTTTCAAAGGTGATGATGATGTCTTCGTGAACCCCAGCAACCTGCTTGAGTTTCTGTCTGACCGGCAGCCCCAGGAAAATCTATTTGTAGGTGATGTTCTGAAACATGCTCGGCCCATCCGCAAAAAAGACAACAAATACTACATCCCCGCCGTCATGTATGGCAAGGCCACCTACCCACCCTATGCTGGTGGTGGGGGTTTCCTCATGTCTGGCAGCCTAGCTCGACAACTCCATCATGCCTGTGACACGCTGGAACTCTTCCCTATTGACGACGTCTTCCTGGGCATGTGCTTGGAGGTGTTGGGAGTGAAGCCCACAGGCCACGAGGGCTTCAAGACCTTTGGCATCTCTCGGGTCCGAGGCAGCCGGATGAACAAGGAACCGTGCTTCTACCGGGCCATGCTTGTGGTCCACAAGCTCTTGCCTGCCGAGCTGCTGGCCATGTGGGATCTGGTGCATAGCAATCTTACCTGCTCTCTCAAGTTCCAGGTGCTCTAATGTTGCTGGGCCACCAGTACATTTCTCCTCGAGTCCTTGGGATCCTGGGACTGGAGATACACGGTATAGTCTTTGGACCCCTACAGGAGGTGAAGGGTTTGGGCCCTCTGTGCCCCTAGGTGTGGTGGGGTACAGAGAGCCAGAGAGGAACTCCCAGAAATTCCCAAGAAAGAGGCCCAGGAATAGCCAGAACTTCCCTTTCTGGAGGTCCTCTGAGGACCTGGATTTCTCCTAGCCTGGGCCTGAAGCCTGGCCTCTCTAGCCTGGTAGAAGGCCCTGGTGGCCTCTAAAGGAACATTTGCTCAGGTACCTGAGCTAGGCCTGACCCCAGTGGGTCGGTGGCTGCCTCTTGTCCTCACAGGGAAATCTCTTTCCTGTGAAATGCCTCTGGCTCCCTGAGGGTCAAGGGACCCTTCATGGGAGCTCAGTCCTGTGCAGGTCCACAGGTGTCCCCTGGTCCACATTCCTGGCTCTCCTAAGGCAGGAGCTCCAAAGCACAGCCCCAGGCTTGCCTGGAGTCAGCTCCTGAGGCATGGCTCCTGGCTCTGTCTTCTCTCGGCTGCTCTGACTACCTCAGCACTCCTCAAAAACCTCAGTGTGGGCTGCCGCCCCCACCTTACGCTCCCGACACAGAGCAAAAGAGCAGTGCTCCTGGCCTGCCCCCAAGTCACAGTGATCCCTGAGCACAGCCCAAGCCAGGACTCACCCTTGGCACCTCACCAATACTGACTCCCTGGCCGGAAACTGGCCGGTTGGGCCCTCCATGTAGACATTCTTCTATTACTGTGAAATTTTATTTATGAAGAATTGGAAGGAAGGCGGCTCCAGGCCTTGGGAGGTGTACCTCTTTTCTGTATACTTTCCTTCAGCAGGCTAGCATCTCTACCACTCTTTCCCCCCTACCCCCGCCTTTCAAGTCCCACTCTGAGCCCTTCCCCACTGACACCCCTACTTTTCTGGGGCCTGCCCAGACTATTTTCCCCTGTGAAAGAACGCCACCTCACACCTCTGGCTGGGGTCACCTGAAAAGACGGAGGCAATCTTCTCTATTTTTCTCAATAAAACGACTGGTTGTTGAAGGTGCCTGAACTAGCTACTTCCTTGGTCTTGGCTAGTGGGTGTGTGAGAGCTCTAGAGGGGCCTTAGAGGAAGGTGGGGGGAGCTATGATGGGGCAAGAAACCTGCCAGCTCTTAACACTCAGCTGTCTCAGGTGACCTCGTGGCCAGCTGAAGCCTTGGCCTAAGTATCAATTAGCAAAGGTCAAGGCATGAGTTCAGGCCCAAGGCTAATGTTCTAGTGGGTGCCCTTAGGCAGGGTATGCAGAGTCTAATAGGCTCCCTGACGACCTTGTGAAAGCATTGAAATAGACTTGGCTGGAAGGAGAGCCTGCCACGTGCAGGACTTTTGCCAAAGTTGCTGCTTCTGGAGGCGGAAGGAGGGCTGTTACTGCCAGGGCAGGATCTTCTGAGGTGGTAGTGAGCAGGCCAGCTGTGTCCAGCTCAGTGACATCCACCATGGGCCCAGTGGCCCCGATCCAAGACCTAGGGTTGGAAAGGACAGGGCAGCCACCATTTCTCCCCTGCACAGGTCTTCCCAATTATGCGCAGAGCTCAGTGCAAAAACACATGCCTAGTTCCCGGAAGTTAGAAACTTTTAAGATTGCAACAGAGCAGAGCCCTTTGGAGGAGCCAGCGCACCTGCTCCCAGAACAGCTGCAGGAGAGCCAGAAGGACCAGGCAGAGGCTCAGGACTGTGTGAAGAAGCCACATCTAAGGACCAGGCAGAGACACGATTTAACCAAAGGTTGAGGGAGGGAGGTGGATGCTTGGTAGTGCAGGTAGGTAGGGGAATCTCAAGCCTTAGAGGTTTAGGGAAGTGTCTGGAGCTGACCCTGAGCTATAGCTATATCTGAATCTATAGCTTTTGGCTTCCTTTGTCTTTGGCTTGGGTCCTGTGGACTGGGAACTCAGTGGAAGTCTCCTTGCCAGCACTGAGTCAAGACTCGGGGCCACTCAGTACAGGGGGTGTGAGGTTTTCGCTTCACTTGGGCTCAAGGCTGGGCAGGCAGGCCCCATTAACTCAGCAGAAGGAAGACCAAGGAAGCCCCTCCGGGATGCTGTCCCATTTCCCATTCCCCCACCCCACCCCCAGGGCCAGCCCTTACTGAGCCTTGTACCTGCTTAAAAGGACTAGGGGGTATTTTCCCCTGAGGTAGACTGGAATTTGGGGAGGAGCCACTGTGTGAGAGACAAGGGGGAGATTCCCTGCTGAGTTTGTTAACAGACCCCAGCTCTTGGGTCTGGAAGTGGTAGACACAGACCCAGAGATACTCAGGGTCTCTATTAAGACCAACCAAGAGCAGGTTAAGGCTGGTGGTTCCTAGAACAAAGGAAAGGGGTTACTCTTACAAAAAAAAAAAAAAAAATTAAAAAAAAAAATCTCCAACCATCCCATGCAGGTTATCTGATGGAAAGAAGGGGTTCAGAACCAGAATGGGTATTGTCCAATCTTAACTGGTCAGTGTCCCATCCTCCCTGCAGGAGTAACAGATTGTAGAAAGGATCTGGTCCTGACCGGTCAGAGGCTAAGCAGTTTCATGCAGTTCACTGATCAGCTTTGACTCTGAGGGTCCGGTATATTCCCTGGAGACTGCCTTTATCCTACATCTGAGAGAATGAATGATTGTTGTTTCTTAGCTCTAGGCTATGTGCGGGCCCTGGGTCACGGTTTGAATCTGTAGAGAGAGGACGAACCAAACAGGCAGGTTCCTCCCTAGCATCAGATAGGCCTATCTCTTTTAGGGGGCCCCCATCAAGTTAGGGTGCTCTCTGCAGTCTCTGAACTATCAGATCACTACAGGTAGTCGAGGGTCCGCATCCTGGTAGGCCAAGCAGGATAGGCAAAAGGGGACCGAGGATATGTAGCAGTTTTAGGAGTGCTTGCCTAGCCAGGCCGTGGTGGCACACGCCTTTAATCCCAGCACTTGGGAGGCAGAGGCAGGTGGATTTCTGAG
>NW_022196896.1:111803439-111816787 GCF_008632895.1 Mastomys coucha
CCTGGTCTACAGAGTGAGTTCCAGGACAGCCAGAGCTATACAGAGAAACCCTGTCTTGAAAAAAACTATACTGTGAGATGTTCAGAGTGTCCCAGCTGCTGCAAGTCCCTACAGGATCCATCTTTGCTGCCATTGGCTTTTTTCAGTTTGCCTAAGAATGTGAGTTCCCAGCCTTCTCTATCCAGGCTGTCTCTATAAAGACACTTTTATTGCTAGGATTACTTAAAGAAATAAACATAAAGATAAAGGTTTTCCTGGAAAATTCTGGCATTTCCACTGAAGTCTTGTTTCCTAGTTGAGAGGTGTGTCCCATCACCCAGGTTGTATAACAAAAGACAACCAGAAATTCCTGAGGCCAATCTCCGGTACCCCAGGCTGGACTTGAACTCACAATGACATGACTCAACACCTGGTAGCTGGTATTACAGGTGTCAGATAGGGATTGATGGAGGCTATGTGGAAATGGAAGGAAGCTGACAGGCATCTCTTGAAGCAGAATCTTTAATCAGAACGGCTGTAGGACAACCACTGCGGAAACAAGACTGTGTGAACATGGCCTGGGGGGCTTGGGAGTTTAGGGGCTAGTAAAGGGGGATGGGGATGGAAAAGTTCGGCTGTAGGTCAGTTCCCCCCACCCACCAGCTGGTGGGTCTGTGGATTCCCTGATGAGAAGCTTCCACAGGTGTTATTAGTCAAGTCTCTCAGCCCACCTAAGGCTTTTGGGTAACCGCTCCTCCCACAGGCAAGCTCTGCCATGCCAGTGCTGAAGGTTAAAGCTAAGGCTTCTTGCAGACAGGCAAGCACTTTACCAACTGAGCCGTCTCTCCAGCTCTCTTTTAAAAGTTTTTCCAGTCGGGCTGGAGAGATGGCACAGTGGTTAAGAGCACTGACTGCTCTTCCAGAGCTCCTGAGTTCAAATCCCAGCAACCACATGGTGGGCTCACAACCATCTGTGATAGGAATTCGATGCCCTCTTCTGGTGTGTCTGAAGACAGTGGCAGTGTACTCATATAAATAAAAACAAATCTTTAAGAAGAAGACAGTTTCTGATGATCAAAAAGTTTCTGAAGGGGCAGAACTCAAAAACCAGAGAAGACTGTTCTTATGGCCTAACTAAATCAGACTGAGTGGGGAGAGCAAGCAAGGCCTGTCTGCTCGGACTTCTCGCACAACGACCTATCTGAGTTAGAACTCCTATTCCCAGGCAAAGATTAGGATCCTCTGTGGTGAGTCTCCCAAATAGAAGGGAACACCCGTGAGCTTTCTAAGTTTTATGGTTTATTTTAGGGGAGGAGGGCTCTACTTTTCCTCTCCTTTAGTTCAGGTGACAAAAGACCGGCCGGCACTTACTTTTACTGGGTGGACATTAGTAACAAGAACAACTGTGGAGCTTAATCAATATGCCCGGCGCTGGGAACACTTTACATGTATAATCTATATTACGTTGTCTTTGGTAAAAAAATAGGTTTACATTTCAATGTAAAACTCTTTTATGTAGCCTTGTCGAGGTGGGGAGTTGGGGGAATCCAAGCACACCCTCGTGGATCCCAAATTATCTGAGCAGGCAATGCCAACTGTTAGCTCTCGCTCCACACTGGGGCGCTGCTGAGCGAGCCTGCGCGGTTGGGGGCTTCTCGGGCCAAGCAGGCTGCGGTGAAGCCTACACTTCAGGCATTAAATATCTGTCTCTGTGACACCCACCATCACAGCCACCCTTCACTAAAGAGCCGTTGGAGGTTGGGGACCTGGGTCCAGAGCCTCTGGATGAATTCTATAAACTCCCTCAGGCAGGCTCTCTCATAGAGTAGCAACTTTCAGGCTTGGGATAACAATCGGTGTGTGTGTTGGGAGCAGGGTTTCCTTACTAAGGACGGAAGGCTTCGACAGCAAGACGTTCCTGTCCTCAGCTACCAGCTCTGTATTCAAAGGGGACTTGAAAGGGGGCAAAAGGCCATCCCACTGCTACCCAGAGCCGGGCGGCCTCCTCCAGCATATTTGCATAACTAAAGGAGACCACTTAAGGAATCCAACCTTTCACAAAGGAAACCTGTTCCTAGGTGTAGTACCGGGGAGTAGGGGAAGCTGCTGGAATTCCTTCCGTTCAACACTATATTCAAAGGAAGAAATGGAGGTCTCAGAAGGATCCCACAGCTATTGTGTGACAGGGATTGACTGGAACCCTATGCTCCCAACCCCCACGCCATATCGTCTCCCCCAGCATCCCTCCCCTCCGTTCTCCTTACAAACAACGTAGTGGTAAATGTGTTTGCTTCTCTGTGAAAGCCTACAGCGCACCAAAAACTGTTAGGTCCAATGAGTGACGGCATTTGGAGGAACGGCATTTGGAGAATCTCAAAAGCATAGCACCATATGGAAAAAAAAAGAAAGAAAGAAAGAAAGAAATCCAGATAATTATTTAAATATTCTGATGCAAAGGTTTTCTGTTCTCATAAAGCCTTGGCACTGACGGAAATGTCACATTTACTGTCTGAAGCCTCTTCCTACGCTTTTTGTTTTTTGTTTTTTTGTTTTTTTTTTTAAAGTTTATTTATGGGAGGGGGCTTGTGTGTGTGCGGTGTGTCGGTGCAGAGATCAGAGGACAGCTTACAGGAGTCAGTTCTTGCCTTTCAGTAGGTGGGATCTGGGGATAGAACTCTCATGTCAGGTTAGGTGGGAAGCACCTTTTCTTTCGCAGCCATCAGGGCTGGCCCCCTTTCCCACCACTTTCTAAGCTGATGACTGTGCAAACTGCCCACTCTGGGGGAGCACTTAGGTTGACTTTTCTCCCTTCGGTGGACAAACCAGTTTTCCTCCAGTTTGCAATTCAATTCTTCAGCTCTGTAAAAAAAAAAAAAAGTGTGTGTGTGTGTGTGTGTGTGTGTGTGTGTGTGCTGTTGACCGACTCCTTTAGCTGCTCACGGCTTCTACCCCTCGAACCAATAACTAAAATCCCTAACACATGTTCACTTTTGTGGTGTGGTATTTTCTTATTTAAGCAAACATCTAAGTGAGGGAGTGGGCACAATGCATCTTTTGCATCCATTTCGGATACAAAACTGGAACTGTGCGAAGATAGGAGGTGGTTAATTCTAAATCGGTAGGTAGTTAGAAAGAGAGAGGCCTGAGAGGAGATCAGACTGACCTCTGAGCACTCCCACTATAGATGGAGCTGGGCCCTGGCACAAAAGAAGCCCCCTCATTTCTCTAGCTTTTTTTTTTCTTTCACTCCTGCAGGCCTCTGAACTAACTGCCAACCAGCAGGATAACTCCCTGCCCCATTCCCTGGCCAGCCACAGATAACCCAAAGGGTGGGTTAGCTAAGCTAACTCCTTACCCTTCCCAACTGCACTAACCACTGGCCTCAGATAACCCTCGGGGTAGGCTTGGCCTGCTTTGGAAGGTCCTCACCCCAGTCTTAATCAAGTCCTTGCAGACCTTTAAAACGACCCAACAGACTAAAGGTGTCATACCCAATCTGATTTAAAGGGAACCCAGCCCTGCCCCACACCCTATTAGAAAATATATAAGCCAAGAGCTGGGTGTAGTAGGGCACTCTTTTAGTCCCAGCATTCGGGAGGTAGAAGCCGATGTTATCTCTGTGCTCTCAAAAAACCAGTCTGGTCTAAGTAGTGCTTTCCAGACCAGCCAAGGCTACATAGACTTTGTATCAAACAAACAAACAACCAAAAACCCAATACTCACAGAGAGACAGAGAGAAACAGAGAAACTACCTCAGGACAGAGAAAAACCCCTGTTGTTAGGCATGAGGTTCTGCCTCTGCAGTAAAAATTGTGAAGATGGATTGCGACTTTCTTGTCCTGTAATTCTTTTTTTTTTTTAAACATTTATTTATTTATTATATGTAAATACACTGTAGCTGTCTTCAGACGCACCAGAATAAGCCATCAGATCTCATTACAAGTGGTTGTGAGCCACCATGTGGTTGCTGGGATTTGAACTCATGACCTTCCGAAGAGCAGTCAGTGCTCTTCCCTGCTGAGCCATCTCACCAGCCCGTCCTGTAATTCTTTACCAGACAGAAAAATGAACTGGAGAAAGGAGAACTAGCAGGCAACATGAACTTGGAAGTACATTTTACATTCTCTATAGGCCCTTCAAGGCAAGCCAAGTACTGTGTATATCCAGTCTCTTTGGTGTAGTCTGAGTCTCGCTAGGGACTTGGAGAAAATACTTGACTAGGCCAAAACTAAGTGAATTAAAAAGGAAGCGGGGGTGGGGGGGTTGGGAGTGAGCTTGACGATAGCCGAAGGCCTGGAGACTCCCAAGAGCCTGGTGCCTGCAGCATCCTGGCAGCGATGAGGGACAGGGATTTACTGACCCATGCAGAACAGAAGGCGACCGATCGCGAATCATCCTGCGCTCTAGATTTCTCCGGCACAGCCCAACCGACTGGAATGCCCAGAATTCCTTCCCGGTCCTGGGTTCCGCAGGCCCAGCGCTTGAAGTCACGGGCAGGAGGGAGCCCCAGGTGGTCAGCATCTGAGACCCTGCTGGGGACAGATGGAGTGCCCTGAGCACCTGTTGGATCCGGAGTCGGGTGGGAGGAGGAGGCTTGTCGTGGCGTGCGCTCTCAGAGGGATTGTTTTTCTGTTGGGCGCCAGTGTCATGAATGGCGTGCAATGGTCAGCACACCCCTGGGGCAGGCTGGGGGAGGGGTTCCCTACGTCCGCAAGAAGCAAGGGGAACTCCGTGAACCCCCGGAAAAGGCGGGGAGCGCCCCCTGCCGACCTCCTAGAAGCCAGGCTCTAGAGAACTCATACCTTGGACCATTAGGTGCAATCTGGAATTTAGCATCATTTGAACTATTACTTATTAATGTTTTGGGAGAGCGTTGTGTTGGCTCCACACCAGACAGGTAGCGGGAATTGAGATCTGACAGTGAATACGAAGGGTTCTTACTCTTTGCATACTTGGACTGTATAAAGGTCTCCATTGACCCAGTTTGTAATGCTAAAGCTCAGGCTCCAACAATTCCAACAAGGCTACCACCTGCCACAATATACCAGTTAAGAGTTATGAGCCGGGCGGTGGTGGCACACGACTTTTATCCCAGCACTTGGGAGGGAGAGGCAGGTGGATTTCTGAGTTTGAGGCCAGCCTGGTCTACAGTACAGAGTGAGTCTCAGGACTACACAGAGAAACCCTGTCTCGAAAACAAACAAACAAACAAACAAACAAAAAAGAGTTATGGTGTCCATGGAGGCCCAAGCTTGGAAACTTACACTTGGAAAGTTGAGGCAAAAGGATCCCACACAAGTTTGAGGGCAGCCTGAGCTATGAAAAAGCAGAGAGATTTACTCAGTGTGGTCACATTGGGAAAAATAAATAAAAAGGTCCAGCGAGTATTGGGCTGAGCTAGGTTTAAAGAAAAAAAGTTGAGCGAGAGACAGAGAGGGCAAAAAGCTATTCCTATTAAGCAGGCCTGGTGAATATGTGGTCGGGCTAATAGTTCTCTCTGTTCTGGTTGCACAAGCTGGTCCTAGACTCCATCATGGCTTGAGGGGCTCAGCCTAGTCCTGGAAGATGAGCACTTCCGCCTCAGGTTGCAGCCTGCCTTCCTTTATAATCACCCTTGTCTCAGGACTGGTTTGTTTCCCAAGCTTTGATCTTCCGGCAGAGTTAGAATACCGACTTATCTCTGTGCCTTCAGCCAAAGGGAACGGACCCAGGGAAAGCAGTGATGCCAGGTTCCATCCTGCTTTAGGTACCCTGTGGTTACACAGAGAAACCTTGTCTCAAAAAACAAAGCCAAAAAGATACATGAAAGAAAAGAAACAGATCTATGTAGACTATGGGTTAAAGGGGTGTGCCACCATTTCTGGTTTATTATGTGTCATTTTTAAGAAATAGGTTTTTAGGTCTGGAGAGATGGCTCAGTGGTTAAGAGCACTGATTGCTCTTCCAGAGGTCCTGAGTTCAATTCCCAGCAACCACCTGGTGGCTCACAACCATCTGTAATGGGATCCAATGCCTTCTTCTGGTATGTCTGAAGATAGCAACGTCGACAGTTTACTCATATACATAAAATAAATAAATAAATATTTAAAAAAAAGAAAAGAGGGCTGGTGAGATGGCTCAGCGGGGAAGAGCACCGACTGTTCTTCGGAAGGTCATGAGTTCAAATCCCAGGAACCACATGGTGGCTCACAACCACCCATAATGAGATCTGATGCCCTCTTCTGGTGTGTCTGAAGACAGCTACAGTGTACTTACATATAATAAATAAATAAATCTTAAAAAAAAAAAAAAGAAAAGAAATAGATTTTAAAATTTTTTAAAATCAGGGGCTAGAAAGATAGCTCAGCAGTTAAGAGCACTGGCTGCTCTTGTAGAGGATCTGGGTTCACTTCCCAGCACCCACAAGGCCGCTCACTCACTTGTAACTCCAGTTCCAGAGGATCTGATGTCCTCTTTAGGTGTCCAAGAGACAAACATGTAAGAAATGCATCCATACATATACAATAAGTTAAATCTTTTTAAAAATATCAGATTTATTCATTTGAATGTGTGATGTTTTGCCTTCATGTATGTATGCCCACTACATGCATGTTTAGTGCCCTCGGAGGTCCCAAGAGGGCACCTCCTGGATCTGAAGTTATGGATGGTCGGGACCTACCCTATGGGAGGTGGGAATCAAACCTGGGTCTTCTATAAGAGCAACAAGTATTCTTAAGCCCTGAGCCATCTCTCTAGCCCCTGAGGAAAGTATTTTAAAACTGCTGAGCGGGCAGCGGTGGCACACACCTTTAATCCCAGCACTTGGGAGGCAGAGGCAGGCAGATTTCTGAGTTCGAGGCCAGCCTGGTCTACAAAGTGAATTCCAGGACAGCCAGTGCTACACAGAGAAACCCTGTCTCGGAAAAAAAAAAAAAAATTAAAATAAAAACAAAAAACTGCTGACCATGGTTATAGACACCTGTAATCCCAGCATTCAGAAGGAAGAGAAACATTAGGAGTTTCTCTTCAGCTACACAGTTAATTCAAGATTACCCTAGGAGCTCCAGAACAGCCAGGGCTGTTACACATAGACAGGTGGGGGTGTGTGCACAGATCATCCTGGGGGTACTGGAGAGATGGCTCAGCAGTCAATAGTGCTGGATACTCTTCCAGAGGCCCTGGGTTCAATATCCAGCAACCATGTGGTGGCTTATAACCCCTGTAACTCCAATTCCAGGGGATCCAATGCTCTCTCCTGGCCTCTGCAAGCAAGCACTTGCATACACAGACACACATCCTTGGGTTATATAGTGGTGAAAGCCTTTTATTTCAGTACTTGGGAAGCAGAGTAAGGCAAATCTCCTATGAGTTTGAGGTCTGGTCTACAAAGAGAGTTCTAGGCTAGGGCAACAGTGGAAGACCACTTGAGTTTGGAGTCCCCAGACCCATATAAAGTTGTTGTGGTAGTAGGTCTGCAATCCTAATGCTCCAAGAAAGGAAGCAGAGATCACTAAACATGGGGTGCAGCTAGCCCGGCATATAGGACTGAGAAGCAAAGACCCAGTCTCAAACAAGGTGCAAAGTGAAGATAAATAACCAAGGAGACGTACACACACACATACACACACCCACACCCATGGCATACACATGCTGTGTGTACATAAGCATATACACACACACACACGCACACACATACACACACCCACACCCATGGCATACACATGCTGTGTGTACATAAGCATACACATACACACACACACACACACACACACACACACACACACCTATGGCATATACATGCTGTGTGTACATAAGCATACACACATACACACACACACACACCATAGCATGCACAAGCTGTGTGTACATAAGCATACACACACACACACATGCACACACATACACACACCCACACCCATGGCATACACATGCTGTGTGTACATAAGCATACACACATACACACACACACACAATAGTATGTACATGCTGTGTATACATAAGATACACACACACATGATACTTTCCCTTTTGCATATACAATCTTAGCATATATATACATTTGAAAGAGAGAAAACATCAAGTGTACCCAACTCAGAACTTGAATAGGCCCAAGCCCACGTCACAACAAGCTAGAAGTTACCCACAGAAGTAAATCAAATGGCAAGGGCAATGACGACAGCCACCTTAGTTTCCTTCTTAAATAGCCACTGAGTCCAAGAGAAAATAAAAAATGATAGTGGTCAATTGTTTTGAAATCAGGTACACTACATGATTACATGTTAGGTAATAATACCAAGGTGCACCATGCTATTCTTTGGTCCTCAGTCTTTAACTACAAAAGTTGTGAAATTCCACAACTTTAAATGCATTCAGTATTGTAAGAGGCAATCCAAATAAGGAAATTAATGGTGCCAGCATTTCAGGAAATGAACATGTAAAGGCTTAGAAAAGAAATTCAGTAGATATGGAAGTCAGCCTGTGCCCAGCCCTAAATTATAGTGTTAAACAGTAAAATCTATACAAGGCTCGCAATGGTGCGTCACTGAGTAAGTAAAGCACTTATTGTGCCCCGTGAGGACCTGAGTTCGAATCCTGACCCCACAGAAAGCTGGACACAATAGTGGGTCTGTAATGCCAACATTCCTTCAACATAGAGCATAGTTCTGAGCATGGTCCTGAGAGGCTCCATTTTGCAAGCAGCTTTTGCCTCCATTTTGAATGTAAACACAGAAGCAGAATGACCCTGCACCTGAGTAGACACTCGAGCAATATCACTCGTCTGTCACCACCCATGAAACACAAACATGTAAAAAATATATTCCTAAATCAGAAGGATTCCACCCTATAAACTTATCAAAGTAAACTGGGATCTTCATAAGCAAAGGAACATTCTACCCGAAAGAACTAGAAAGCTACTTCTGCCTAGCACCCACAATTCTGTAACTCCAGTTTCAGGGGGCCTTCTGACCTCCTCGGGTACCAGGCTGCACATGACGCACATACCTACATGCAGGAAAAATACTCATTTGCATATAAATACTTCAAAAATCAGATCAAGAAAATCAGGCCTGAGAAGTTACCAAACACATTAGACTAAAGAAGGAAGCAAGCCGGTTCCCTGGATCCTGGATCCTGTGAGGAGGAGGGCACTGAAGGTGTCAGCTGGACAAACCTGTCATCTGACCACCCAGTGTGTGTACCAAAGGACTGAAAGGCAGAGAACTCAAGACTATCCCAGAGCCTCAGCTCGGTCCCCACTGCTGATTCTGCCTACTCCCATGGTTGGCTGGCTGTCCACGCACTTCCCTCCCTAGGTCTGTCTGAACCTATTTGATTCTCCACAGCCTTTACAGCCTCTACCATCCCACACCTCACTTCGGTGGCTCCACTTCACCCTGAGACTCAGCTCAAACCTGTGGCCTCCTGGTTTGATTCTGCCACTGTGTATCCAGTGGCCCTCCAGCTCCGTTCTTCCTTTAACTGCCGCAGACACTCTTACCTTCACTTTTGCTTCTGCCTCTCAGGAAAGCCTGTCTAAATGCCGCCACCCTTCAATGCTTTGTAACTATTGCATGTATATTTGTGTATATATGTGTGTGTGTGTGTATGTGCGTGTATGTATATGTATAGATGTACATGTATGAATATGTGTGTTGCATGTATATATTTTATATGTGTATGTACATATGCATATTGTATATATATGTGTGTGTACATATGTATATTGTGTATATATGTGTATATGTGTGTTGTGTATTATGTATGTGTATATGTGTGTTGTGTATTATGTATATGTATATGTGTGTTGTGTATTATATATGTGTATGTATAGATATGTGTATGTATAATGTGTATATGTATATATGTATGTTGTGTATGTGTGTATATGTATATTGTGTATGTGTTTGTATATGTATATATATGTACCGTGTATGCATGTATGTGTATATGAGTATATGTGTATTTGTGTGTATATGTATATATGTATTGTGCATATGTATACGTATACATATATACACTTAGTGAGAAAGAGAGATTTACTATGGTGTGCTGTGTGATATGTTATTACTAGTAACTGGGGTTAGAGGGAAAGAGTCTGTATTGGCCAATGGGTAGCTATCAAGGAAAACAGGACTACTGGGCAAGTCACTAATACAGCTTGGAAAGACCATTGTTACTCCATCTTCCTGGCACTGTAGAAAGACACAATGCATCTGTTTCTGACACAGCGTTCATGGCAAGCTTGGCTTTTTTTGTTTTTTTGTTTTGTTATGTTTTGTTTTATTTTTCAGTGCCAGGGATCAAAAGCACAAACTTTTACATGCTGGCCAAGTATTCTGTCAAAAGTTAAGTTCAAAAATAAAAATGATGATGATGATGACGATGATGGTGGCAGTGGTGGTACGGGGGGGGGGAGGGGCAGGGGCAGCAGTGGCAGTGGCAATGACGATGATGATGGTGGTGGTGGCGGCTGGAGTGATAGTTCAGCAGTTAAGAAGCAGAAGACCAGCCGGGTGGTGGTGGCGCATGCCTTTAATCCCAGCACTTGGGAGGCAGAGGCAAGTGGATTTCTGAGTTCGAGGCCAGCCTGGTCTACAGAGTGAGTTCCAGGACAACCAGGGCTACACAGAGAAACCCTGTTTCAAAAAAAAAAAAAAAAAAAAAAAAAAAAAAAAAAAAAAGCAGAGGACCTGAGCTGCCTTCCTGTGGTCCTCTCTTCTCCCTGAGGTCGTTGGCCACTGGCCCACAAGAACAAAGAGAGCAAAATCAATGAACGAACAAGGTTTCAGATGGCCCAAAGGTATGATCAGCTTTGAAACAGCACAACTTTATTCAGGGTGAACCAAGGGCTATATAGTTTTTGGGAAGAGGGTAGGGACTTCTAGAATGCGCATGCGTCACCGGCTGCAGCTTAGGGTACCTAAGGGTGCCTCTCCAAGTGCATGGAGAGGCATTCCAGGAATCCCAGGTGCTTGCTGGACAGGTTCTTATCCAGAGAAAGGAAGCTGAGCCTGCAATCTCACCACAGTGTGTGACATTCCTCAGGTAGAGGATGTGGGAGTAGAGTGAAGCTGGACCTGCAATGTCACCAAGGCTGTGTATGACATTCCTCAGGTAGGGGGTGTGAAGTCTGGGATCCCCGAGGTGAGAAGAGAAAACCTAGATGACTCTGACCAAGGAGTCTGCCATTTTGCACCTACCTCGGGGCTTTCCAGTAATGTCAGATTTCCACCTTAACAGCAGGACTTCCTGACAATTTCCACCTTAACAGCAGGACTTCCTGACAATTTCCACCTTAACAGCAGGACTTCCTGACACTTCCTAGAAGCTGCGCCAGGTAGCTAGCTCACAACCACCTGTGACTCCAGCTCCAGGAGGACCTGACATCTCACACACAGAGACACATACACGTGTGTAATTAAGATAAAAAATAATAATTGGGCATAAAAATCATTGTACCGTCCAGACATGTACCAAATTTAACAAATGAGGACGAAAGACAAACGCAATTACTACCAGGAAGCTGGAGAGATGGCTCAGTGGTTCAGAATGCGAATTCTGGCAGGAGAGCCGACTTCCCTTCCCAGCCCTGACATCAGGGAGTTCATAACTACTTGTTACTCGAGCTCCACTCGAGCCTCTAACCTCAGGCTCATGTGTACACACACACACACACACACACACACACACACACACACACACACACTACACATAGATAATATTTTTTAAAAATACTGTATTGATGAAATTAAGACAGATTACAGTGCAAAATTATTTGAATCATAACTCATATGGAGATGTGAATAGATTTTTAAGTACCATAAAGGCAAAGAGATTGATTCCAAAAGAAAACCTATTGTTCCCCTGAAGTTAGGATGGATTCAAACAAGTTATCAAGTTATCAAAAAGACAGTTTTGGAGAGTCTCCAGTGACTTTGGGGCTTAAAAAGCTTTCAAATGTCCAAGAGACAACTTGATCCAGTCCATAGCTACCATACAAAAGAATGATATAAGTTCATTCTCAACTCCCAGAGCCTCCCCCCACTCCCCCACACCTGTGTGTCTATATATAAAACCCAGGGCTTGATGTAAGTCATTTCTGAAGTTTGTTACAATCCCAAGCCCTATGAAAGAATATAGCTAAGTGCCCTTGACTCTCACTAAGTATAAATTACTAACTCCCTCCACCCCCATCTCCTGATCCTAAGTATTTGATTTATCACTGGTCTCCAAATTCTACTAATCAATAGTCTCCCCCAGGTAAGGCCAGAATCAGTTATCTCTTTGTAAATGACCTCTGGGCCCCCCATCCAGCCAGGGGCTCATCTCTGTGCAGTTATCATGTCTGCATAAAACACAATTTTCATGCCAGGGAGTGGTGGCATGTTCTTTTAATCCCAGCACTTGGGAGGCAGAGGCCGATGGGTCTCTGAGTTCGAGGCCAACCTGGTGTACAGAGTGAGTTCCAGGACAGCCAGGGCTACACAGAGAAACCCTGTCTTGAGAACCCCCCACAATTTTCACCTCAAAAGGGAGTAAGAGCTAGTTTATTCTGAAGCCAAATATTCGTAAGCCTGAGACAGGAACACAGATTCACTCTATTCTATGTTTTAATGAGGTAGCAATTTCTAGAATCATTTCTAGAAACAGGCAAGGTTCTAAACCTATACACTTAACATCAGGTAGGTGGGTCAGAAGGAAGTGAAGGACATCTCCGCTTTAGGCAGATGTTATCTAATGGCATTCTTAACCCTCTCATTGGTGGGAGCCAGCTGTCTGTACATTGCATAGTTTACCTAAGGGTGACCGGATGTTAGCTCACTTATACAAGAGGGCAATAAATAACTATTAAGGGAGCTAAAAATAGCACTAAATGAATTACATGCATGAGGGCCTGAGGTCTACAAGTCAGGCATAACAGCTATGCCTGTAATTCTGCACACCAGAAGCTGAAGCAGGAGGATTACCATGAGTTTTAAGACACCCTGGACTACATAGAACCTAGTACCAGGCTAGCCAGTTTAGCAAGATGCCTAAACTAATAACAAAAAACCCAATATATATATATGTGTGTGTGTGTGTGTTGTGTGTGTATGTATATACCTATATATATACATACATATACCTATATATGTGTGTGTATACATGTATATAATTTATATGTGTATGTATATATATATATATATATATATATATATATGGGGGGTTCTATTTAATGTGTCTGTGTATCTTTACACCAATACACATTTCTTTGAAAACTCCATAAAATTACCTAAATCCTCATTTTAATTAATTAATTAATTAATTAATTAATTAATTTATTTTGAGACAGGGTTTCTCTGTATAGCCCTGGCTGTCCTGAAACTCACTCTGTAGACCAGGCTGGCCT
>NW_022196896.1:111817161-111832977 GCF_008632895.1 Mastomys coucha
GAAATCCACCTGCCTCTGCCTCCCAAGTGCTGGGATTAAAGGTGTGCGCCACCACTGCCTGGCTCTTTTCTTTTTTTAAAAAAAAAATAATTATTTATTTATTTTATATATTTGAGTACACTGTAGCTGTCTTCAGACACACCAGAAAGGGCATCAGACCCCATTACGGATGGTTATGAGTCACCATGTGGTTGCTGGGAATTGAACTCAGAACCTCTAGAAGAGTATATAGTGCTCTTAACCACCGAGCCATCCCTCTAGCCCCTGACATTCTAATCAATGAATGCACAGCCTCTGTTGTCCCGAGACCTGTGCTGAGCGCCCACCATAGCTAGACTCATTTGTTCTCTTGTTTTCACCACTGCCCTTGAACCCACTGCTCCTAAGGGCCCCAGGCCTTACTTAGAAGGTCACCTAGAGACACCTGCTGCATTCTGCTGGGGCTGACTCACACCAGCAGCCTCCGGACACCATCCACTTTGTTATCCTTCCATCCCTTACTCCCCACACCCCAGCCTCTCCCCTACACTCCTACATTAGCACCCGGATGGGAGCAGCTCCCCTGTCCCAGCTGGGAAGTGGATTCTATAGTAGTTGCTAGGTCTCTCACAGGAATGTGAATCTTTCCATTTTAGCACAAATTCTGTTCAGGTTGTAGTTGTTCCCTAACAGAAGCCAAATTAGCTCAAACGTAGAAGACATGACTTTTTTTTAAAGATTTGTTTATCATGTATATATATATATATATACATATATATGTGTGTAATATATATTATGTATATAATACATACACACACACACACACACATACACACACATATTGCAGTCTTCAGACACACCAGGAGAGGGCATCGGATCCCATTATAGATGGTTATGAGTTACCATGTGCTGGGAATTGAACTCAGAACCTCTGGAGTAGCAATCAGTGCTCTTAACAGCTGAGCCATCTCTCCAGCCCAAGACTTCTAACGTGTCACCAAAACGTCTCAGACTTTAGCATGTCCAGGACAGGTGTCTGTGTGCCTGTTCTTTTCTTGTCCGTGTGTCTTGTCTCTGAAGCAGCCTACAAGCTTGAGTCCCTACAAGCGGGCTTCATCTATGGAGAAGATGACTTCGGGCAACATCAGATGGCCATGGCCTTTCAGCTGGCGGCCACAGACGAGGGGCTGAAGCTCAGCTGGTAGTGTTTGCCTAGCGCACAGAAAACTCTGGGTTCAGTTCTTACCACTGTACAAGCCTATTTTTCCAACTCGGAAGGAGATAAAGTAGATAAAGGAGAATTTAAGGTCATCTTTGACTACACAGAGAGTTCTAGACCAGCTTGGGCTAGAGATCCTGTCTGAAAAATAAAACATCCTGCGGGCTGGAGAGATGGTCTGGTAGGTAAAAGAGATACTGACCGCTTTTGCAGCAGATTCAAGGAATTAAAAAAAATGTTCTCTGGAGCACTAATAAGAGATTTGATCATGTAACAAAGACCCTCTCAAAAATTACAAGGAGTGGCCGGGTAGTGGTGGCTCATGCCTTTAATCCCAGCACTTGGGAGGCAGAGGTAGGCAGATTTCTGAGTTCGAGGCCAGCCTGGTCTACAGAGTGAGTTCCAGGATAGCCAGGGCTAACCTGTCTCGAGACAGAGAAATCCTGTCTCAAAAACCAAATAAAAACAAAAACAAAAAAAAAAAAACAAAAAAACACAAAATTTACAGGGAGTAAATAGTCCCTATATATAAAATTCCAGAAAATGAAAATTAATCTCTAGTGAAGAAAGCAGATGGATGGGCAGTGGGAAAGCTGAGGGCCTGGCTTGCTGGCAGTGACATTCATATAATCTCCAGGGACAGGTACTCACAAACCCAAGGTTGCATATTCTGGTCTCTTGTATTCACTGTTATTTCACTTGTGAGACCCATAAATACCATTTCCAATTCAGTGTTCTGCAGGGATATCACTTGGGTGGTCCTGCTGAATGGCTGTGCAGTCTCCTTTGAAGTGACTTTATATCTTCATCAAAAAAAATCATTTGATGGGCAGCTGAAAGGGCTCAGCTGGTAAAGGCAATTGCTACCCGGCCTGATGACCAGAGTTCAAATCCCTGGAATACACATATGTGTTAAGAGAGGATGACTCCCCCAAGTTGTTCTCTGGTCTCCACACATATCCTGTGGCATACACACACACACACACACACACACACACACAGAGAGAGAGAGAGAGAGAGAGACACAGAGAGAGAGAGAGAGACAGAGAGAGAGACAGAGGCAGAGGGAGAGGGAGAGAGAGAGACAGACAGAGAGAGAGAAAGAGAGAGAGAGAGAATCAAGATAGATAGATAGATAGATAGATAGATAGATAGATAAATAGATAAATATAACTTGAAATTTTTATATTAGTTGATGGGGCAGCAAAATAGCTCAGCAGGTAAGGTGCTTGCCGCCTGGCCTGAGGACCTGAGTTCTATTTCCAGGACCCACATTGTGAAAGAAGAGGACTGATCCCTGAAGGTTGTCTTCTGACCTCCTTCATACAATACACACACACATACACACATATACATATATACACACACACATACATACACAAAGATAAACAAATAAATAAGAGGCAGGTGCATTTCTGAGTTCGAGGCCAGCCTGGTCTACAGAGTGAGTTCCAAGACAGCCAGGACTATACAGAGAAAGCCTGTCCCGAAAAACAAAACCAACCAAAACAAACAAACAAAAAAAGCCAAACACACAAAAAAATCTTTTGAGCTGGGCAGTGGTGGCGCACGCCTTTAATCCCAGCACTTGGGAGGCAGAGGCAGGCAGATTTCTGAGTTAGAGGCCAGCCTGGTCTACAGAGTGAGCTCCAGGACAGCCAGGGCTATACAGAGAAACCCTGTCTCAAAAAAAAAAAAAAAAAAAATTCAGGGTCATCCTTAGCTACATAGGGAGCTCAAGCAGCTGTGAAACTGAAAACCTTGTCTCAATAAAATAAAATAAAATAAATCAGTGGCTCAGTGGTTGTGTGTACTTGCCTCCAGTTCTGACAACATGAGTTTAAGGCCCAGAACTCACAACTCACATAAAAATGAGGGGAGAGAACCAACTCCATAAAGTTATCCTCTGACGGCCACACTTAACACCATGGCATGCCAGCTCCTGCATTATGTACATAATAATAATAAATATATGTAACTAAATTTCAAAAATCGGTTGAGAGGCTGGGAGTGCAGGTCAGTAGAAGAATGCTTGCCTAGCATGCATGAGGGCCTGAGGTCTACAAGTCAGGCATGACAGCTATGCCTGTAATCCCAGCACACCAGAAGCTGAAGCAGGAGGATTACCATGAGTTTTAAGACAGCCTGGGCTACATAGAACCTAGTACCAGGCTAGCCAGTTTAGCAAGATGCCTAAACTAATAACAAAAAACCCAATTGACACACACACATATATATATATACACACATACATATACCTATATATGTGTGTGTATACATGTATATAATTTATATGTGTGTATATATATGTATATATATATACATATATATATATGTGTATATATATATGGGAGAGATTCTATTTAATGTGTCTGTGTAACTTTACACCAATACACATTTCTTTGAAAACTCCATAAAATTACCTAAATTCTCATTTTAATTAATTAATTTATTAATTAATTAATTTATTTATTTTGAGACAGGGTTTCTCTGTATAGCCCTGGTTGTCCTGGCCTCGAACTCAGAAATCTACCTGCCTCTGCCTCCCAAGTGCTGGAATTAAAGGCGTACACCACCACCGCCCGGCTATTCTTTTTTTTTTTTTAAAGACAGAAGCTCATGTATCCAGGCTGACCTAGAACTAACGAAGGCCCACTTGCCTCTGCCTGTTGAGTGCTGGAACTAAAACTTCACACCACCACATCACTTCTTCTTTGGTTTTTATAGGGCTTCATGGCATAGGTGTGCTATACCCACGTGGAAATGTGTTCAGATGATGAAGGCAGGCTACATGGAGGAACCCAGCCAGACCTGTCTGCTAAGATTCCTTAGTGTTCTCCCTAGAGGGTATGAGAACAGAATCTCTCCTAAGTTTTGCTATCAGATAAGAGAGATCCCAGCATTTAAGATTAGAGTTTTTATTATCCACCCTAATTGGAAAAAAAAAAAAATCCTGTTTCTCCCATCCAGCTGCAGGACTAAGGACAGACTTGGTGGCGCCAGGCTCCCGCCTCCTTCTTGTCTCTTAGTCTGTCTGCATCGCCTCAGGAATAGAAATTGCTGAGGAAGTATGTCACGTTTTTATGACGTGAAAGTTTGGAACCGCTCCACACCAGAAGACATCGAGGAAAGAGAGAAGGTTATCGATGTTGTCTCCAGGCTGACAAAAGGCACCTTGAAGAAGGCAGAGAAATTTTGGCTAAAGACGATGGTGTTTGGGGTTGGAGAGGTGCCTCAGCGGTTAGGAGCACGACTGCTCTCCCAGGAGACCCCGGTTCAATTCCCAGCACCCACATGGTGGCTCACAGCTGTTCGGAACTCCAGTTCCAGGGAATCCAACCCCCTCACACAGACGTACATGAAGTCAAAACATCAACACATATTAAAAAACAGTCATTAAAAATGGAAAGATACTGGTGCTGCCACAACCGATCGATCCAAGCAGTTTGTGGGAAGGCTTTCTGTAAGGGATCGTTGTGCTGTTTTGTATGATCCAACCCTCGAAACTGGAAAGGATAGAAAAAGATCAGTGGGGTTTGTGCACGCACACCTCTCTGAAAGGCAAGATGAGCTATGAGCGCCATAAAGACACCATCAAAAAGAAATGTCACGGCATAAGCACAAATATCAGGCAGATGGGTAGGGAGATTGCAACCTAATTTGTACTGCTAAAAAGCCAGGTGGGGGCCTGAAGAGATGGCTCAGTGGTTAAGAGCACTGACTGCTCTTCCAGAGGTCCTGAGTTCAATTCTCAGCAACCACATGCTGGTTCACAACCATCTGTAATGGAATCGGATGCCCTCTGCTAGTGTGTCTGAAGAGAGTGACAGTGTACTCATACATAAAATAAATAAACCTTAAAGAAAAAAAAAAAGCCAGGTGGATCCTCAATTGTAGCTTTTGAAGGATGCCCGTGTATGTCACCAGTCAGGACCACAACATTGAAAGCTGCCCTGTCTCACACTGTCCTTGCTTTATATAAACAAAACAAATATTTTGCCGGATAGTGGTGGCACACGCCTTTAATCCTAGCACTTGGGAGGCAGAGGCAGGTGTATTTCTTAGTTCGAGGCCAGCCTGGTCTACAGAGTGTGTTCCAGGACAGCCAGGGCTCCACAGAGAAAAACCCTGTCTCGAAAAGACCAATAAATAAATAAATAAATAAATAAATGTATGTATGTATGTATATATATATATATATATATATATGTGTGTGTGTGTGTATGTGTATGTATATGTATGTGTATGTGTATGTGTATATGTATATGTATATGTATATTTTAGGCCAGGATCTCACTGGGAGGTGTTGGCTTGCCATTTCTTTTTTTAGAGTAAATTAAAATTTTTACAGAATATGTGTAAACACTGGTATGCCTAAATCTAATCCCTCAAGTTTCATTGATGTGGAATTAATTTACTATTGGCCAAATGCCTATTTTGATGAGATGAATTGTAGAGATTTTTGTTAAGCCCAAGATTTTTTTTAATTTAATTTTATTTTATGTGCATTGATATTTTGCCTGCATGTATGTCTGTGTGAGGGTCTCAGTTCCCCCTGAAGCAAGTTACAGACAGTTGTGAGCCATCACGTGGGTGCTGGGGGTTAAACTTGGAACCTCTGGAAGAGCAGCCAGTGCTCTAAACCACTGAGTCATCTCTCTAGGCCCTAAGCTCAAGATTTTTAAAAATTTAATTAATTTGTGTGTGTGTGTGTGTGTGTGTGTGTGTGTGTGTGTGTGTGTGTAGTGTAGTATGTCAGACAACTTGCTAGAGTCTGTTCCTCCCTTCCACCATGTTTCAGGGATCAAATTCATCAAGCTTGTCAGCAAGCAACTTACCTCAAAGCTGTTTTACTCACCAGTCTTTTTTACTTTTTTCTCTCTATACAGAGATTGAATTCTCTATACCATGCAACGACACTAACATACGCCTATCAGCAGTTAGACTAAGCCAGCCCTTTTAACTCTGCAACATATGTCCTGAGATCACCAAGGACCTACGTCTACCTCAAAACCACTGTGCTCTTGCAAAGTGGTCCAAGAACGTTGCTAGAGTGTAGGAAGTGGAAGCGCCCGGCCCTGAGAGGCTCCAGGAGGCTGGATGGAGGCTGCTTCGAGTGCCGGTCTGTTCTCCGGAGAAAGTTTAATGCCTTGTAGCTGATGGGTCAGAACTGATTGAGGCAACATGGAAATAAGAGAGGAGACTGCCACAATAGAAGCAGGTCGTTGTTCAATAACAATGAAGAGCGAGCGGCAGTTTCTCTGCCGAGAAAGGAGACCCTGTGCACAGAGGCAGCAGCTGTGAGAGTTTTATAAGGCAGAAAGGAGATGGCCAGATCCATCTGTGTATCTGTATCCTGAGGGTGCAGGGCAAGAAACGGCGGCAGATGTTCTTAACCTTAGGTTGACTCTCTTGTCAGAACTTTACTCATAAATACCCTCAGATGTTCTTATCAATGTGTGGACTCTCTTGTCAGGAGGTTTTCAGCTTATCTAAGGCTCTTTGGTTTAGGTCACTAATCTTTCAGTAGCCAATTAATTATCATTATTTTTCTTTGGTTTGGTTTTGATTGTTGTTTGATTGGTATTTTTGAGACAGGGTTTCTCTGGGTAGCCTGGGCCATCCTGGAATCACTCTGTAGACCAGGCTGGCCTCTTATTCACAGATGTACCTATCTCTAGTGCTGGAACTAAGGTGTGCACCACCACCACCCAATCTATTGGTTTTTGTTTTGTTTTGTTGAGACAGGGTTTCTCTGTATATCCCTGGCTGTCTTGGAACTCACTCTGTAGACCAGGCTGGCCTTGAACTCAGAAATTCGCCTGTCTCTCCCTCCTGGGGTTAAAAGTGTGTGCCACCACTGCCCCCAGCTGCTAATCTATTGTTAATGAAAACAATAAAATAGTATATTGACAAACCAGGATTTTTTTTTTTTTTTTTTTTTTGGTTTTTCGAGACAGGGTTTCTCTGTATAGCCCTGGCTGTCCTGGAACTCAATCTGTAGACCAGGCTGGCCTTGAACTCAGAAATCTGCCTGCCTCTGCCTCCCAAGTGCTGGGAATAAAGGCGTGTGCCACCACCACCCAGCAGAGAAACCAGGATCTTGATAAGTTAAGATCTTTTCTTTTTTTTCTCCTTGGGAACTATGCTATACCCAATATATAGAATGTGGGGGTGTTGAGTATGTTTGCTCTGGAGTCTGGTAGAATACAGCCGTTAATGTGTGTGAAATGGGTCATGGGGAGGGGCAGGGGGATTGACTGGTGTTAGCATTCCAGCTGTGACATTGACAGCATAGAGCTACACAAACAGGTGAATTTAGAAGAAGCAATAGTGGAGTAATGTAAAGAAGGAAGCCTTGGGGGTGGAGCTGGAGAGGTACCTCAAGGGTTAAGAGCACTCACTGCTCTTCCAGACTGGATTTGATTCCCAGCATCCATATGGTGGCTCACTACTGTCTGCTGGGGATCTGACGGCCTCTTCTGACTTCCATGGGCTCCTACATGCTTCTAATTCTGACACACACACACACACACACACACACACACACACTAGATAGATAGATAGATAGATAGATAGATAGATAGATAGATACATACATACATACATACATACATACATACATACATAGAAACATAGATTTTTTTTTTTTTGGTTGGTTTGGTTTGGTTTGGTTTTTAGTTTTTCAGCCCTAACTGCTCTGGAACTCACTCTGTAGACCAGGCTGGTTTCAAACTCAAAGAGATCTGCCTGCTTCTGCCTCCTGAGTGTTGGGTTTACACTTGATTTTAGCCAAAAGGCCGAGAAGCGATTGAGTGTTGGGCTTAAAAGTATGCACCATCTCAGGGCAATAGATAATTCTTAAAAAGATATCTTAGTTTCCCTGAGCTGCCTTGGGGGGGAAAAAGACTTTTTTTTTTTAAAGTAAGAAATTGTTTTTTTTTCTCTTAATATTTATTTATCATGAGGGCTTGTGTTCAAGGACACACCCATGCACATTCATGCCACAAGTGCAAGCAGAGGTCAGAGGACAACTTACAGGAGTCAGTTGTCTTCTACCATGTGGGTGTTAGGGATCAAATCTAGGTTGTGAGATTTAACAACAAGCACTTTATCTACTGACCTATCTCACTATCCTGAGAATTAACATTTTTTTTTTTTTTTTGGTTTTTCGGGACAGGGTTTTTCTGTGTAGCTCTGGCTGTCCTGGAACTCAATCTGTAGACCAGGCTGGCCTCGAACTCAGAAATCCGCCTGCCTCTGCTTCCCAAGTGCTGAGATTAAAGGTGTTCGCCACCACCGCCCGGCTGAGAACTAACATTTTAATAATGCTAAATTCCCTGACCCATCTATGAATAATATATAAGAATGTATGTGTGTATGTGCGTACTACTTTAGTATGTCTTTCCGCAACTCCAGATCTCCTCACTGTATAGGTCCGGTCCATCTTTTGCCATGTTCTTTTGTACTTGGCTGTTTTGATGATGGGAGGGGAAACCCATCGGCCTCCTATGAGCCTAGTGCATTCGGCCACAGAGCCTCACTTCCCAGCCTTTGGAAGGCTATTTTAAGTGGTGTGTTTGTGTATTTTTAAGTGGTGTGTTTGTGTATTTTTTTTCTTTCTCGATGGCTTTTACATTTTTTCAAACTTCCGATTGCTCATTGCTAGTATTTAAAAAACAACTACAAAGCTGGAGAGATGGCTCATCAGTTAAGAGTACTGGCTACTCTTGCAGAGGATCTGGGTTTGGCTCTCAGTGTCCACATTAGACAGCTCACAACCACTGTATCTCCAGCTCCAGGTAATCCAATACTTTCTTCTAGTCTCCACAGACACCACACACATTCATTGTATACACTCAGACATACACACAAATAAAAGTGAAAGCTTTTAGCATAGATGTAGCTGTATAGAGAACCTCTCTCTATAGCTCTGGCTGTCCTGAAACTCTCTACATAGACCAGGCTGTCCTTCTCAAACTCACAGAGATCTACCTGCCTCTGCCTCCTAAGTGCTGGGATTAAAGGTGGGTCCCCAGGCTCTCAGTCCTCCAAATTCTTTTTAAGGTCTTCCAGAATAATTTTACAAAGCTCTTTAAATTGTTTTTTTATCATTATTTTGTGGGTATGGGTGTTTTGTCTGCACGTATATCTGTGTTTCTTGTGTGTGAGTGCTTGGTGCCAGAGGGGATCAGAAGAGGGTCAGAGCTGCCTGGACTTGGAGTTATAGATGGGTTGTGAGCCCCATGTGGATGCTGGGAACCAAACCTGGGTCTCCTGAAAATACTGCTGAGCCAACTCCCTGAAGCCTTTAACACACACACACACACACACACACACACACACACACACACACACACACTCTCATATGGAGTGTGGTGGCACTTGGAAAGCAGAGGTAGATGGATCTCTGTGAGTTCGAGGACATCATGTCTACAGAGTAAGTTCAGGACAGCCAGGGCTCTGTTACACAGAGAAAGCCTGTCTCAAAAACCAAAAGGAAAAAATAAATAAATTTTTTGTTTATGAGTGCTTTGATGCATGTGAGTGTACTTTGTGATTCCTGGTACCTACTGGAGGAAGGCTCCATATTCGCTGGCATTGGATACAAATGATTGTAAGCCATTCTGCAGTGCTAGGAACTAGTACTCCTAAAGGCTGAGCCATTTCCCCAGTTCCGTAAAGCTTTTTTTTTTTTTCGAGACAGGGTTTGTCTGTGTAGCCCTGGCTATCCTGGAACTCACTCTGTAGACCAGGCTGGCCTCAAACTCAGAAATCTGCCTGCCTCTGACTCCCAAGTGCTGGGATTAAAGGCATGTGCCACCACTGCCCGGCCCCATGAAGCATTTTTTTTTAAAAGATTTATTTATTATTATGCATAAGTACACTGTAGCTGACTTCAGACACACCAGAAGAGTGCATCAGACCTCGTTACGGGTGGTTGTGAGCCACCATGTGGTTGCTGGGATTTGAACTCAGGACTTTCGGAAGAGCAGTCAGTGCTCAGTGCTCTTACCCGCTGAGCCATCTCACCAGCCCCACCTCCTCCGTGGGGCATTTTTAAAAGTCCTCTAAGCAGTTTGTAAGAAAGATCAGTCGGTAGTAAGCAAAGTGTTTGCTGTACAAACATGAGGACCTGAGTTTGGGTCCCTAGCACCTGTGTAAACGCAAGACATGGCTATGAAAGTTTGTAATCCCAGCATCTGGGAGCAGGGAGAAAAGATAAGGGAATCCTGGGGATTTGCTGGCCAAAAAAAAAAAAAAAAAGGCAAGGTTCAGTGAGAGACCCTGCCTCAAAATATATGGTGAAGTGACTGAGAAATACGTCCTGACTTCAGCCTCTGGCCTGGACACGTGCCTGTGCTGAGCACATGGACACACATGGACCCACAGACACAGACAGACAGGTAGACAGACTCAGAGAGAGAGAGAGAGAGAGAGAGAGCTACATGTACACAGAGGCCTATATATAGACAGACAGATAGACAGACAGACAGACAGACACACACACACACACACACACACACACACACACACACACATCTCACATCTAAAAGAATAAGTAATCAAAGCCAGATAAGAAGGTTTGAAAAGGGCAGAAGCTAAAGGTGATGATGTGAGTGTAAAACATCCCTTACTGGTGCAGACATTTCAACACTTGATCCCCAGTTGGTGGCATTGTTGTGGGAAGCTTGAGCGGTGTGGACTTGCTGGAGGAAGGGTCTCCCTTGGGGGGTGGGCTTTGAGGTCTTATAGCCTTATTCCCCCACCCCTCCTTTAGCACACACCACACACTCCCTCTGTGTCTCTGGCCCTGTCTCTGTCTGTCTCTCTGTCTCTGTCTCCTCCCCACTCGCCCTTTCTTCAGGCTTGTGGTAAAAGATATGATCTCTCTGCTTCCTGCTCCTGCTGCTGCATCTGCTGCTGCTTGGTTGTACACATCTCTGCCATGAGGGGCTCTTACTAGAGCCATGTGCTAAATAAACTCTTCCTTCGGTAAGTTGCCTTAGTCATGGCGTTTATCACATCAAAAGGAAAGACTGACCTAGGCTTTATGAGACTAAAAATGCACTGCAAACGGAAGCCAGCTTAAGTCAGTGGTTACATTTATTTGGTCTGCTAGAGCAATGCATGGTCAGATTCATGATGCTCAACAGCTCAGGAAATCAGTCCTGAGAGGATCAGGACTGTCGTACACAACAAAGAAAGAACTGTAGATTCCTGGAAAAGTTCATGTTAGGAGTGATTCTAAAATAGGTGCTTATCTGGAAAACAGGAAAATAAGCATATAACAAAGTAAATTCCAGATAAAGAATCAATCATAATAATAGTTCTGGAATCTCAAAATAACAGGACCCACCTGTAGATGGTTATGCAAGTGTGTACTCTGCATAAAGCAACAGTGAAAGTCACAAAATACATGGCACTAAACAAAAATAAGTTCACATCTCGAACTCTCGGGCTTCTGGAGTCTACGGGCTCAACACCAAAGAGGTAATGTGAAGTTAGGGTGTTGGTATTTACTCTAGGCTCTGCCCCACAGTTACCTGGGGACAGTCAGGTGTGCCTGACTTACTATAAAAGAGGCTGCTTGCCCCCTCCTCTCTTTCTTGCTTTCTTCTCTTGCCCTCTTGCCCTCTTCCCCTTCTGTCTTCTCTCCTCATTCTCCTCTCCTGTCTCTCTCCACATGCTTGTGGCCAGCCTCTACTCCTCTCTCTCCCTCCTCCCTCCCTTTCTCTGTCTCTACTACCCCCTCAAGTTCCCTCCCCATGTCCTAAATAAACTCTATTCTATACTATACCATCGCCGTATGGCTGGTACCTCAGGGGGAAGGGATGCCTCAGCATGGGTCCACAGGGTCACCCCTTTTCTCCCACACCATACTGCGCCTCCACTGAACATATCTCTGGTTTCTTTCTTTTCTTTTCTTTTCTTTTCTTTTTTTTTTTGTTTTTTCAAGACAGGGTTTCTCTGTGTAGCCCTGGCTGTCCTGGAACTCACTCTGTAGACTAGGCTGGCCTTGAACTCAGAAATCCACCTGCCTCTGCCTCCCAAGTGCTGGGATTAAAGGCGTGCACCACCACCACCCGGCAAAGATTTATTTATTTTATTTATATGAGTACACAGAGGCACCACATCCCATTACAGATGGTTGTGAGCCACTATGGGGTTGCTGGGAATTGAACTCAGGACCTCTGGAAGAGCAGTCAGTGCTCTTAACCACTGAACCATCTCTCCAGCCCTTGGTTTCTTTTTTTTGTTTGTTTGTTTTGTTTTTTTGTTTGTTTGTTTTGTTTTGTTTTTGTTTTTGTTCTTGAGACAAGGTTTCTCTGTGTAGCCTTGGCTGTTCTGGAACTCACTCTGTACAGCAGGCTGGCCTTGAACTCAGAAATCCACCTGCTTCTGCCTCCCAAGTGCTGGGATTAAAGGCATGCACCACCACTGTCCCTCTGGTTTCTTTTTTCTTTTTATAAAACACCACAAGGGAGACTGGGAGTGTGGAACAATTGGAAATGCGAGAGAGCCAGGGCAGGAAAGGAAGGCTCCTAGGGCTCCGATATTTAAGTTAAGATGCCCTGTCCTTTCTGCTGATCATGAAAGAGGCTTCACACTCCTGTGGCCTTTAATCATTGGCCAAGATGAACAACTTGGCACAGAGAAAACCAGGCCCTTGGATATGAAAAAGATGAAAAGGATGAAATCCCCCAGGGCAGAAAATGTTCAAAGATGTACCAAAGAAGACGCGAAAGCAGAATAACTAATAAAGTAATTCAATAGCCAGAGAAAAATCAGCCAATTTGTGAGGAAATCTGGACGAAGCCAAGTCACTCAGCATGGTAAGGTTTTCTGGATAAAGCAGTGTCTGTCTGAGATGATTAATCCTTTTTTAAATGATTTAATTAGTTATTTAATTTAGAAACAGGGTCTCAGCTCTGTAGCCCTGACTGGATTTGAACCCACAATGGATCTATGTACCTTTGCCTTCCAAGTGCTGGGATTAAAGTTGTGCCAGAAGAGGGTGTGGAGGACCCCCAAGACTGTAGTTACAGATGGTTGTGAGCCATATGGATGTTGGGAATAAAACCTGGATTCTCTGGGAGAATAGCTATCTCTCCAATCCCTGGTTTTCCTTCCTTCTTTAATTTATTCTTATTTTATGTGCATTGGTGTTTTGCTTGCATGTATGTCTGTGTGAAGGTGTCAGATCTTGGAGTTACAGACAGTTGTGAGCCATTGCCACGTGGGTCCTGGATGCTGGGTGCTGGGAATTGAACCTGGATCTTCTGAAAGAGCAGTCAGTGTTCTTAACAGCTAAGCAATCTCTCCAGCTCCTCTTTCTTTCTTTTTGAGACAGGATCTTACCATGTAACTTTATCTGGCTTTGAATTTGCTCTGTAGACCAGACTGGCCTCAAATTCAAAGAAATCCACCTGCTTCTGCCTCCTGAGTGCTGGAATTAATGGTGCAACCACCATGCCCAGTTTATAATCATCATCATCATCAGCAGCAGCAGCAGCAGCAGCAGCAGCAGCAGCAGCAGCAGCAGCAGTAGTAGTAGTAGTTACATGTGTGTACATATGAGTGTGTGTGCCATAGTGTATTGTGGAGAGTAGGGAGCATCTTTTGAGCACTTCTACTCTTTTGTTTGTTTGTTTGTTTTGAGTTCTTGGAGACAAAGTTTTTCTGTGTGTAGCCCTAGCTGTCCTGAACTCACTCTGTAGATCAGGCTGGCCTCAAACGCAAAGATCTGCCTGCCTCTGCCTCCCAAGGGCTGGGACTCAGCTGGGATGGAAGGCATGCACCACCAGCACCCTGCAGCTTCCACCTAAGGCACGATCTCTGCCTCTGCCTCTGCACTGTGTGCTCCAGGCTGGCTGGTCCCCAGCTTCTGGACCATGCTCACAGCTTCACCTCTCATCTCTCATGAGGTTCTGGATTGCAGGTGTGCCACCTGATCCAGCTCTTGCTACCCCACATGGGTTCTGGAGAATTGAACTTGGCTTGTCAAGCTCTCGAAGCTGGTACTTTTACCCATGAGCCATTTCGACATCTTCCCAGCCCAGAATTCATTTTTTCCCTCTGCTCCCCTGACTTCATCAAACAAACACTGTCATCCAGGCTGACGGGAATTGTTTCGCCCCTTGGTCAGGGTTCTGCTTTCCAAACCTTCACAGGGCTGTAAAGACTCACTGTGTGAATGAATGAATGAATGAGTGAACACACTGTTAAGTCCTGGGCTCCAGCCCAGAACCCTCTGCTAACACCCATTACCCTTGCACTGTGAGGACCTGCTGTCTGGCTCCGCTCTGCCTCTTTGGGAGACTCTATTTCCTTCTTTGGGAATACAATTTATTTTTCTCCAGGATTGTTTGCCTCCGTGTGTGTGTGTGTGTGTGTGTGTGTGTGTGTGTGTGTGTGTGTGTGTGTGTAAGGGATCCAGGGTATGCTGGGCAAGTACATGAAGTGTTTCCAGCCCTGGTCATTTGCTTTTTACTTAATTTCATCATGCCTACCATGCAAAATTACAGAAGAGCGCTGAGGATGACCCTCAGTTGAGGGAGTTTGTCTAGCAAGCCTGAAGTTATGCATAAGCCATGTGAACAGGGCATGGTGTCACCCACCTGTTCAAGGCCTTAGGTTTGAGTCTCTGCCCTCTACAAAATAAATAGATAACCCCTACCCCCCTTTACTCTAGTCTGAATTCTGACCGTAAATAGAAGTGCTATTACAAGATTTGGAAGGGAGAGTGGAAACTAACCAGTCATACACTGAGATGAACAGAGAAAATTATGCTGGCATCTGTCCCTGGTGTTCGATGAACAGTTGAGAGCTTAGCAGGTTTCCTGTAGCTCCAGGTCTCCCCCTAGCGCTCACCTGCTTTACAACTTCAGCTGCCTGTGCATCCTCAGTAAGATCTCCCCATTGGTCTTTTTCACCTAGAACCTCCCTGACTCTCTTCTGCAAATCTATAAGCCTTTGGATCAATTCTCTTCCTATTCAAATACCTAGAGAGACAAGGTCCTTCCTGTGGGTGAAGTGTGGGTTCCCAGGAGCTCCAAGGTTCTTGTCTCCAGGCTAAATTGAGAAGTTGTCACTGAGGTAACCAGGTATGATGGTTGATTTTGAGTGTCTTGACTGGATCGAAAGGATGCCTAGATAGCTGGCAAATTCCTTTGAGTTGTGTGTAAGAGTGCTTCTGTAGGACACTGGCTTACGAGTCTCATTATAGGCCATGCTTCTGCCTTCCCCCTTCCAAGTGGCTAAATTTAACAGATGTGCACCATCATGCCCAATGTATGTCTGTCTGTGTTTAAAGACACCTTACTAGGGTGGGAGGGGTAAAATAAACTTACTGAGGATACTCTACTCGTTCCTCAGCATTGAACTTATGGCCAGAAACACCATGCTGAATTTTCCCTGGAAGGCATGTCACAACTTCCTTGCATTAGTTCAGCGGTTAAGAGCACTGACTGCTCTTCCAGAGGCCCTGAGTTCAATTCCCAGCAACCACATGGTGGCTCACAACAATCTATAATGAGATTCAATGGCCTCTTCTGGTGTGTCTGTAGACAGCTACAGTGTACTCATGTACATAAGTAAATAATTCTTAAAAAAAA
>NW_022196896.1:111833042-111875366 GCF_008632895.1 Mastomys coucha
AAAAAAAAAAAAAAAAAAAAGGTACATAACTATTTATAGTATGAGAAAGGAAGCAGTAAGAGATCACTGTCAATAAACCAAAGATTTTGCCACTCTGTATACCTTTAAATGGCATATATATACCTATAAGTGGCATATATATACACATACTGTGTGTGTGCAGGTACCCATGGAGGCCAGAGAAGGATGTAAGAATTCCTGGAACTGGAGTTAACAGGCAGTTGTGAGCCAACATGTAGATCTTGGAAACTGAAACTAGGTCCTCTAAAAAACAGCAAGTGCTCTTACCTACTGTGCTATCTCTCCAGCCCCTCAAGTACTGAGTCACAAAAATTTTTTATGAAGATTCATTTATTTTATTCATATGAGTCACGGTAGCTGTCTTCAGACAGAAGAGGGCATTGGATCCCATTACATGTGGTCATGAACCACCATGTGGTTGGTGCTGGGAACTGAACTCAGGACTAGGGTGCTGGGAATTGAACTCAGGTTAAGAGCAGTCAGTGCTCTTAACCGCTGAGCCATCTCTCCATCCCTTGAGTCACAAATTTTAACAAATAGATAAATTTGCAAATATGAGGTCTGTGGATAATGAGGACCAAGTTATGTTTGGGCTTTGTTATCTAGGATGTCCCCCAAAAGCTCACATGGTAAAGGCTTGGTTCCCCAGTTCTTGGTACTGTAAGAGGCAGTGGTGGAACCCTTAAGAGGAGGAGCCCTGTTAGAGAAGAGTGGTGAGGGGCATGCTCATGCTCTTTCCCTGAAGGCTTTAACAAGGTAAGAGGACCTCCTAGCCCTTTTCTGTCTCACTGAATCCTGTGTGTGAGGTAGGGCCTCGAGCATGCTAGGCAAGTACTCTACCATGAAAATATAACCACAGCACATAGACTGTATATATTATATCATGTTTTTTGCAAGTTATTGGCTTGTGTGATTGTGGAGGCTGGGAAATCTAAATTCTACGTGGGGTGTGGCATTTTGCAGGAGTTGAAGTTCATGTGCAGAAAAATATTTTCTCACTGCCCCCTCCCCTGGCTGAAAAATATTCAGAAAAAAATGACAAGGCACTGGAGATGGTTTCAGCATATTAACTGTTCAAATCATTTTAGAGTCCTGGGACCCTAGTAAACCATGGGGGTTTTGCATCCTGGCTTCTACCTGGTTCTGGCATGAGACTTCCGCTAAACACAGGTATTGGGGATTGACCCTAGGACTTCATTGGTGAGCTATATCCCTAACCTTTTAAATTTTTTTCTTGAGCTTACTAAGTTGCCCAGACTGGCTTTCAACTCTCTGTAGCTCAGATAAGCCTCTAAATTGGGATTCTCTTGTCTTAGCCTGGTAAGTAGTTGAGATTATAGGACTGCCTGCCCAACCAAGTCCAGCATTAGAGCCAGAATTTCTTTTGTATGTGTATACATATGTGTATATGGGGGTACACGTGCTTATGAAGGACATAGATGGCATCAAGTCCTTCCTCAATCATCCTCTAACTTATTTTTGAGACAAGGTCTCTCACTGAACCTGGAGCTCACTAAGTCAGCAAGGTTAGCCCAGCCAGCAAAGCCCAGGATTTTGGCATGAGCCATCACTACATGTAGCTTTTTTATTTGTGTGCTGGGGGCCTGATGTCTACATCAGGCATGTGCATGCATGACCAGCACTTTACCAAGCCATCTCCCCAGCCCAGGACCAGAATTTATTCAGAATGTCTTCAGTTGGTTGTTAGGCTTATAGGATCATTAGGGATAACCTCCTTTACTTTACCCCTCTCCACAGCAGAAAGTCGGTTCACTGCAGAGGACTGTTATTTAGGTAGACTAACGTCCCAAAAGGCCATTAAAGTCCTTGAAAGAAATTGCGCGGGTTTTTTTTTTTTTTTTTTTTTTGAGACAGGGTTTCTCTGTGTAGCCCTGGCTGTCCTGGAACTCACTCTCTGTAGACCAGGCTGGCCTTGAACTCAGAAATCTGCCTGCCTCTGCCTCCCAAGTGCTGTTAGAATGAAGCAAGCAAAACTGAAAATATCACTCTTGGAAATAGATTTAAAGATATACATATTGCGGTGTGGTGGCGGCACATTCCTTTAATCCCAGCACTTGGGAGGCCAGCAAGTGGGAGATCCATTTGCCTCTGTCTCCAGAGTGCTAGGATTACTCAGATACAAGTGGAGTACTCCTTTAATTGCAGTACCTAGGAGGCAGGGGCAGGTGGAGTGAGAATTCAAGCGAACCCTTGCCTACATCGTGATGCTGCTACAAACAAAAAGACAGGGGTGCTGGATGACAGGCAAGGCAAACTAAATCCCCTCACACTGAAAGACACGAAAGAGAACAGCATAGGCATGAATCTATGGCGTTTTTGGTTAGAGCAGAAAACACTAGTAGTTCTCAGTGATGTGCTACAGTGCTTAGCACGAACTAGCTTTGCTGTGGAACACTTCATGGTAGCATTACCTCGAGAGCTTCTGATCTTCCTGCCTCCATCATGAGTGTTGGGTTTACAAATGGTCACCACCACACATAGTTGTGTTCGTTTTGTCTTTGCTGGCAGTGGAATCCTTGTGGCTATTAGAAAAGCATTCTACCAACTGAGCTGTGTCAACAGTCTGCCTTGTTTTTCTGGTGCCTAAAGATTTTCCACTCTCAAAATGCTTCCTTTGTAGTCATCTTCCCAATCTACAAAAGCCAAGGGTGCCTGGGAAGTGATTTTGTCAAAATTTTCCTTGCAAAGAGAAGTTTCATTGTCTCTACCAACCAAGATGCAATTTTGCCATCATGCTTAAAAGGAAGCTCTCATTTGCATGCCTTTAATCCCAGCACTTGGGAGGCAGAGGCAGGCAGATCTCTGAGTTCGAAGCCAGCCTGGTCTAGAGTGAGTTCCAGGACAGCCAGGGCTACACAGAGAAACCCCGTCTCAAAAAAAAAAAAAAAAAAAAGGCAAGCTCTCATATCATCACCCACGGCTGTGTGTGCAGCACTTCCTGTTTATCTCTAAAGAGTTTTTATCCCCATTAATGAAAGCCACCAAGTTAACGACATTGTCTCTCATGGCAGCTAGGAAATAAGGCTCATGTGGGGACAGGTTAGGGAGCAGAGGAGAGACAATGCACTCAGCTTTCTCCTTTGTCTTTTTATTCAGTCTGGCCTATAGGGATGACACCACCCATATTTAAGGTGGGTCTTCCTAATTCAGCTAGTCCTCTCTGGAAATGCTCTCACAAACACACCTTAGAGTTAAGTGGCCCCATATTGTCAACTGAACTGGATCTAGAATGAAATAGACATGCTTCTAGGCGTAACTGTAGATTATCTAGATCAGGTTAACACCTGGCTACACCTATGAGATTATCTTGATTAGGTGGAGGTAGTTCCACTCTACCTCAAGTATGTACAACCGTCCCTAGGTTGGAGTTCTGGTCTGCATGGAAAGGAGAAAGCTAGCTGAATACAAGCATCCATCACTCTTTTTCCTAACTATGGATGCAATGTGACCACCAGCTGCTTCAAGCTCCTGGCACCCTGATGTACTTGTCCCTGTCATGATGGACTGTGTTCTGGAACACAGTCAAATATCAAAATAAACCCTTCTTTCTTTAAATCACTTCAGTTGGGCCAGGCGGTGACGGCACACACCTTTAATCCCAGCACTTGGGAAGCAGAGGCAGGCGGATTTCTGAGTTCGAGGCCAGCCTGGTCTACAGAGTGAGTTCCAAGACGCCAGGGCTATACAGAGAAACCCTGTCTCGGAAAAAAACAACAAAACAAAACAAAACCACACACAAAAAAAATCATTTTGATTGGGTATTATGTCATAGCAACATGTAAAGTAACTAACTCAACAATACCCTAGACATTTATCAATCTGATCAAGTTTATACCTGGTATTAACAGATACCAGCTGCAAATCCACTGTCTGGCTCTAGACCACCTGCCTTTGATCCCAGTACCCAGAAGGCAGAAGTTGAGTGAATCTCTGGGAGTTAAAGGCCAGCTGGTCTACATAGTGAGTTTTAGGATAGCCAAAGCTACATAGTGAGAGAGACCCTATCTGAAAAAAAAGCTGATAGGAATTTAAAGGAGAAAAAAAAAAACAAAACCAAAAACCAAAAAACAACCAAGAAAAACTGCACTAATTCCAAGTACCATATAAGTAACTAGCAGAAAGAACGGAGGCACATACTCTAAGTCAGTGTTTAGCCCGGTACAGGGAGGTATGCCAAGAACAGCCTGATTTCTGGGCAGCAGAGGGGTACTGAGTCTGGAAATTTGGGGAAACTATGAACAGGAACAGTAAATTTGACATAAAAAATTGCTCCCAACTTTTCCTAAATTTTAATTTTCCTCTTCATTTTTAACTTATGTATATGGGTGTCTTGCTAGCATTTATGCTCCTGTACCATGTGCATAAAGTACCCAAGAAAGCAGAAAAGGACCTTAGGTGCCTGAGACTATTTACAGTAAAGCACCATCTGGATGCTGGGAACTGAACTGGGGTCCTCTGCAAGAACAGCCAGTGTTTAAGCACTGAAACTCCTTTCCACTTGTGATTATAATGGATCAAAAAAATACACAGCTGGTATTCTTCAGCTGGTATTCTTAGGATGAAGACTAACTGGCTTTTAAGTAAATCTCATCATATTCTATGAAAAACAGAAACTTACATTCTGCTAACTACTTATCACTAACATACAAGATGCTACTTAAGGGAAGAAAAGCAGATGTTAGAAGGGTTATAGCTTACGTATAAGACTAAAAGCAGAATGCCAGAACAAAATGTACTTGAATTAGCAAGATTAAATGTAAGTCCCATCATATGGCTGGACTCTAAATATAGGTTAATGTCCAGTTTAGACATGCAATAAAAGAGAAACAACTCTCCATAATCCAAATAAGTACTCAATCACAACTCATGTTAAAATTACAAATAAAGGTGATTCAGCAGTTAAGGGCACTGGTTACTCTTCCAGGGGACCCAGGACCAATTCCCAGCACACACATGGCAGCTCACAATTGTTTGTAACATTGTGGATCTGACTCCCTCACACACATACAGGTAGGCCAAATACCAATGCACATAAAAAATTTACAAATGACTTCAATTACTGTAGATGTTTAGGAATTTGCAGGAAAAAAATTTAAATGATAAATTGGGAGGTTGGTAAACTAGAAACCATCAAAATCCTAGAAGAGAAAGAAGACAGTTGAAGGGCTAGATAGATGGCTCAGCTATTAAGATTCAGAAAACACAAGTTTGACTTAAAGTACCCACATGGTGGCTCATAAGTACTGGAAGAGGGCTGGTGAGATGGCTCAGTGGTTAAGAGCACTGACTGCTCTTGCAGAGGTCATGAGTTCAATTCCCAGCAACCACATGGTAGCTCACAACCATCTGTAATGGGATCCCATTCCCCCTTCTGTCTGAAGACAGCTACAGTGTAGTCATACATAAAATAAAAATAAATCTTTAAAAATACACATAAGCAATACACCCATACACATAAAATACATTTTTTAAAATACTAAAGACACCTGAAAGCTTCACTAAAGGGCCTAGCAGAATAATGGTGAACTAGAAACCAGGCAAATAGAAAGTATCCAAATTAACATTCAAAGAGAAAAAAACTTTAGAAAAAAACTAGCTTCAATGCCAGTATCAGGTTATCTGAGTCTAGTAGAGAAAGAATGAGACTGAAAGACATTATTTGAAAAATAATGGATGAGAATTCAGTTATAACCTAAGTACTGAATTAGTTGTGCATTCCTGCAATCTCAGCACTTGGAGCTGAAGATATCAATTCAAAGACAATAAGGATACACAGTAAGACTCCCCAACAAAATAAACACCCCTCCCCAACAAACCCAGAATTGTTTGAAAGGATTAAAACAGGCCTCAGTCTATCATCCTGATATCAATGCGTCTATAATAGAGTCGGACATGGTAACATTGGCCTTTAATGCCAGCACTCAGAGGCAGACATCTTGAGGCCAGCCTAGTCTACCTATTGAATTCCATGTCTCAAAAACAAAAACCAAGATGGTTAGTATTTAAGATTTTCCAGGGAGAACCTGATGACCAGGATCCCTGAAACCCAGATAAAGCCACTGAAATGCATGCAATTGCTAATCCCATGCCTATTGCAGGAAGCACTTGAAAACTTGTAGGGAGTATGAAGCCCAGAAGAAACCAAGAGACTGTGCTTCAAAAGGATCCTATAAAAAGGTCCACAGGTTAAGTGGTCTAAAAGTTGGGTATTCCCTGGAATCAGTCCATTATCTCTTGCTTAACACTTAGCACTTAGTAGGCACTTAGTGGAGGATAGCAACCAAAACTAGGGTTTTTTCTTGTTTATTACTAATAGGACCTTGAGAGCCCTTTTATTCTATGGCAAAGGTTTTTACCATTAGCTGGATGAAAGTAGCCTGTTAGATGCTAGTCTTAGGACTAGAGCTGGCTTAGCAGTAGTACTTGCTATTCTTCCATAAGTAGATCCAAGTCCAATTCCCAATAATCAGTGTCCTGAAATCATAACTCTAGTTTCATGACAATCTGACCCCTCTTCTTGCTTCTTCATACCAGGCATGTACACACCAAATCTACAGGCCAAAACTCCACACACAAAAAGGGGGAAGAAAATTCTAATCCTCAAGGACTTGCCTTCTCCCCTTCCTTTTTACCTCAGTATGGGTCAGACCTATGCCCTTAGGATCTGCCTGTTTTAAGAGTTGAATGGGTTCAGGCAGATTGATATAGGTAAAATGAAAACTAGGTTAGGCAACCACAACCACTAGCATCTCTAAGAAATAAGCCACAGATAAGCTAGTGTAGATAATCAAAGCAAGTAAGAAATGGTCAGTGGTTAATCTTTCACATGAGAAAAGCTTTGCTGTTTTTTAAAGACAGAGTTTCTGTGTATCCCTGGCTGTTCTGGAACTCAGAAATCCATGTTGTCTCTGTCTCCCAAGTGCTGGAATTAAAGGCGTGCACCACCACTGTCTGGGCATCTTTGCTGTTTTTTAAAGACCTCTTAAACAATGCTGTGGCTATTCTACCATCAGAATGAGCTTGGTTTTAGTATCTATTAGGTAAAAGATGAACTGCTTTCTTCCCTCTACCCTTTCTTCAGTTCTCATGTCCTTATGTTGCCACCTGCTGGAAGAATGAGGAAAGGAAACAACCATTTCCAGAAGATAGTGTGCTGCTTTTCTAAAATGTCTGCCAAGTCCCTCCAGTTTAGAAGAGGGGGAGCTATTCAACTGTAAATCTTCTGATGACCCTACAGGTTAACTATCTCAATTCACAAATTACTACTACTAGCACCAGAGCAGTAACTTTTCTTTGCTGTAGTCTTGGGGTCTTCTGTGTATCCCTGGCTATTCTAGAATTTTAGTCTAGCCTCAAATTGGTCTGCCTTCTGGGACTAAAGGCAGTTGAGTGTCTTCAGCTACAAGCCATTAACCCCTTTCTAACTAGGAGGCTAATAGAATCAAGGGCTCCCCCTCAGCAAAAGAACCCACCAAACTGCTCCCTGCTACACAAATCCAATGCCCACGCCATTGGACAGCCACCAGAGGTTCACGAGACCCTGCAGAGGGTCTTTGGATTTATTGAAAAAGAGTAACACCAAATAGCTGACTAGCCTTTCTTGTTGGGAGTGAGACATGGAAAAACACCTACAGTAAATAGTTTCTATTAAGGTTATCTAGGCACCCATGTCTTATACTTAAAAAAAAAAAAGATAGTACATCCTTGATCACTGAAAAACTCATATTAAGTACACAGGCCAAGGGGCCAATGTATTCCTGATTATACTGGACCTCTATGACAAACTTCCTGTTAAGCAAAGTCAATAAGGCCACTGTTCCCTCCCTGCTGCCACTTACAAACTTCCCCAAAGCTTCTCTAAAATTTGACAGCTTGTTTTTGGGTTTTTCAAGTTTCTATGTATCCCTCACTGTCTTTTAACTTAGTTCTACAGACTCAACTGGCATTGAACTCAGATTATGTCACTCCCACCATGCTGCTGAGATTTGGTACTAAGTGGCCAAGACTTTGTATTTGGTTGTCTGTGTTAGCTTTTTTTTCTTTTTCTCCTCCCCCTCCCCCCAAAGACAGGTTTTGTTTCTATAACAAGCAGCCATGGCTGTCCTGGAACTCACTGTGTATACCAGGCTGGCCTAAAACTCAGACCTAACTTTTCTCTCCCTCCCAAGTGCTGGGGTTAAAGGTATGTGCCACCATACCTGCCTGTGTTTATTTTTCAACCCAATGGCTGTCCAGGTCATTTCAGATTGCACTGTTCTTACTGTGCTGGGAATAGAATTATATACCACACAAGCTCTTGCATGGCATTTCCAGCACTGATACAGCCCCATCAATCACTTTTCCAGTGCACACCCATCTAAGGTACAAATGAAATATTAAATCTTCCAGATCAGAATCATGATGAAGCTGCCCTACAACCAATTTCCACATTTGTAGCTGGGTATTCTTGAAAGCAGTAGGAACACAACTCAAATTCCCACTGGGCAGAGTTGGTCTTGCCAAGCTCAAAGCAACAATCCAAATGTAACCTGTAGGAAGTATAAGCCTGGCAACAGAGTTTAGGATCTTTACTGTCTTGGAATGTCCTTAGAAGGCTCTGTCATTGAACAGGTAACAGAGTAAAAACCCCAGAGTCCTTTCTTTAAAATGAGGGAAAGAATGGGATGGAAGGAACTATTCAAACTTCGTCTTCTTTCCTTGTGGCTTGAAGTCTCCCCCTCCTCCTCTGCCGCCTCGGAAGCCTCCTCTGCCTATAGGAAGGAAAAAATATCATAAAAGGGTGATTAGGAATCATGAATTAGGAATTGATCTCCCCACTCAATGCAGTTAGGACACAGGTTTAGGAATCACAAGTTCCAGTTCCTTTCCCTTCCTTACCTCCAAAGCCTCCCCGGCCTCGTCCACCAAATCCGCCTCTTCCTCCTCTGCCACCACCTCTGCCTCCGAAACCTCCTCTGCCTCCACCTCGACCTTCACCCTTAGGTTTGGCCCAGTCCAAGGTAACTTTGTTTCCATCGATTTCTCCATCTTCCATGGCCTCCTTGGCAGCTTTGGCATCTTCCTCAGTTTTAAAGTCTACAAAACCAAACCTAAAACAGAAAAAAAATCCCACCCATTTTAATTTAAGTGAGCACATTTTAAAATAATAAGCATGAAGGATAGTGACCACACAGAAAGTATTCTTTAGGTCAAGAAAAGACCCAGTATCTCAGAATGTCTCACACAACAGCCAAATATACCTCTGCAAAAACAGAAGATAAGTGCTAGCTCTGTGAACTCTCTCTCCTTCTCGTGCGAATCCGTAATCTGTCACTGGTTGACAGAAAGGAGCTCAATGAGAAGATACTGCAGACCCAAGATCTCCATGCAGAATTCACTAAAAAGCAGCAACACCATGCAGCCTTCTTACCCTTTAGAAGATCCGGTTTCCCGATCAGTGACTATTCTTGCACAAACAGAGCCCTCAAATGATTCTTTTAAGGTCTCTTCAGTGGTATCCTCAGACAGACCTTTGACAAACAGAGTTTTGGATGGCTCTGGAAGAGAAAAATGCCTGTTTTATAGGTCTCACTATGAACCCTTAGTGAATACTGACACATTCACCTGAAGTAGATTCCTTTCCTAAAAAAATTATTCTCATTTTTATGTGACTAGTGTTTTGTCTGCATTTATTACATCTATATGAGGATATCAGATCTTAAAAGAGTTACAGACAGGGCTGGTGAGATGGTTCAGCAGGAAAGAGCACTAACTGCTCTTCCGAAGGTCCCGAGTTCAAATCCCAGCACCACGGTAGCTCACAACCATCCGTAATGAGATCTGAAGCCCTCTTCTGGTGCATTTGAAGACAGCTACAGGGTACTTACATATAACAATAAATAAGTCTTAAAAAAAAAATTACAGACAAGTGAGATCCCATGTGGGTGCTGGGATTTGAACCCAGATTTCAGTGCTCAACTGCTGAGCCTTCTCTTACACTGCTCTCTTACAATGTCTCTTTTTTTCTTTACAATGGCTTCTTTTACCAGAAAAAGCAATTAACGCAGCTAAATTAAGGTAAAAAAGACCACACTTGAGCAGACATATCTAAGTGTACTCAGAGGGCAATCAAAGTTGTTGCTTTGAGCTGACATAGCTGGATCAGAACTTGACTATCTAGAGGAATTTTCTTGAGATTTCATCAATTATTTCTCAGGTAATCAGTCATCATATCCAGTTGTCATTTAACTCAGCAACAACATAAAGCCAGCCCTAAGTGAGCACACATGCACATAAAATAAAAATGTCACCCATGTCACATCGTGTCAAAGGACTTACGACTTCTCGAATTGGATCCTTGCAACTCCAGCCTGATTGTTCTGCCCTCAATTTCCATTCTATTACAGGAATTTAAAGCCTCTTTAGCATCTTCAAACGAAGCAAATTCTATAAATGCATACCTGAGGATTGAAAGTCAGTTCTTAGAATAAAGCTTAGAAACACATGGCATCAGCTGGCAATTACCAATGCTATAAATATTTACTGTCCTTTGTGTAGCTAAAACTTTTTTTTTCCAAAAGCTAACAGGACAGTCTTATGTGTCAGAGTATGTCCAGCCCACATCTAACATAAAAATTATTTTACCCTTTAGGCTTGCCCTGTGGGTTCTGGGGCACTTTGATAAAAGTTGCTTTCTCAAAAACTTCCTCAAGTGTTTCTTTTGTTGCACTGTAGGAAAGGTTACTTAAAACCAAAGTCTTTGATTCACCTGCAAGTACAAAGATATTACATTAGCATGTTAGAGTATTAAAGTACTCAGTAAGTGGGTCACATACAACCTATTCCACAAAGGTGGTGGCATGTTAACTGAAACAATGGCACTTCAACCATGGACCATATACATCATCCTAGAACCATCACAGTGCACATCCATTATACAGTAATGCCTTTCTTGTTCCTTTCACTTTCAATCTAACTATATGACTGTTCTTTGTTGTCCTAGAGTATTTATTCTCAAATATACCCAAAAACATACCCAAGAAAGCTGTATTTGCCTACTACACTCCAAGAAATGATTTCAAATAGCTTTTATTCATGAGACTAAACATCAGCTATATGAAAAAAGGTGAACTAATTCTAGCTAATCATAAAGTACAAAGATACAAATGATTCCTGTCCCCACTATACAATTAACCCTTTTAACTTACCACTCCAAGTGCTAGTCTTTCCAGTTCTTTCTTGCCTTTGCCCTTTGTCTCCAGTATAGTAGAGTGAAACAGATCGTCCATCAATTTCTGCCCCCTGCTTTTCTTCCAAGTTTTTCTCTGCATCAGCCTCAGACTTAAATTCAATATAAGCAATCCTGAAAGAGTATAAGCACAATTCAGTTTGACTAAATGTTTTACTCAAGCATCAGTTATGAAGGACTTAGCCACATGTGTACTTAGTGACTGAAACAGGTGCTATGACTACTAAATAGCTTTTACTGTTTTCTCTCTTTTACTATATTAGCTCATCTTTAGAATCATCCTTTAAACTAGCCTATTATGTATGGAAGAAAAAGACCCAACACAATAATAGACTGAACTGCTTAGAATCACATTCTCTCATAAAATAGGGAAGGGTAGTACTGGTGGCCAAAGATGCTGATTTGGATTGAGGCCAGCCTATAAAATTGACCACAGCTTCAAAACAAAACCCATCAGTTGAGCATTTTTAATCTCAGAACTTAGAAGGTGGAGGCCAGAGAGAGAACCAGATATTCAATTTTCCGGTTAGGTTTGAAGCATCATAGACTTGAGACTGTTAAGGGGAGGAGAGGGAAGATGGCACTAAACTTTTAAAATAAAAGTTAACATTCAAAGACACAAAACATACCCTTTACTTCTCCCATCCTGGCTGACTAATCTGATCTCCACGGCATCTTCAAACACTTCTTTTAATTCATCCTCAGTGATGTTGAAAGAGAGGTTTTTGGCTAAAAGTGTTCTTGCAGCTCTAACTATATTGAAAAAAGAGTTAAGTACATCAATTTACAAGTCACAAGAGAATAAAGCAAATAATTCTTTTTTTTTTCTTCTCGAGATAGGGTTTCTCTGTATAGCCCTGGCTGTCCTGGAACTCACTCTGTAGACCAGGCTGGCCTCGAACTTAGAAATCCGCCTGCCTCTGCCTCCCAAGTGCTGGGATTAAAGGCGTGCACCACCACCGCCCGGCTAGCAAATAATTCTTAAGGACAAGAATCTATGCTACAAATATAATGGTGTAAGGGATAGAGAGGTGGTCCAATGGTCATTAACCCTTGCATGAAGAAGACCCATGTTCAACTGTAAGTACTCAGTCACCTAGTGACTCACAAACTTCTGTCCAGTTTCAGATGAGGCTCTCTTGGCCTTCCTGGACATCTTATCTCCTACTTGTTTACATGTCTATTATATTCCCTTAGACTGTATGTATTAAGTTGTATATGAAACAAGTCTATTTTGACTTAGTTCCCATCTGTAAGATACCTCAGCATTCATGTCTCATTCTATATCAATAACACCAGCCTATACCCAGTAAGCATGACATACTTAGACTACAGATTGAGTACACAGCAACCTTGTAAAATGAGCAGAAGGGGACTGAGGATATGTAGCAGCTTTAAGAGTGCTTATCTAGCCAGGGCAGTGGTGGAGCACGCCTTTAATCCCAGCACTTGGGAGGCAGAGGGAGGTGGATTTCTGAGTCCGAAGCCAGCCTGGACTACAGAGTGAGTTCCAGGACAGTGAGGACAACATAGAGAAACCCGGACTTGAAAAACCAGAATCATTTAAGACATATGATGTAAGCTTTAAGCATGCCAGGATGCACATGTGGTCAGAAGACAAGTTGGAGTTTTTTGTTGTTTTTGAGAGTGTTCCTCTGTGGATAGCCCTGGCTATCCTAGAATCGCTTTGTTTTTTTTGTTTGGCCTCAAACTCAGATCCCTCTCTGCCTCCTAAGTGCTGGCTGGATGCCCACCAGCACAACACGCTCAGTTTCTTCTCTCTTCATGTGGCTTCTAGAGATCAAACTTTTTGCGGCAAGCATCTTTATTCATTAAGCTATCCATCCTGCTGGCCGTGACATTATATCCCAGGAATTAAACTTTTCAGCAAGCACACGCCCCATGACATCTCATTGGTTCACAATGAGGATGAAATGAAGGGAGAAGGGGGCACAAGATCTCCTCTTAAGTCTGTTAATATCCAGTCACCCAGACCCTTTCACATACCTTTCTTACTATCTCTTCCTTTTGGTTTTTCTAGTTTAATTTCATTGCCAAACACTTTTAAACCAGTGAGCTCCAAGGCCTTTTCTGGGTCTTCAGCAGACTCAAAGTCTACATAACCATATTTCCTTGAAGACAGAAAAAACAAGATTAGAGGCATGAGAGGGTGATCTACACTTGTACCATGTGGCATGTACACAGGCAGCATCTACAGCTATAACAAAACTAGATCATCCTTATCTTTCATAAAACCAAGTCCATATACCAAGACATGACAACAAATTCACCTTGCCTTCTTCATTCAGTATACTATAACTAACAGCAGGAGCTGGTATGGACCCTGCTAAGTACTGAGAATCCTTTTAGCTAAAAGCATTCACTAGGACTATACAGATCAACAAATTCTTAAAATTGCTATCTGACACCACCAAGTTAAACAGGGGAACTTCAAATTGCAGGCCCTATGAATTGATGATTTAGATCATTAGCATATAATCTTTATTACTGTAGTTCCTTAACTATTCCTGTATTTAAGGGCATAAGAGAAGACAACTGATCTTTATTAAAGAAGTTAGTTAACATAGCCCCATGTTTAAGGGCATTAAAGAACACAACTGGAAGGTAAAAATACTAGCTGATACACATAACATTCAATGAAAAACTTACCTATTTGTACCAATTCTGACTTCCCCAACAGCAAGATCATTTTTAGCAAAAATGTCACTGATGGCAACTTTTAATTCAGCAACAGACTTATTTGGATTAAGGTTTCCAATGAACAGTTTGAAAGGTGTAGTTGGTTCTAAGCCTGCACAGAAAATGAACTTTCAGTCCACTTAAGCACACGACAAATGAATTTCATTATAAAGTAACTATAAAGCACATCAGCATATTGTATTTCAACCCCATGCTTCAGTATTAAGTCCCTTTGTCATTCATCACTTGTGCTACTGCTACTCTGATATGTCTATTCCTGTTTGCAGGCTTACCCTCTACTTTCTGTTTCTTGGCTTCAGGGGCTTCTTTTTGCTTGGTCATCTCCTTCTTCCGTTTTCCAGGTGCTGCTTTAACAGGTTCTAGATGTTTTAAAATGTCATTCATGAGTAAGCAGACACTTTAGCATTTCCATTAAGCATTACTTTAAAAGTTAATTTAGTTACCTTCTTCCTCTTCTTCCTCCTCTTCTTCCTCCTCCTCCTCTTCCTCTTCCTCATCATCGTCATCATCATCTTCTTCATCGTCATCCTCTTCCTCATCGTCGTCATCCTCAGCCACACTCTTGGCTTTCACAGGAACAACTTTTGCAGGAGCTTTCTTTCCTTTGGCTGGTGTGATCTCCATAACTTCTTCCTCAGAGTCTGAAAGAAAGATGGCTCAGTAGGTAAATGCATTTGCTACCAATCCAGACAACATAAATGCTACAAATGTTAGAAAACAAAACATAGAAAGCAAGCAAAAACCTATCAAGTTACGGGAAGAAGAGCACAAAATGTTCCTAATCTAATCTTGAAACAGTGAGGAAAAGTACATGCTGTACTCTCAATATCCTAAGCTCTAACTCACCATCTTCCTCTTCATCATCATCTTCTTCATCGTCATCATCTTCCTCATCCTCATCCTCTGAGGCTGGAGCAGCAGGAGCTGCTTTTGCAGGCTTCACTCCTTTTACTACCAGTGGCTCAAATTCATCCTCTTCCTCATCATCTTCGTCCTCATCACTATCATCTTCATCCTCTTCATCTTCATCCTCATCGCTGTCTTCCTTCTTGGCATTCTTACCGTTCTTAGCCCCCTTGGCTGGAGTGACAGCTCCCTTTTTACCGGGTGTTGGTACCAACGCTTTTGCTTGTGCAGCTCCCTTTTTACCAGGTGTTGGAACTACTTTGGCTGGTGTAACAGCTTTCTTAGCTGGTGTGGCTGCTGCCTTTTTGCCTGGGGTTACAGCTGCTTTCTTAGCTGGTGTGGGAACTGCAGCCTTTTTTGTTTGTGAAACCACCACCTTCTTTGCTGGAGTTGTGGTAGCCTTTTTGCCTTTTTTCTGAGGGATGACAACCTTGAAAGCAAACAAATCATAAGCATTCCTCTATATCCAATGTTAAGATACTAACATTAACTTTGAGCACAAGAAGACGGACATTAGATATGTTTTTTAAAAGCCAACTGGCTCAGAAGTTAAGAGCACTTGTTACTCTTGTGGCTGTAACTCCAGTTCCATGGGATACAAGCACATTCTAGTATGAGAGCATAAAGCATGGCTAATGCATGCACGCACACAAAGATAAACATTAAACCCAGAAATAAGGATGCATGGTTTCCAACACTTAAAAAACTGGACTCAGCATCTGAGCTTTTCTAAGAAATCTGATTGACCATGACAATTGTTTTGAGACAAGGTTTCCCTATGTACTCCCTGCTTGCCTAAAATTCAAAATTCTTCCTGTTGGTGTCTTAAATGAACCATAAGAGTGTTAGATCTAGCAAATAGGTAATTAGCAACTCTCTATCCACAATGTATTTTGAACCATGATTGGCATTAGAATTCATACAAGCTGAAGGTCAGTGTTAGATACCAGTACTGCAAAAACAAAACACTCAAGACAGAGTACTGGGAATGATAAACTTTGCTTAGAAAACAATAATTTGCCGGGCGGTGGTGGCGCATGCCTTTGATCCCAGCACTTGGGAGGCAGAGGCAGGTGGATTTCTGAGTTCGAGGGCAGCCTGGTCTACAGAGTGAGTTCCAGGACAGCCCGGGCTACACAGAGAAACCCTGCCTCGAAAAACCAAAAAAAAAAAAAAAGAAAACAATAATTTAAAAGACTATGCTCGAATCTAAATAGTCTCCAGCTTAGTCCCTTAATACGTAGGAGAAAAAAAAAACCCACATGGTGTCACCTAAGCTGAGACCCTGACTCCAACCACAACTAAATAAAGTCTGGGGTTCTCACTAAACTTCCTGTCATTTTGCTGAACACTGTGGCTAATACCTTAATTCAGGTGAGTCTATCTGAGCTTTGTGTCTTCAGAATGTCCTGCCCCAAATTCACAAAGCCAAGTGACCATGGACTGAATAAAGATAGGCTAGAATAAGCCATCTTCCAAAAATCACTCCACAAATCTATGGGCGAACTCTACTCAATACAGCATATGCAACTGTCTGGACAGATCGACTGTTATACTCAAAAACTCAAAATTACTACCAACAACAACAAAGAGCTTGTCACTCCACCATTTACTACATATCCTGTATTTGTGATGCTTCCAGACATTCAATTCCTCCTGTTTTATTGCTGCATTCAAATAGTTCCTTACCTCCTCTTCTCCGCTGCTGTCATCTTCATCTTCGGACATTTCTTCATCTTCACTATCTTCTTCCACCTCCTTTGGGGGAGGAGCCATTTTCTTGGACTCCCCGTGGGTTTTGCCGGCCTAAAAAAACCGCACACAAAAATGACACCCGCATTTTAAGCCACGTTGTCATCGACCACCACCTTCTTTCTTCAAGAACACCAGGATAAAAAGACTTCCTATTGGAGAAGCAGGACATTCTCCTGGCAAATTTTTCTGAGAACCGCGCATCATTTGAGTCTTTCCTTCTCACAGACAACTGAGCAGACACAACTCTTCACCGGGAAGACGGCCCCAGGTTTTTAACGTCTATGAGTCGTAGCCCTCCATTTTCTGGCACCTTGCACTGGTTGATCCCAGTAAAAGGTATCACCCTATAAATTACTTAATGGGGAAGGGGAGTATCTCGAAAGTACCTCTTAAAAGCGGTGGCGGCGCACACCTTTAATCCCAGCACTTGGGAGGCAGAGGCAGGCAGATTTGAGTTTGAGACCAGCCTGGTCTACAGAGTGAGTTCCAGGACAGCCAGGGCTACACGGACAAACTGTCTCAAAAATCCTAAAAAACAAAAAAGGAAAAGCAGCACTCTCTGAAACCTAACTACTTCCGACTTTCTCACGCTTCCAGCCAACCACGTGGTGTCCCACGCGGGCCCCCACGCGCTAACTCAAGATCCCCGCCACGTGTCGATCTACCCGTCACGGTCAGAGACCGCGGATCGCTGGGCGACCCCCGATCTATCCCCAGGCTGCTGTCTCCCCCTTTCCGGGGTACCGACTGCCCCGGCCGCGCGACACGTGCGGAGCGCCGCAAACCACGTGGCGGGCCGCGCACCGGAGCACGTGCGCGGGGAGGCGGGGCCCCAGGAACGCTATTCGCTCCAGCTTGGCCCGCTCTCTTCCCACGCCGGGGCCTGCGCCCCTCTCCGCTGCTCCGCTTTCTCCTCACACCGACCCCTCCCGTCCGGCGCAGTCAACAACGCCCTCCGAGAACGAAAGTCGGCCGGCTCTTCTCCTCATCGCCCCCACCCCCAACTACAAGTCAGAGGCCAAACACCGCGAGACCTCCCCGCGAGTCGCGCGAGACTTCCCCCAAGCATGGCGCCCTCGAACGCGCCCGGGATTGCGCGCAGGCCCTCCTCCCCTCCGCGCCCGCAGAACAGGCGGGCGGGCGGGCGCGCGCGCGTCCCTCCGAAAGCAGGCCTCGTCGCCCGCGTCCGCGCGCGCAAGAGGCCCTCTTACCTTGGCGAGCTTCACCATGATGGCGGACGAGGGCGGCGGCGGCGCGCGTGGAGGGAGAGCAGCTCCCAGAAGAGCGAGCTCAGCGGGACCCGCAGGAAGTGGACCGCAGTCGCGGGTGGCGAAGGCTCCGGAGCACGTACAACCGCCTGCCAGCTACAGCTAGCGTCTGAGGCAAAAGACTGAGCCTGCCCAGTAATCGCCTCTGGAAAGGCGACGGAGCTGCCCTCGTGACCCCGCCCTCGCCAATCAGAGCTCGCGTCCGTCCTCCGGAGCCAACCGCGAGCCTTCACCAGGGGACAGCGCGGGGCGGGGCTAAGGCGTGGGGCGGGCCGGGGCTGTCGGGGGGCGGGGCCTGACGTCTTCTCCTAAGAGGCGGGACTGGCTTGGGCCGAGGCGGACGTTGAGTGGTCAGGGCGCTGGTCCTTTGAAGATTCCCGAGCGCCCTGCTCGCCCCGCGCCTGCGCAGTGAGCTGGGCGAATTTTGGCGCGGCTCGAGCGAGGCGCGAGTAGATGGTGGCGTGGCCTGCATCCCTTCAGGTGTTCGGAGGCAGCGAGGTCGTCTGTGCGCAGGTGCGCTGGGGATGTCCTCCCCGCTCCCCCGCGTTGCGGAAGCCTGCCTCACACGGTGGAGTTCGCGGTAGCCGATCGCGTGGTCTTGCCAGAGAGCTGGAGAGCGCCCGAAGGCCTAGAGTTCCCTCGGGCTGATGAGCAAGCCTCGGCCTTCCCTCGTGGTGGGCAGTGGTGGGCCGTGGTGGTCTGATGGAGGGCCACCGCTTTCCTGAGAGCTCCTAATAAAAAGCGCGCGCGCGCGTGTGTATGTGTGTCTGTCTGTGTCTGTTTGTGTGTGTGTGTGTGTGTGTGAGCAGTGCACAAACGGTCCGTTTAATCCCAGTGACCTCTCGCGGCAGGTATAACTCCAGGTTCAGAGGTGACTTCATGGTGTGTGGTGGGGAGAAGTACTGGGCCTGCCTGGGACCACTCACAAGCCCCCTCCATGGCGGCTTTAAATGGATTGCAACTAACCGGTTCCAAGCATAGCATTATTTATTTTATTTTTTTGTTTTTCGAGACAGTTTCTCCGTATAGCCCTGGCTGTCCTGGAATTCACTCTGTAGACCGGGCGGCCTCGAACTCGGAAATCCGCCCGCCTCTGCCTCCCAAGTGCTGGGATTAAAGGCATGCGCCACCACCACCCGGCTATTTTTATTTTTTTATATTTTGTGTATGAGTACACTGTAGCTATTTTCAGACAGACTATAAGAAGGCACTAGATCACATTATAGATGGCTGTGAACCACCATGTGGTTGCTGAGAATTGAACTCAGGACCTTTGGAAGAGCAGTTAGTGCTCTTGATCACTAAGCCATCTCCGGAGATTTTATTTTATGAGACAGTATTTTCTCTGTGTATCCCTGGCTGCCCTGGGACTCTATTGTCCAGGCAGGCCTCGAACTCGAGCTCCCCTTGCCTCCCTAGTGCTGGGATTTAAAAGCACATGCCGTCCTACCTGACTTCAGCCTCGGGAGATTTTTAACGCCAATGGGATGTGTTGGGTCCCCAAGTTTGCTATCTGAACACCGGCTTTTGGAGATAAGTAGAAATAGTCACAACGTGATGCTTTACTTACTAAGGCCTTCCCAACGTGGTGGGGGACAGCCACAGCTACACAAAGTCAGGGCCAGAGATGGGGATCAGCGTTGAGGTGTGGGGACATTGTCTTTATAGCGAGGACCCCGGTCACACCTTGAACTGAATAGTATGGAGCCAAGGGAGACTCTTGGGATAGGAAGGATGGCATGAGGAAGACTGGATATTTCCAAGAAGAGTGAGCTAAAGGCATTCAGGAGGAGACGAGAAGATGAGCTGTGAGTGTGAAATGGCTTGTGTGAATCCCAACAGCGTTGACGTGGCTTGTCTTTGTCAATCCAGTCTATCCATATGGGCTATCCTCAGCCCTCTGGCATGAAGTGCAACTAAGAGACTTTGCGCCCTAGGTTGGTCTTAGATACACTCTTAGATATTATCAGTTGCCTGGTACTTTTCTTGGCTATTTGTTGTTAATTTGCCCCTTCCCCAGACAGAACCCGGACTGTTGTCTGCTTAATTCTTAGTACCTAAAGCATTGCCTGGCATATGATAGAGTTGGAAATTACTTGCTAACTGGAATGAGGAAGGTAGCTCAGTGGTAGGTGCACACAAGGCCCTAACGCCACCAAAGGTGAACTTATGAACAGGAGTTTGAGTGTACCAGCAGCGGGGACAGCCAGCATAATTTGGTGTTCCTGTGGAATCAACAACACTGAATACATATGCGGTGCTTATAAATATTATAATTGAATATAACCGTATCAAATTGGATCCCCAGTATCCCTGTAGAAAGCATGAGGTGGCAGCACATACCTGTAACTCCAGCACTGGGGGTTGCAGGGAGCAAAGACAGGAGGGTCCCTGGCATCTGCTAACCAGCCTGTCTAACCATAAAAGGTGAGCCTGCTCAAAAAATAAGGTAGAGATGGTGTGAGGATGTTAGGGCCTGCCTGGCATGCACAAAGCCAAGATCAATAACAGTGTCCAATTACTATACAAATAAAGCCAGGTACCTGGTTCTATTTCATCTCTAGAAATTTCAAATTCACCAGGCAGTGGTGGTGCATGCCTTTAATCCCAGCACTTGGGAGGCAGAGGCAGGCGGATTTCTGAGTTCAAGGCCAGCCTGGTCTACAGAGTGAGTTCCAGGACAGCCAGAGCTACACGAGAGAAACCCCGTCTCGAAAAACCAAAAAAAAAAAAAAAAAAAATTCAAACTCACAAATTTATTCAAAATAGCCTAATATTATCGCTGCTCATAGACAGAAGGGCACAGAGCAGCAGTTCTCAATGTGTGGATCTTGACATGTTTGAGGTCAGTGACCCTTTTATAGAGGTTGTATATCACATATCCTGCATACAATACAATTCGTAGCAGCAAAATTAATTATGAAATAACAGTAAAAATAATTTTATGGTTGGGGGCCACTACAACATGAGAAACTGTATTAAAGGGTTACAGCATTAGGAAGGCTGAGAACCACTGGCATTGAGTTAACTTGGCCAGTTACAGGAGTAATAGGAGATTGGATGTGTATGTATATGGGGCCAGGTATGCCTGAGTTCAAATGTAAAGGCAAGAGGTTAATTTGGGGTTTTTTTGTTTGTTTTACAGATATTCTCGTATCCCAGGCTGTCCTTGAACTTGTGATTCTTTTGCCTCTCCCAAGTGCTTGTATTACAAGTGTGTGCTCCTACTTATGGTCTTATGTTGCTCTGGAGATTGATCTTGGCTTAGTGCATGCCAGGCAGGTACTCACCAACATCCCCAGCCCTTCTCTACCTTATTTTTTGAGCAGGGTCTCTTATTGAGTCTCACCTTTTATGATTAATTAGATAGGCTGGAAAGCAGATGCCAGAGATCCTCCTGTCTCTGCTTCCCCCACCGGAGTGCTGGGGTTACAGTTATGTGCTGCCAACCCACGCTCCTTATAGGGATGTCAGGGATCTGAACCTGAGTCCTCATGCTTTCCATGCAAGCACTCTTATCTGCTGAGTCATCTACCTATCCCAAGGAGAAGGAGCTTAAAGACCAAGGGGCAAAGAATAACAAAATCTCTAGGTCAGTTCCCCACATTTATCAAATGTGCTTCTCTCTTAGTTGCAGTGTCGGACAGCACAACTCAGCAATTTTTTTTTCCTTTCTGACATGGTCTTGTTAGGTAGCCCAGGTTGGTCTGGTCTACGGGCTGGTTTTCTGTGTCAACTTGACAGAAGCTAGTCATCAGAGAGAAAGGAGCCTCAACTGAGGAAATGCCTCCCTGAGATCCAGCTGTAAAGGATTTTCTCTCTTAGTGATCAGTGTGGGTTGTGCCATCCCTGGGCAGGGTTCTATCATTAGGGCACCTGGAAATTGTTTCTGCCTCTGCCCTCTGACCGTTGGCATTACAGGTGTGCTCCTCTGCACCTGGATTTCAGCAAGTACTAATTGAAAAAATCAGTTATAAATATACCACATAAGGTACAAAAAAAAAAAAGTTAGCCATGGTGGCTCATACCTATAATCACAGTATTTGAAAGGCTAATGCAGGAGAATTATCATGAATTGACAACCTGAGTAACTGAGTTCCAGACCAGGCTGGGCTACAAAACAAGACCCTATATGAATGAATGAATGAATGAATGAATGAATGAATGAATGAGAGGGAGAGAGAGAGAGATTCAAAACAACCAAGCACAGTGGCATATGTCTGTAATCCCAGTGATCCTGAAGAGTTTCCAGTACAGAGCCAACCTGGTCTACACCACAAGAACGTGTATGGAAGAAGGAGAAGGGAAAAGGAGAGGAACACCCTGCCCCATTAGCTTCTGCCCCATCAGCTTCTGCCCCATCAGCTTCTGCCCCATCAGCTTCTTTGAATAGTAGGGATCATAATAGTACCACCATTCGTGTACAGTGGGTATTACAGGAGATGCCATATTTTTTATTTTGAGAGCACATATGCCCTGGGAGAAAATGACAATTAGGCCCATAGCAAAGGAGCCAATGGATGGCCAGAGTATGTGAGGCAAGAATATGTGAGACTATGTCTTTTTTCTTTCAGTGTCTTACTCTAAACTCTAGGCTGGTCTGCAACTGAATGTGTACCCAGTGTGGCCTTGAACTTGGGGTGATCCTCCTGCCACAGGCTCCCTAGTGCAGTGACTACAGGGGTGAACACCAGGCCTGAGTTAAACAAGAAAGAACTCTTGAGTGAAGGGCCACTTCCTGAACAAGGGAACAAAGATTTATGGATGGGCTTCTTGCAGCAGTGTATATAGATAGCAACATGTAAATCATGGAAGGCAAGACTTATTGTCAGCTGGTTCAGTTGCCCAGTTAGTGAGTGGAGCATAGGCATGAAGGTAGCCCTGTGTGCTGGGGTCTTCAGAGAAAAGGGAAGGAAGTCCAGATAGGTAGGCACAGAGAGGCTGAGAAAGAGAGGTGCTGTCTTAAACTCCAAGGAACGGGCCAGTGCAGGTGTTAATGTGCCTCTAGTCCTAGCACTCGGAGATCTCTGGGAAGTTGAGACCATCCTGGTATACATAGTGAGTTCCAGGACAGCCAGGGGAACAAAGACCCAGTCTCAAAAACAAATAGCTTGCCAAGTTAGCATCAGAGAAAGGCAGTTGGCTTCAAGACTTGATTGCTTTGAAAAACGTGGACTGGAGAGATGGCTCGGCAGTTAAGGTCAATATAGGTCCTGAGTTCAATCCCCAGCAACACATAGTCTTGAACCTCAGTGATTTACATCTATTAATATTTTTTTTTATTTTTTCATTTTTTATTTTTTGTTTTTTCGAGATGGTTTCTCTGTGTAGCCCTGGCTGTCCTGGAACTCACTCTGTAGACCAGGCTGGCCTCAGAAATCCTGCCTGCCTCTACCTCCCAAGTACTGGGATTAAAAGGCGGCGTGCACCGCCACTGCCTGGCCATCTATTATTTTCCAAGGGTTTATTTTTATGTATATGAGTACACTGTAGCTGTATAGGTGGTTGTGAGCCAGGTACCCTGAACATAGGTAGTAGTACAGTAGTAAGCCAGGGTGTAAGAGAGATAAGGGTGCTGGGGATTAAACTCAGGAGCTCTGCTCGCTCCGTCCCAAAGATTTATTTATTATTATATCTAAGTGCACTGAGCTGTCTTCAGACGCACCAGAAGAGGGCATCAGATCTCATTACAGATGATTGTGAGCCACCATGTGGTTGCTGGGATTTGAACTCAGGACTTTCAGAAGAGCAGTCAGTGCTCTTAACTGCTGAGCCATCTCTCTAGCCTGATTTCTATTAAGTGGAGGTGCCACGCACACTTTGCGTGACAGCCGTATTTGAGGCGTAAACTTCAAGGAAAGTCAGTCTCCTGCCTCTGCATTGTCACCTGGCACCCCAAACTCAGAGGTAGCCCAGATATGTCCTCATACAGGTGTGCTAGGAACTCACCAAGATATCATTGCTTCACAGCTAGCAAGAGAAAATTCGGACATTGCTTTCTGACCTTCACCAATGTTTCCAGCTATCCTAGTTTAATGTTTTAAGTACTAGAGAGTAATTGAAAGGTTTCTCTCACTCTAGGACATTAGCTGAAAGTGTTAGGTCGGGATTCCCCTCTGCCTGCCTCCAGCAAGAACCAGAGAATTAGCATAAGAATACCTCAACGGGGAGGGCTCCACCATTCCTCCTCCTGTTTCACACCTAGCTACCAGACCCTGCTGACCTGGGTGTGGGGGTCGTTTTGTCTACGTGACTTCAGTCTAGCACTAGGACTGGGAGAAGAAGGACTTGGACTCACATGTAAGACTAGCACTAGAACTTAGATGGGCTAGGACTTAGATTCATGTATCTCTCACAGTCCCCCGGGCCCAGAGCACTTGGGCCCGGGGGGATGCAGCACCAGTTCAGAGGAGATAGCTGCTGCTTTAGACCCAGTATGTTTCAGATAGCCTCAGAGGTACCTCAACTGTTGAGCTGTCAGATTTTTTATTTCTCTTTTGCAATGATTGTAAAAGCCTCATGTCATTTTTAAAGAAATACACTCAGATCTTACACCACTCGTGTGTAGTCTGTTTGTCAAAGCCGAATCCCGTGCACACCTGGCCAGAACCCCTCGTCCCGCGGAACAAGGGACCCCCCCCCCCGTAAGAAATCCCGGTCTGCGGCATGGAGGTGATGATTACTATTTCTTTTTGGGGAGTATGCTTAAGTACTAACAGTAGGATAAGGCAGATGCACATCCTCTAGGGTTTTAACGTCCAGGTTGAGGATCAGGAAAGGAAACCAGTAGGAGGCTACCTAATTGCCTCAAACCACAGGGAGATGCTGTCCCTCCTCCCAGGTCTGTAATTAGGAGCACGAGACCCAACATGGTAGAGTAAGTGAGCACAGGTAGTTTATTTTTAAATGCATACAGAAAGAAGTAGGCACAGTGACACCTGCAACCCAGTCTTCAGAAAGAGAAGGGGGGAAAGAGTTACAGACAGCATAGTAAACTAAGTCCCCTCCACTCTCTTGTAGACCCTTAGTTCCATCGCAGTGGCAGAAGATCCCATCAGTTCATTTACAATTAGCCATAGGTTTGTGTTTTACACAAATGTCTTTATACACTGTACTGGGCTCTCCTGTTTTTTATTAACTACCTCTCATAATCCCACCTACACCAGCTGCTGTATTCTTAATAGTTACAGGGTGTTCCTTCCATGGAAGGGTCACTAACTTAACCAGTTGCTAGACCTTGCAGGGAGAGCTGTGTTTAACTATTATTACAACCCAACAAAGAACCCTTTATATACTTTTGTCTTACGCATGTACTGCATAAGGGTGCAGCCTTGTACATTACAGGCTCCAAGCTTTGGCAGAGAAGGATCTGAGTAGGAGGGAAGAGGTATGAATGTCCTCTAAACAGTAAGCTCGAACACCAGGTCAGACGCTCCAAAGGCACTTACCCTGAACCAGTAGCCACCATCAGCTCCAAACCTGCATAAACCCAGGCAAACCCTGCCCACTCCCTGCTGACACGTCCACTGTGCCCACTCGGGAACCCAGCAGCCCACAGGAGGAAATCCGAAGGATTTCAGGAAAACTCCAAGATTCCCAGATAGAGGCCTCTAGGACTGGACCGTCTCAGGCTCCAGTTAAGTAAGAAAGTCACATTAAATATTTAAAAACAAGTTTCACACAGGATCTGTTTATATGAGTGATGGGATCACAGAGAAGACTAAGCAAGCAGCTGCCCACTCCTCTTAGGCTCTTCCCACAGAAAGTAGAGCCAAGACAAAGACAAGCTGCCTCAGAGAGCCTAAGGAGATAGGGCTTTAACCTGCCTTCTACATGCCAAGTCTCCATCAACCAAGCCTGGAGAGTACCTACCAAGTCTGACTCCACCCGTCACACCCAAGCAACGTTGAGTATCTGCTGTGGTTTAAAAAAGGATTGCCTGGGGCTAGAGAGATGGGTCAGTAGTTAAGGGCACTGGCTGCCCTTCCAGAGGACCCAGGTTCAATTCCCAGCAACCATGTGGCAGCTCAAAACTGTGTGTAACTAACTGGATCCCCAGTTCCAGGGGATGTGACACTGTCACATAAACATCCATGCAGGCAAAACACCAATGCACATGAAATAAGAATAAATTATTTTAAACATTATTGTCAATGGTGCATGCTTTTAATCCCTTAATTCGCACACTTGGGAAGCAGAGGCAGGTAGATCTCTGAGCTCAAGGCCAGGCTGACCTACTGGGGAGTTCAGGATAGCCAAGGCTAGCTACATAGAGAAACCCAGTCCCAAAAAACCCATATATACATACATACTTTTTTTCAGGAGCTGGAAGTTCAGTTGTCATCAGCTCAACTTGTATGCTGAAAACTGAACTCAGGTCCTTTAGAAGAGCATGAAGCACTGAGCCATTTCTCCAACTTTAAATGCAGTTTTTTTTTTGGGGGGGGGGTGGCAGTGGTGGTCAAGACAGGGTTTCTCTGTGTAGCCCTGACTGCCCTGGAACTCACTCTGTAGACCAGGCTGGTCTCTAATTTAGAAATCCACCTGCCGGGGCTGGCAAGATGGCTCAGCAGGTAAGAACACTGTTCTTCTGAAGGTTCTGGTTCAGATCCCAGCAACCACATGGTGGCTCACAACCACCTGTAATGAAATCTGGACGCCCTCTTCTGGTACGTCTGAAAACAGCTACAGTGAATTATGCCAGAGTGAGCGGGGCTGCGCAAGCGGGGCTAGCATGAGCAAGGCCAGCAGAGGTCCTGAGTTCAATTCCCAGGAGCCACACACATGATGGCTCATGGCTATCTGTACAACTACAGTGTACTCAGACACATAAAATAAATAAAATCTTAAAAAAAAAAAAAAGAAGAAGAAGAAAGAAATCCACCTGCCTCTGCCTCCCAAGTGCTGAGGTTAAAGGCGTGCACCACAACCACCCGGCTCTTATGTGCAGTTTTTAAGAGGTGCTGGCAATCAAACTCTGGGCTTCCTGAGTGTTAGGCAAGTACTCTTCCAACTGAGGCACATCTCTAGCCCTGCCCCTTTTAAAAATATTTAACTGTAGACATCTGTAGGCAAGGTCTAACTCTAGTCCAAGTTGTCCTGGAACTCACTAGGTTAAACCCAAATCCATGGCAATCCTCCTGCCTGGGGCTTCAAAGAATTACTGGATTGAGCCACCATACCCCACAGCCATGCTTGCTTTGTGTGAGGTAGCCTGTTAATGCTTTTTGGCCTAGTGTTAGGGCCAACATGGCCCCCACTCCCACCCTGTTCCAAGCTTTCTTCCCCTTCAGGGCCGCCTATACCTTCTGCCTTCTCTTCAGTTTCCAGTTTCTCATTCTACTTGACAGGTAAAGGCAGGGAGCTGAGAAACACCCACTTGTGGTTTACAGACAGCCCCAGACATCATGGCTCATTGTCCCAGAGAAGGCAGAATCCTCCTGGAAAATGCAATTCCTGTGGATGGTCTCTGTTGATGTCAAGCCACCTGCCATGTCTGCCAAGACACCTGTTGTCCTGCCAAGAAGCTGGCTCCTGGGGACTTAAAGAGCTTTTATTTTGGGCTGGCGAGATGAGATGGCTCTACGGGTGTACTGGCTGGTTTTGTGTGTCAACTTGACACAGGCTGGAGTTATCACAGAGAAGGGAGCTTCAGTTGGGGAAGTGCCTCCATGAGATCCAGCTGTGGGGCATTTTCTCAATTAGTGATCAAGGGGGTAGGGCCCCTTGTGGGTGGTGCCATCCCTGGGCTGGAAGTCTTGGGTTCTATAAGAGAGCAGGCTGAGCAAGGCAGGGGAAACAAACCAGTAGGGAACATCTCTCCATGGCCTCTGCCTCAGCTCCTGCTTCCTGACCTGCTTGAGTTCCAGTCCTGACTTCCTTTGTGATAAACAGCAATGTGGAAGTAAGCTGAATAAACCCTTTCCTCCCCAACTTGCTTCTTGGTCATGATGTTTGTGCAGGAATAGAAACCCTGACTAAGACAAATTGGTACCAGGAGTGGGGTATTTCTGTGACAACCTGACTATGTTTTGGAGAAGATTGTGGAAGGACTTTGGAACTTTAAGCTAGAAGAGCCACTGGTTGTTAAAAACTCTGTGGGATGTTCTGTAGGAGCTTGGAAGATCATGTTGAGAACAGTGCAGAGATGGAGGCCTGGCTTGTGAAATTTCCGAGGGAAGATTAAAGACTCTTATCAGGGCCATGTTGTTTTGATTGTGAAGATTCTGTGGTTTTGGTTAGCTGGGGCTGAAGTATCAGCTGTGATTAACAAGATACCAGAACTACTAAAGCAAAAACTTTACCTTACTGGGACAATTGATGCTGGTTAGCTGGAGCTAAGAAATTAGCGGTGATTAAGAAGAGACCAGCATCATTGAGGTGACATCTTCTGGGAAGTGTTTTTTGAGAGCAAAGAGACTGTGTTCCAGAAATAGCCAAGGTTGTACCTTGTGTTGCAGCAGGACTTGGTAATGTGTAAGAGTCACCCAGGTGGTACTGGTTTTGAAGGCATGAAGGGGTCATGAACTGCAGCTGAGGCTCAGCACAGTGAGAGGCCATGGAAGACCATTGGTGAAGGTGCAGCCTTGTAGGCAGCCGCTTGGACAATACGCACATGGCGGCAGCACGTGGCGCAGCTATAGACGATTCCACTGCGCATGCACGTGGCGCAGCTATAGCCGATTCCACTGCGCATGTGTCCTTCCCGAGCGGGCTCATGCAGGTGCCCCTCCCGCGTGGGCTCATGCAAATTAGGTGTCTCCTGAGCGGGGTGTATGCTAACCAATCATGCACCAAACTCGAGCAGGTGCGTGCTACCAAGCCCCTCCCAAGCAGGTGTATGCTAATGAGGTGATTGCCAGAGAACCAATCCAGTAGAACCATGAGGGCTTGGGCAGGAGTATATAAGGGGCGCTCTCCAGGCAGTCAGGGCGATGCCATTCCAGGCCACTCCATTCCACGCCAAGCCATTCCCGAAGCAAGAGCAGTGGCGACTCCACAGAAGAGCAGCGGTGACTACGCAGGAGCCGCTGCCACCAGCCGCCCGCCGCTGCCTGCAGCCCTCTGCAGCCCCTGCCTCCGGCAGCCCGCAGCCCATTCTGCAGAAGCGGGAATAGCCGCAGCACCTAGAAGCGCGCTGGGAGGCGGGAGGAGGCGGTGACGCCAAGAAGAGGCATAATACTTAAAAGAGCTGTTAACACAAGAAGAAAGTGTCCTGAGTAAACCGTTGAGAGAAGGAGTCTCGTGTTTGGTCGTTATTGTGGCCGGCCAGCAAAGGCCCAACACACAGCCTCAGTTGCAATTGATGGCCCAGGACTGAAGGGGTCATGCAAAGGAGCTGAGGCTTGGTACCATGAAGAGAGCCTATGAGGGGCTATTGGTGAAGCCTAGTTACAGTGGAAGACAGTGTTTTAGAGATGCCAGTACCATGAATGACCACCAAGGACAGCAGCAGCAGTGGAGTACAGGCATCTGGAGCCTAGAAGACAAGGTGTGGGCAGAGTTGGAGAAGTGACCAAAGCCCTTAGAGGAGCCCAGAAGATTGTGAGTGGATCCCAGACATTGGACAGTTGGAGTTTGATTTTTGCTTTTGATTGTGACTGTGCCCTGATATTTTTCCTTCTTGAAGGAAGAAAGTATTTTAATGGAGCCCACAGTTAAGAGACTTTGAATTTTAAAAAATCTTGGACACTTTAAATTGATTGAACTTTTAATATGTAAAGACTGTGGGACGTTAGATCTTGGGGATGAATAAGAAAGTAAGGGTTGAGGTTTAAAAGTGATGTGTTTGTGTGTCAAGTTGACAAAGTGCCAATTGTACTGGCTGGTTTTGTGTGTCAACTTGACACAGGCTGGAGTTATCACAGAGAAGGGAGCTTCAGTTGGGGAAGTGTCTCCATGAGACCCAGCTGTGGGGCATTTTCTCAATTAGTGATCAAGGGGGTAGGGCCCCTTGTGGGTGGTGCCATCCCTGGGCTGGAAGTCTTGGGTTCTATAAGAGAGCAGGCTGAGCAAGGCAGGGGAAGCAAGCCAGTAAGGAACATCCCTCCATGGCTTCTGCATCAGCTCCTGCTTCCTGACCTGCTTGTGTTCCAGTCCTGGCTTCCTCTGGTGATCAACAATCTACCATAGTTTGACAGTGTAAAATAAAAACAAAAAGTTAGGCAGGCCTCTTTTAGATGTACTCTTTCTGAGCCCTTGTCAACGCTGTATTTCAATCCTTATGGTGCCATAAAACATTGTATTTAATTACAATTTATTTGCATGTGTGTGTATGTGTGTGAGTGCACATGTGTATGCCTCTGTGTGTGTGTATGTGTATGCTGTGTGTGTGTTGGAGGCCGGGTGCACCTGTGCATCAGTGCATTCCGAGGCAAAAGATGACCACAGGTGCCATCCTCAGCAATGCCATTCACCTCCTTTAACACAGGGTCTCTCCTCACTAGCCTGGAGCTCACCAATCAGGCTAGGCTGGGAAGCCAATGAGCTCCAGACGTCTGACTTGGCTTCACCACTCTTTGTGTTTATGAACCTGTACCACCACACTCAACATTTTTTTTAAAGATTTATTTATTATATGTAAGTACACAGTAGCTGTCTTTAGACACTCCAGAAGAGGGCATCAGATCTCATTATGGATGGTTGTGAGCCATCATGTGGTTGCTGGGATTTGAACTCACGACCTTCAGAAGAGCAGTTGGCACTCTTAACCACTGAGCCATCTCTCCAGCCCCCCCACACTTAACATTTTTATGTGTGAGGGTTTCATTGCTGTGAAAAGACACCATGACCAAGGCAACTCTTAGAAGGGGCATTTAATTGCAGCTGGCTTACACTTTCAGAGGTTCAGTTCTTTATCAGCATGGCAGCAGACACAGTGCTGGAGAAGGACCTGAGAGTTGTACATATCCATCCAAAGGCAGCCAGGAGACTAACTCTCCCACACTGGGCAGAGCTTAAGCATAGGAGGAGACCTCCAAAGGCCACCCCCACAGTGATACACTTCCTCCAGCAAAGCCACACCTTCCTGACAGTGCCACCCCTAATAAATCAAGCATATTCAAACTAAGTGTATTTTGGGGATTGAACTCCAGTCCTCACGTTTATAAGACTGAGCCACCCTGCCCACATCTGAAAAATTAAAATTTTTAATTTTGTTTTTGTTTTTCTAGACAGGGTTTCTCTATGTAGCCCTGACCGACTTGGAATTCACCCTGTGGAGCAGGCTGGCCTTGAACTCAGAGATCTGCCTGCCTCTGCCTCCGAGTACTAGAATTAAAGGTGTGTGCCACCACTACTTGATATTAAATTTTTATTTATTATTATGTGTATGCATGGTATTTATGCATGATGTGTATGTGTGAAGGCATATGCACTAATAATAGCAATGAGAAAGTCATAGGATACCTTGTAGTCAGTTCTCTCCTTGCACTTTTACACAGTTGTTCTGGGACTTGAACTCAGGTCCCCAGGCTTGGCGGCAAACACCTTTACCCACTAAGCCATCTCTCCAGTCCCATTTTTTTTTTTTTTTTTACTTTTACAAAGTTTCACTACATAGCCCCGGCTGACCAGGAACTCACTATGTAGACCAGGCTGGCTTCAAAGATCCACCTACCTGGGGCCTCCCAAGTTCTGAGATTAAAGGTCCTGTATCAGCACATCTGGTCATGTGACCATAGTTTGGTTTTTGTTGTTGTTGTTTGTTTTTTGTTTTTTGTTGTTTGTTTGTTTGTTTTTGAGTCAGGGTTTCTCTGTATAGCCCTGGCTGTCCTGGAACTCACTCTGTAGACCAGGCTGGCCTCAAACTCAGAAATCCACCTGCTTCTGCTTCCCAAGAACTGGGATTAATGACCATAGTTTTGCTATCCCCGTTCTGACTTTGATCACTAAACGTGGCTATTGCCTCAATTTCTCCTTTGTAATGTTCTTTGATTTGTAGCATTTACTGCCCTGTGGGACAAATGAGACTATGGTACTAGATGTGTTCCTCGTCAAAATTTAATGTTTTTCATTAAAAAGAAGAGGAAGTAGAGAACACGGTCATTTGGCAACTTACTGCCAGCCAGTGCAGTAGCTGCGGGGGGCCAGCAGGTGTCAGCGCCGAGGCACATCTGGGTCTGGACCGCTGGCTCTGGTGCTGCCTTGAGATCTCATGTGCTGCTCAAGAGGAGCCAAGTATCTTTGTCCTATGGTTCCAGGTGGCAGATCTCACCCTGCCTCAAGATCTGCTGTCCTTGTCACTACCGAGACATCTCTCCTTTGGGTCCTGGGTTCCATCTTTTCTGGGACTCCCTGGCCACACTGTCTCCAGTACCCCCCGCTGTGGAGAAGCCAGAAGCAGATAGGAGCTCCCACAAACAGAAGACAAAAGCCTACATACTGGGGAGGAGCAGACCACACAAGAAAGGAGGACTCCACTCAGAAAGGAAGGTGACCCTCGTCTACGAGGAAAACAAGATCTGACGTAGCAGAGAGGGACTGACTGAGACCTGAGTGGGGATGGCGCTGGTGTCTGATGGAAAGACAGACTGTGTGGTTTGGGAGACTGATGGAGACCACTTACCTGGCAGGTGGACAGCTGGCTGGGCTCCAGGCTATTCTCTGTGGCAAGCAGGCAGATGTGGAGGGCCAAGTGATCAAGAACTGAGGGTTGCCCGCCCACACAGGTGCCTCCTATGCTTCCTCAGATTGGTCACGTTCTGGATACGATTGGGGACTATTTCTGCTTTTCAGAGAAAAAGAGAAATATACTTCAGGGCCTCAGAGAAGGCTCATTGTGTATGGTGCTTGCCCACCTGCATGACAGCCAGAGTTTGATTCTTGTAATCCGTGTGGGAGAGAACTGACCCCGACAAGCTGTCTTCTGACCACCACAGGCATGTTATGTTAGGCATGTGTTCACTAAACCTCAAATAAACGTTAGAGAATGAGGAGCATTTCCTGCCCCAAGGTTTCTGCTTCGATTTCATGCCTTGGCTTTCCCCCATGATGGACTGTAACCTGTAAGCTAAATAGACCCTTTTCTTCCCAAGTTGTTTTTGGCCAGTATTTTATTACAATAATACAAACTATGACAATTTCCCAGCTGTGTACTGTGGTGGTTTGAATGAGAGATGTCCCCCCAGTCTCAGACCTTGAACACTTGGCCACTAATTGATGACAGTTTGGGGAGGTTTGGGATGTGGGGCCTTGCTAGAGGAAGTATGCAGGGGTAGAGTAGCCATTAAGAGTAAAAAATCGCCGGGCAGTGGTGGCGCATGCCTTTAATCCCAGCATTTGGGAGGCAGAGGCAGGCGGATTTCTGAGTTTGAGGCCAGCCTGGTCTACAGAGTGAGTTCCAGGACAGCCAGGGCTACACAGAGAAACCCTGTCTCAAAAAACAAAACAAAACAAAACAAAACAAAAAACAAGAAAAAAAGAGTAAAAAGTCTTGGCTACTTGCTTACTCTCTCTGCTTTGGCCTTAAGTTAAGGATGTCAGGTTTCAGTTTTCTTCTGTCCCATGACTGCTCCTTGCTGCCATACCTTCTTAGTGTTTGTAAGAAAACAGGCCAAAAGTCTCGTGAGCCCAGTTTCTTCAGAACATGGAGTTGTTCTTGGAATGTGTTCTCACGGCCCTCCCAGGTGAATTTACTTAAGACTGTTCATTACAACTGGCTACGGTCATTTGTTTATAAGCTTTTATGGAAAACCACGTTTGGTGTGGCTTTACTCGCCGTGAACAGCTTTGTTCTTGTGACTGGACATTTTACTTATTCGTGACTCTTCTTAACCCTCAGAATATAAACTGTCTGATGCTCTAAATAAAGCTGGTTATCGCATGAGACTTTAGTGCGACTTACTTATCAACTCCATTCTCCCAGGTCCCACTGCTTCTAAAGAAGTAAGCAACAACTAATACATCACCTTGCAAAGTTGCTAACCCTCTCTGAGGCTCACCTGTCCCTTGTCTGTAAAATGCAAAGAATAGAATCTACTTTACAGAATTCCCGTGGAAATTAATGATGTACAAAGCACATACATACACAAAAAAATCTTAAATTCCAATACTTGGAAGGCTGAGGCAGGATGATCCTGGTGTTGATACAGAGAGACTCTACCTCAATAAAACAGTGGGGCATGGTGCATGGCTTTAATCCCAACACTCACGAGGCAGAGGCAGGCAGATCTCTTGTGAGTTTCCGGCTAGCCTGATTTACATATTACCTTACAGGCCAGCCAGAGCTACACAGAGACCTTTTCTCCAAAACAAGCAGAAAATTAAAGATTAAGGAAAAGACTGTTGATTTCTTTGCAGTATCCTTTTTCTGCTGTTTTAGAACTATAACATTAGAAGCATCAACACTGGCTCCTTTTTCTTTTCTTTTTAAGATTTATTATTATGTATAAGTACACCGTAGCTGTCTTCAGACACACCAGAAGAGGGCATCAGATCTCATTGAGGATGGTTGTGAGCCACCATGTGGTTGCTGGGAATTGAACTCAGGACCTCTGGAAGAGCAGTCGGTGCTCTTAACCGCTGAGCCATCTCTCCAGCCCCTTCCTTTTTCTTGATTTCTGAAGGTTCTACAGTAAGCTGCGTATTCATTCTGGCTTGTTTCTTTGAGTCAACATCTTGCTCCGTAGCCCACAGCCTCCATGTTTCTGACTGCTGACATTGCGGGAGAGTGGGCATTTGCCATCATGCCGAACTTACAACAGGCTTTTATTACTTTAATACTTAAACTAGTTTTTTTTTTTTTTAAGATTTCTTTTTCCCTGTCTCAACCCCCCCCCAAAAAAAAAAAGCTAAAGATTTCTTTTTGTATGTGTGTCTGTGTGAGTACATATATAGGTGTACACAGGCATCCTCAGAGCCCCTGGAAGGGAGGTTATGGGCAGTCGAGAGAATCTCTTGTGTACTGAATCACTTATCAATAAAAAAACGCTGTTGGCCTATTCGCTTAGGCAGGAAATGGGAGGTGGGAATTCGGGCAGGGAGAGAGAATTCTGGGATAGAGTCAGGCAAGGGAGAGATTCACCTGAACACTGATGGAGATAGTCACATGAACCTGAGGAGAGGTAACTAGCCATGAGGTAGGATGTAGACGAGAATAAATGGGATACGTGGGATAAGCCGGTTATGAGCTAGCAGGAATGAGCCAAAGCTTAGGCACTTACTCACAAATAATTCAGTCTCAAAGTTGTTATTTTGGGAACTTGGGTGAGGGTGGAAAAGCCCCACGATGGGCAGCCGTGTCCCCTCCCCCACCGCGAGGGTACTGGGAACTAAACTTGAATTCTCCACAAGCGCCCTTGACTGCTAAGCCATCTCGCCAGCCCCACAGGCTAGTTTTCTTGGGGGTTTTGTTTGTTATTGTTTTGTTTGCGTCGGTCTTATTCTGTAGCCCTAGACTGTCCCAGAACCAACAGTGATCATTGTGCCTCAGCCTCCCGAGTACTGGGATTGTAGTGTCTTAGACATTGTTCCATTGCTGTGAAGAGACACCATGGCCACGGTTACGGCAACTCTTATAAAGGGAAGCATTTAATTGGACGCTTGCTTACAGTCTTAGGGGCTTCGTCCATTATCTCATGGTGGGGAGCGTGGGAGCAGGTATGGCAGACATAGTGCTGGAGAAGTAGTTGAGAGCTACATCCTGATCTGAGGCAGAGAGCGAGGGAGAGAGAGAGAGAGAGAGACAGGCTGAGACTGACTGGGCCTGGATGGCTAGGGATTTTAAAACCTCAAAGCCGGGATGGCGAGATGGCTCAGCGGGTAAGAGCACTGACTGTTCTTCCGAAGGTGGCTCACAACCACCCGTAATGAGATCTGACGCCCTCTTCTGGTGCATCTGAAGATAGCTACAGTGTATTACTCCAGAGCCAGTAGGGCTGGAGCGAGTGGGGCTTGAGTGAGCGGAGGGGGGGGGGCCGTCCTGAGTTCAATTCCCAGGAGCCACACACATGATGGCTCATGGCTATCTGTACAACTACAGTGTACTCATACACATAAAATAAATAAATAAATCTTTTTAAAAAAAGATTTTAAAAAAAAGTTTAGGCCGGGTGGTGGTGCACACCTTTTTTTTTTTTTTTTTAAAGATTTATCTATTTATTTTATGTATTGAGTACACTGTAGCTATCTTCAGACACTCCAGAAGAGGGCATCAGATCACATTGCAGATGTTTGTGAGCCACCATGTGGTTACTGGGACTTGAACTCAGGACCTTTGGAAGAACAGTCAGTGCTCTTACCCGCTGAGCCATCTCTCCAGCCTTATGGTGCACACCTTTAATCCCAGCACTTGGGAGGCAGAGGCAGGCGGATTTCTGAGTTCGAGGCCAGCCTGGTCTACAGAGTGAGTTCCAGGACAGCTAAACAAAAAACAAAATAAACAAACAAACAAACAGTTAAAAAAAAAAACCTCAAAGCCACCCCAGTGACTCCTCCAACAAGGCCACACCTATTCCTACAAGGCCACTCCTCCCAACCCTTTCACACAGTTCCACTCACTGGTGACTGAGCATTCAAATGTATGGGCCTTTGGGGGGGGGGGCGGGGTGAGCCCCTTTTGGGTGGCAGAGTTTTCTGAGACCATGCTGACATCTGTGGGCCATACCCCTCAAAGAATACTCATCAACTCTAACACACACCGACACCCTGCTGTGCCTGCCCTACGGGTGCCTGTAATGTCAAAGCTGTTCCCACCCTGCAGGTCAGTAGGCCAGCTACACCCAGCTACAAGCCAGCAGTGTTTCAAAAGACTTGTGTAAATCCAAACTGGAATCCTAACAGAGGCCCAGAGGGCAGCCAGACTGCAGTACCAGGGAGCACCCAGGGAGGACTCATTATTCAGCTGTGTCAGCTCTGTCAACCTTAGAGCTAGACCTTACTAGATGACTAAATACACAATTCCTCTAGACTGCTTTGTTCATGTTCCTGGTTCAAAGGTGCCATTGGGGCTGGAGAGATGGCTCAGTGCTTAGGTGTATTAGCTACTATTCCAGAGGACCTGGGCTCAAGTCTTCACCAACCATCAGTAACTCTAGTCCTGAGGCCTCTGTGGATGCCAGGCATGCCAGGCACAACCATAGTGCCCAGACATACATGCCAACAAAATATCCCAGGGCCAGAAATTACAAAAATGGTTGGAAGTATAATCAGACCTCATTGTGTATGCTATAAAGTGAAAATCACATGAATAGTGGCAAAGACTGCTTCCCACATCTATGCCATAAAAACCACAACCTGAAGCCAGGTAGTCATGGTGCATGCCTTTAAACCCAGCACTTGGAAGGCAGAGGCAAGCAGATTTCTGAGTTTGAGGCCAGCCTGGTCTACAGAGTGAGTTCCAGGACAGCCAGGGCTACACAGAGAAACCCTGTCTTGAAAACAACAACAACAAAAACAGCAAAAAACAAAAACAACCCCCTCAAAAAAAAAAACAAAAACAAAAACAAAAGCAAAAAACCCACAACCTTTGAACCAAAATAACTATTTGGCCTCTGTCCTCAGATTTTGACATCTGAAATCTGACAACCCTTTCTGGTGCCTGCAGGTGCCAGGTAATGTCAGGCTGTGATTCCTGGTGGCAACATGCCAGAAGGTACTCACCCCTGAGTCCTTGAATCGGGAGCAACCTTGAGTCTTTCTGCGTTCCATGAGAGAAACTAGCAGTTCACAGATGTGAGTGCTTTCAAACATGTGCAGAAGCTAGGCAAGGTGGTTTTATATTGGGGTAACTGTTCCCGAGATATCTGTAGTCCTAGAAGACTCCAGGGCTGGCATATTTGGCTCTCTGTGCAGCGCTGCACTGAAGTCTCACAGTTTGCCACTGCAGTTCCCCACTGGCGAGATCCATGTCCCTTGAGAAGGACGAATCGAACCATAGCAGTTCATTTTTGTAAGGTCTGAAATCAGAGAACCTTTCCTGGAATCCAGTCTTCAGCTCCTTCATTCTGGGAACGTAGCTGTAGCCACAGCTTTCAGAGCCTAATTTAAGCATGGAGAAATGGGCCAGAGTCCTTGTCAAAGACGAGACAAAGACAGTTTTGCCAGGAATGAGTGAACTGAATCATACATTTGTATAACTGTAATGGATACCCTGCCAAGAATTATCGAGTATATTTAAATGACTCGTGATAGCAACCAAAAAGGCCAAGTCTTTGGCTTTAACTCTAATCATACTCAGACATGGGGTTCCCTGCAGAGGGCGTGAACAAGCCAGTTTTGCCCAATGGTTCAAAATCTACTTCAGTACCGCACAACTTGGCTGCCATATCAGCCAGTTAGCTCCCTGAACAAAGCTCTGAACTGTGGTATGAGGAGGTGGTGTGTGTGTGTGTATGTGTGTGTGTGGCTGTGTGTGTGTATGTGTGTGTGTGTGTGTGGCTGTGTGGCTGTGTGTGTGTTTGTGTCCAGGTTATGGTGTGGGGCTAGCCAGGGCTATTGGCTATGTAGTTAGAGATGGCCCTGAACTCCTGATTCTCCTGCCTCCACCCCCATGACATGATCCAGGTAGGTTTCCAACACAGTGATTCCAGGTCAGTGGTACCACACACAGACTAAGCCCCATCTTTGATTCTAGTGTGGTAATAAACTGCTTCCTACCACCCATGGCCTAATTACCATCAAGCTAACACTTACTCATTTTGACCACTCCACATTTAAGCTTTTTAAGACTTTCCCAACCTAAAAGAATAAAACCGGGGCTGGTGAGATGGCTCAGCGGGTAAGAGCACTGACTGCTCTTCCGAAGGTCCTGAGTTCAAATCCCAGCAACCACATGATGGCTCACATCCACCCGTAATGAGATCAGACGCCCTCTTCTGGTGCATCTAAAGACAGCTACAGTGTATTACACTAGAGCGAGTGGGGCTGTCCTGAGTGAGTTCAATTCCCAGCAGCCACATGATGGCTCATGACAGCTACAGTGTCCTCATACACATAAAATAAATAAATAAATTAAAAAAAAAAAAGAATAAAACCTCTCCTGATGTCATGCTTGCCACGCATACAACATCCTAAAGTTCCTCAGGGACATCAAAACTTTTAGCCTCAAGAGGCCAGGGAGATGGCTCATTGAGTAGAGACATTTGACACCAAGTCTGGTGACTTGAGTTTGACCCCAGAACCCTTTGGACATTTCACTCTCTCTTTGAAGCCTCCCTCCCACTCCTAACCGTGCAAGTGCTTGCTGAACCTGAACCTGTCAACTTGCTTGTCTAACTTCAAAGGCACCACTTTTCTTGGTTAATTACAATTGGATGCTGAGAAGATGGTCCAGGTGTTAAGAGTGCACATTACTCACCTCTGGGGGCTCACAACCACTGTAACACCAGCTCCGGAGGGACCCAATGCCTCGGGCTTCCACTGACACCCACATGTACACATCATTAAAAATAATAGCTTTAGATCACCTCTCTCCTCTCCCCCCCCCCCCCCCCCCCCGTGTGTGTGTGTGTGTGTGTGTGTGTGTGTGTGTGTGTGTGTTATGAGTATATGGATGTATTCTCTGCAGCACTCGTGTGTGGAGAACAGAGGATAACACACAGGAAGTGGCTCTCTCTTTGCACCACGTGAGACCTGACAGTAGCAGCAATCACTCCCCCCCACCCCCCAAGGCTCGTCAGCCTCAAAGGATTCTTTTCCTCCCACCCAGCTCCCTCTTCCTGGCAGCTGCTAAGATTTACATCTTGTCTGCCCAGTTGCTTTACTTTTAAACACTAGTAAAATGGTGCTTGGTTTTAAAATTACTTTATTAACGAGACTAAGAACCAACATGAGAGAGCTCCAAATTCCAGGGAAACATCACCACACCAGCCCGCTTTTAACGTTCATGTGGAATGCTTTACTCGTACTGGAAAATATTAAAAATTGGCATAAAAACATGACAATCTCTTGGTGCTTTAGTGGGGTTAGGTATAGCACCTTCTGGTTTTGCAACACCCTAGGAATAGAAATCCCTTGCCCTAAAAAGAGCTTGTATCTAGGAACGGCATCTTAAAATACCTAACATTACTACCAACTGTTTAAGTGGAATAAAGACTTCATGCTGACACAAAAGTAGCACCACCACCCCCCACCTCCACCCCCCGCAGCTACAATACCTCAGCTCTCCAGTCTCAGTAAAGGTGGAGCGACGATTCATGACTACACACAGACCACGGGGAACTCAAGCCACAACCAGAAACTCCTGCTGCCTAAGCGGGCCTCCATATTCCTGTCCCCAGTGACTTTTCTCCTGTAATGCCATCACTGAGGCTCTGCAACACACACACTCTAGAGCCACAAGAGCTGGGAGGATGTGGCAGGCCAGCCCCGTGCTACATGCCAGCCAGCTCCTCCATGCCCTTCCTGGATGCCACTCAACACCCAAGGCCCTGGGTCCTCTGGAAAATCAGTCCATGCTTTCGACTGCTAAGCCAGCCCAGATGTTAATAGTTTTAACCATAAGGAAACTGATTATTGCAAAATTCCACTGCTTGCACTGCCTGTCTCTGCGGGACGGGGATCAAGGCCAGGGTCTACATGGATGCTGGCTGGTCCAGTCACGGGGGCCTGTCACTTTTCTACTGGCTCTTGGAGGTGGGGCAGGGGGTCCTGGCAGTGACTTTGCAGGAGGAAAGCCCCTGGGGACAGGAATGTGTGGGCCAAATTAGGCATCAGGAGTTACGGGTTGTGGCTTGAGTTGCCTTGATAAGCTCGGACAATAATCCAGAACTGTTGGATGCAAACCCCAGGGATCGGCCAGCCGAGGTGGTGCTAAAAGGGTGGAGGGTGGAGAATCAGGAATTCATCATCATCCATCATCCTTGGCTTCGCTGAGACTTTGACGCCAACCTGGGAAATATGAGGCCTTGTCTCAAAAGGAGTGTGTGTGTGTGTGTGTGTGTGTGTGTGTGTTAGGGGTGAGGAAAAGTATACCTAGATAAGGAGCCCTAGACTGCCTTTTTTCACATAGGTGTAATGTACATGTGTGTATGGCGTGTGTGTGTGTGTGTGTGTGTGTGTGTGTGTGTGTGTATTTTTTTTACATATATGGTATATATGTGTGCATGTGGAGGCCTGCTATGCATACTCGTCTACTCCAGTCACATCCAAAATATCGGGGATAAAATCCTGATAAAGGATAAGAGGCAATAAGGCCCCAAAAAGGGTTCTGTGCCTCCTGGATTTCAGACTAGTAGTTGGTATCCCCTAACTCAGACGTGTTCCAGATTAGTCTTTCCAGTCATCAACACGGCCTCATAATTAGGCATAAAGCTACCCCAAGTAATGATTTGTAAATGGTTAAGATTAGACATTGTCTCCTGGCCGACACAATGTTTCCAACTATCCTAGTTTAATATTTTACATACTAGACAGTAATTGAAGGGTTTCCCTCACTCTAGGACATTAGCTAAAAGTGTTAGATAGAGACTCCTCTCTGCCTGCCTCCAGCAAGAACCAGAGAATTAGCATAAGAATACCTCAACAGGGAGGGCTCCACCCCTCTTCCTCCTCTTTCACACCTAGCTACCAGACCCTGCTGACCTGGGTGTGGGGGGTTGCTTGCATACGTGACTTCAGTCTAGCACTAGGACTGGGAGAAGAAGGACTTGGACTCACATGCAGGACTAACACTAGAACTTAGATGGGCTAGGACTCAGATTCATGTATCTCTCGCAGTCCCTGGGGTTCAGAGCACTTGGGCCCAGGGGATGCAGCACCAGTTCAGAGGAGATAGCTGCTGCTTTAGACCCAGTATGTTTCAGATAGCCTCAGATGTACCTCAATTGTTGAGCTGCCAGAATTTTCATTTCTCTTTTGCAATGATTGTAAAAGCCTCATGTCATCTTTAAAGAAATACACTCAGATCTTACACCAATCGTGTGTAGTCTGTTTGTCAAAGCTGAATCCCGTGCCCACCTGGCCAGAACCCCTAGTCCCGTGGAACAAGGGACCCCTGTAAGAAACCCCGGTCCGCGGCAGCAGAGGCCTAAGGTTGATATCGGGAATTATCCTGATTCTCCTTCCGTCTTCTCTATGGAAGCAGAGTCTCAGTCAAAACCAGAGCTTGAGGGGCTGGAGAGATGGCTCAGCGGGTAAGAGCACTGACTGCTCTTCCAGAGGTCCTGAGTTCAATTCCCAGCAACCACATGGTGGCTCACAACCATCTGTAATGGGATACAATGCCCTCTTCTGGTGTGTCTGAAGACAGCTACAGTGTACTCATATACATAAAATAGTAAATAAATAAATAAATCCTAAAGAACAAAAAAAAACATAAAACCAGAGCTTGAAGATATGACTAACCTCGCTGGCTGGCTTGTTCCTGAATCTCCTGCCTGTGTCTTCTGATGCTGGAATTCCAGCCTGCCCATCCCCTGGATCTGAACTCTAACCAACAAGAACTTTAACTTTTTTTTTTTTTTTTTT
>NW_022196896.1:111876716-111877786 GCF_008632895.1 Mastomys coucha
AGATGTAGAACTCTCAGCTCCTTCTCCAGCACCATGCCTGCCTGGATGCTGCCATGCTTCCCACCATGGTGAAAATGGACCTTAGAACCTGCAAGCACTCTCTAAGGGTGCTTAAACTCTAGAACGCCTCTGGACAGAGATGCTCCAAATTGTGTCTCTTAGGTAATTTCAAATCCAGTCAAACTGAACCATCCCAACACTGAACCATCCATGGGAAACTTACCATGTATATTGTGTCCCAATTTTCCCCATCATTTTGCTCTACTGATTATATTTTGAGATGTTTCCTTCTTAAAGTGTGTTATCTGGTTGTTCCCACCATCTATAAACAAATCTTTTCCTGTTTTTCTTTTCCACAGAAGATGCTGTATCCAAACTCAAGGTTGCAACCCATTTGACCCACGGGCTCCACTGTGGCGGCCTTGGCCAGCCTGACTAAGCCCCCTGAGTCTCATACAAGTTACAGTGGGAGGAGTTCCTAGATGTTGGTCCAAGAAGGCTCCACCCCCTCCTGTCCTCTGAACTCAGGAAGAAAAGCTGCCCTCTCTGTTTGATCTACTATTGCACAGATTCTGGCTAAGCAAAGAGATGAGGCATGGGGTCCATGGACAGACAGCAGAGGCTGGGGTAGAAGCGGGAGGTACTCTGAAGGCAGTGGGATCTCATGGAGGCTACATATGGACCATGGAACTAAGAGAAAAGCTCCCTGTAAGAAGGGAGTTTCCTCAGGGTGATCTTGGATGTGTGGGTCCTAAGCACCCTTGGAGAATGGTGGGCGGGACAAGGGGGATTCGGAACAAAGGAGCCTGTGGACAGATATGCCACTTAGAGCTGAGTTCTCAAGGGCCACCTGTCACAGATTCTGAGTGTGGACATCCCATAGACAGCATGTTGTAGTTACGGTTTCTGTTGCTGTGAAGAGACACCATGGCCAAGGCAAGTCTTACGACAACATTTAATTGGGGCTAGCTTGCAGGTTCTAAGGTTCTAGTCCATTTTCATCATGGTGGGAAGCATGGCAGCATCCAGGCAGGCATGGTGCTGGAGAAGGAGCTGAGAGTTCTACATCT
>NW_022196896.1:111878485-111899290 GCF_008632895.1 Mastomys coucha
CAGAGCCTCTCATCTCTCAAGACAGAAATTCTGAATGTATTGAGCAAGTTCCCATTGCTCTTTCTCTACGGCCCCTGGTGAAGGTGCCGTTAAAAATGTATGTATGATGATGGCTCACAACCATCTGTAACAAGACCTGACTCCTCTTCTGGAGTGTCTGAAGACAGCTATAGTATACTTACAAATAATAAATAAATAAGTCTTTTTAAAAAATGTATGTATGGCATGTGCGTGTGTGCATGAGTGTGTGTGTGTATGCGTGCAGGTGTATGCACATATGTGTGTCTGTGTGTCTGATTATGCAGGTACATGCATATATGTGTGTATGTCTGTGCATGAGTGCATGCACATGTCTGGCCATGCACCTGTATGAGTCTCTGTGTGTGAGTGCACACTATCGTGCACAAGTGTTTGCTTGTACGTGCATTGTGTCTGGAGAAGCTGGAGAACCGCCTCAGATGCCATCCTCAGTAATGCCACTTATCACAGGCCACTGTGACCCCAGGCATAGGTTCTGAGGATTAACTTGGCTCCTCATGCTCACAAGGCAAGCGCTTTATAGACTGAGCCATCACTTCAGTCCCTGTCCCTCTCTTTTCTTCCACGTTTCTTTACTCGTATTTTCCAGGTTTTCTAGAGTGGATTTCTTACTTGTATCATTGAGTAAACAGGGTATCTGCAGCCGTTGTGATTGGACTATCAGCCCCCAAGGCTGTCGTGCTGACTGTCTGGTCCCCGAGCAACGGTGTCTATTGCTGCTATGCCTGAAAGTGGGGATCTGAGAATGTGAGTGGATCATAAGCATGCTACTGACAGATTCACAAGTTCATAGCATTATTGGGGGATGATAGAAACTTGTAGAGATAAGGCTAAGTGACAGGAAGTAGGTCACTGAGGGTATGCCCCAGGAGGAAAAAAAACATATTTTTTCTGCAGTGTTTCACTGCTTCCTGGCTACCATGAGATAAGAAACTCAATCCCTTCTCTTTCCCCACAGGTCAGAATTATGAAGCCTAACCTGGTGTGGTGGTACACACTTTTAGTCCCAGTACTCGGGAGGCAGAGTCAGGCAGATCTCTACAAGTTCGAGGGCAGCCTGGTTTACAGAGAGAGTTCCAGGACAGCCAGGGCTATATACAGAAACACTGTCTTGAAAAACCAAGAAAGAAAGAAAGAAAAAAGAAAGGAAGGAAGGAAGAAAGAAAGAAAGAGAGAAAGAAAGGAGCCAGCTAGCCATAGACTGAAAACCTGAACCAAAAAAACAAACAAACAACAAAAAAAACAAAAACAAAAAACAAAACAAAACAAAAAAACCCAAAAATCTTATTTATTTGGTTTTCAGTGGGAGTTTTATTGTGTAGTCCAGGCTAGCTTCAAACTCCTGATCTCCTAGTCCTTACTTCCCAGGTGCTGGGATTACAGCTGAGTGCCACTGTGCCCAACTCCCTGCCTTTGAGTTGTCTCTGTCATGTAAAACTGACTCATGGAATAGCCCTCTACCATCTCTTCCCCTGGACAACTGGTGCCCTGGGAAGCCTAGGACACCAGTTAGCAGGTTGTCTGCAGGGTCACCGGGCAGCCCCTAGCTACGGACACCAGGTGTCTCAGGACAGACCCAGCATCCTGCAGCAGGACACAGTGCATCCATTAATGGGGTTCCTCCATTAATGGGGTTCCTCCATTAATGGGGTTTCTCCTGAACATCAGGTTATCCCTGAGATTCAGGGTGGCGTGAAATGACAGAGAAGTGTTGCCCTTGACCACCTAGTCCCCTTAGCCGAGCTTTGTGCCCTCATTTGCTTTTCATTGCTGTGATAAGACACTGACCAAAGCCACCTTGGGGAGGAAAGTGTTTATTCAGCTTACAGTCCATCATCAAGGGAAACCAAGGCAGGAAACCTGGAGGCAGGAACTGGAGTAGAAGCCCCAGGGGGAATCTGGGCTTACTGGCTTACTTAGCTTATTTTCTTAGACAGCCTGGGGACCACCTGCCCAGAAGTGGCACCACCTACAGTGGGCCCTGGGACATCAGTCATTAATCATGATTCCTCGGCTGATGTTCCATCTCCCAGATGACTCTAGTTTCTATCAAGCTGACAAAGACTAACCAACGCACTGTCTCTGCACAGCTGTGTCTGGTCCTTAAGTTAGCTCATGCTTCTTCCTCCAGACGTCCCTGGCTAACAGGATCTAGCATGTGCTCACCTGGGGCAGCCAGGGCAGCGTATCTGCAGATGAGAAAGGCAACCGGTTGGCCTTATCTGTTTCAGGACAAGCAAAGGACCTGCCTTGATAGCTAGGAGCAGGACCACGAGAAGGTCAGAGAGAAAGCAGGGTGGGGCTGGAGAGATGGCTCAGTGGTTAAGAGCATGGGCCACTCTTCCAAAAGTCACGAGTTCAATTCCCAGCAACCACATGGTGGCTCACAACCATCTGTAATGGGATCTACTGCCCTCTTCTGGTATGTCTGAAGACAATGACAGTGTGCTCATATCTACATAAAAAAAAAAAAAAAAGCCGGGCGGTGTTGACGCATGCCTTTAATCCCAGCACTTGGGAGGCAGAGGCAGGCAAATTTCTGAGTTCGAGGCCAGCCTGGTCCACAGAGTGAGTTCCAGGACAGCCAGGGCTATACAGAGAAATGCTGTCTCAAAAAACAAAAAACAAAAAAAAAGAAAAGAAAGAAAGAAAGAAAAGAAATCCAGGGTGACTTGCTTTATTGCCACAAGGCAACAGGGTGACAAAGGCTGAGATCAGATCCAGATCCCCTGGACCCCTGAGAACCCCTACCACCTGGCAGCTCGATCAGGCCCAGAGCTCATTGCAGAATGAGAGCCAGGAAGGGTCAGGGTGTGAAGACGGTCTTAAGTACAGTACAAGGGCTGGAGAGGGGCAGAGCAAGTCTGTGGAGGTTCGGAACTTACCAAGATGACAGGTAGGTCCCGATGGAAACATGTATGAACTTGAGAGGAAGGAGGGATCCCCAGAGGAATAATGACTGAGCCCTAGGTAACTGTGGTGGTTTTGTGAGGGAAGAATTTAGAGGTCTGGGGTCTAGAGGGACATACAGCATTGTCACGGACTGGGTTTCTTCAGGGACCCCCTGTTCCGTGGGGTGATGAGAGTTTTGGCCAGGTGGGCAAGGGACTTCAGCAGTGACAGACAGAAACAGACACAAGGGAGTGCAGATTCTAAATGTAATTTGTACAAAGTAGAAATCAGGTTTATGTGGTATACAGAGAACAGGGCAAACTACAGAAGTCACGTAGGCAGGAGATGGTCACATCAAGGTCAGTACAATCAGTCAGCCAGGTGCAAGGCGGAGGAGCAGTGGTGTCATTCTTCTTGGGCTGTTCTGGCAGCCCCAAGATAAACTCTCAGGGTCTGTCTGAGGCAAGCAGCTGAAGGTTGTATTTTAGCATTCCTTGGCTGTAACGTAAATAATCAGTGAGGGAAGCCCTATAACTTCTCTCTAGTCAGTAAAACAATTCTGCCTTGTGTGGGACTGCTCTGATAATTAGTGCCTAACTGCTATCTCTAACTTTGTGGGACTGCTCTGATGATTTGTGCCTAGCCGCTATCTCTAACTTTGGTGACACCCTGTCTGATAAGACAGCTCCTTTGTAGAAATTCCAAGCTAACTACAACTAGGAAATCAATTAGAATTATTGAAACACTGTGGAGGCCAGGAAACAATGTTAAATCTCGATTTTAGCTATGACAAAATATTTCTTAGGGCACCTTTATACCTGAGTAAAGAAAGCACGCAGATCTCTCCACAGACTTAGCAAAGATCAATCTGGATCATGTCTAAGTTAGGAGATGCCAACAACTGACTGAAATCTCCAGGAGACAAACTCCCTTTGGAGTCACAACGCCTCTTGTTCATGATCAGGTTTTAACCCTGATACTGTAGACCTACTGGGGTAGACGAGTTAGTGCAGCACAGCATATGTCTAGTTCAATGTGGGTCTTTTTAAATACATGGGTGTATGCTACGTGCGTGTGGTGGATGCTGTCAGAAGACAAGAGAGAGATGTCAGATGGCCTTGAGCTAGAGTTACAGGTAGTGGTAAGCTGTCATGAGGATGCTGGGACCTGAACTCCGGTCTTCTGGAAGAGCAGCAAATATTCTTAACTGCTGAGCCAGCTTTTCAGGCCTTCGACGTGAGTCTTTGGCAATTGGGGTTCAATCCTTTTTTTCTTGCTGTTTCCCTTAACATTCAAATATGTGGGCAGGGCAGAAATCACTTTCTAAGCTCATCCCAGTAGCTCCCCAGACTGAGGCCCTCTGGCCCCGTGAGTGAGGCTCCTTCTGGATGTTATTCAGGAGGGGTCTGTCTCTTGCTGACATCCTGGATCCCCATTCTCAGCCAGGGGTTCATCCCTGCTGTTCCTGGGACCCAGGTCGCACAGGGTGCTGCCTGTGGTTAACCTGAGGTGGCTATGGGAGCCATGACAACCGGGTTGGTGACGATGACAGCACCGGGTTCCAAGGCCCAGGGCTTGCCGGAAGGTCTCCCGGAAGCGACTGGACATGAGGCTGTAGAGCACCGGGTTGGCGGCTGAGCCAAGGTAGAAGAAGATACCAGAGGCAACGTGGACACACTGGTAGGCCAGGTGCAGGCCGTCCGTCCAGTGGGACACCAAGCTCCACATGAGACGCTCGGCATGGAATGGAGCCCAGCAGATGCCGAATACCACAACCAGGGCAACTGCAAGAACAGAGAGGGAGGCCTGATTTGATCTGGGTCATGTTTAGAGTTTGGGTCTCCAGCTCACAATTCCCCCCATTCTAGAAAAGCAAACAGGAGAGCCAGGCAGTGGTGGCGCACGCCTTTAGTCCCAGTGCTTTGGAGGCAGAGGCAGGTGAATCTCTGAGTTCAACGTCAGCCTGGTCTACATATCAAGTTCAAGTACAGCCAGAGCTACACAAAGAAATCCCTTCTCTCTCTCTTTTTCCCCCTTCCCTTTTCCCTCTGGCTCTGGCCAGTCAGTGCTCTTTTTTTAAATATATATTTATTTATTTTATGTATATGAGTACACTGTAGCTGTACAGATGGTTATGAGCCACCATGTGGTTGCTGGGATTTGAACTCAGGACCTTCGGAAGAGCAGTCAGTGCTCTTAACCGTTGAGTCATCTCGCCAGCCCCTAAACCCCTTCTCAAAAAACAAAACAAACAGACAAAAAACCAAGTAAGCAAACAAACGCCCTGGAAGCTCAATTCCTTCCCCAGACCCGAGGAAGCTAAGCTTCCTCCTCTCCAATGACACTTACACAGCATCTTGGTCACCTGTCTCCGTCCTCTATCTCGCAGTTGACTCTTTCTGTGGGGGGTCTTCTGGGTTACTGCAGTTTTCCTGCCCTTGACCTCCTCTTGGAGCAACATCCTCTCCCTCCGCAGCCGCAGCCCAATGAGCAGGTACAGCACACTGATGGTGACCATGGGCAGACAGAAGAAGAGCAGAGCGGTGGCCAGTGCCACCAGCTTGTAGAAGACCAAGGGACGCACCAGCGTACACGTAACCGAGTCGGGCACCAGCCCCCGGCAGGGCACATATAGCTGCCTGAGGCCATGCAGGCTGGTGTTGGGCAGAGAGAAGAGAGTAGCGAGGATCCAGATGACCCCCAACATGCGGCGCACATGGGCCCGAGTCATCACAGACTTGGCTTGGAGTGGGCGCACCACGGCCACATAACGCTCCACACTCAGGGCTGTGACGTTGAGCACTGAAGCTAGGCACACAGTCTCAAAGAGCAGTGTTCGGAAGTAGCAGGCACTCGCACCCAGCTGGAACGGGTAGTTTTGCTGCATCTCATAAAGCTCCAGGGGCAAGCCCACCAGGAGCACCAGCAAATCGGACACAGCGAGGCTGAAGAGGTAGAAGTTGGTGGGCGTGTGCATAGCCTTGTGGCGCAGGATGACGGTGCAGGTCAGCCCGTTGCCCAGGGTGCCCACCACGAAGATCAGCAGGTACGTGACACAGATGGGCAAAAAGTGTTTCATCTGCGGTGGCCCCAAGAACTTCAGCCTCAGGGCCTCATCGGTAAGGTTCAGGTCCTCAGGGCGAAAAGGCCACTTGACCTCACTGACATTGCAGAACAGGGGGCTCCTTGAAGCATTTGGGGACAGCTCTCCAGGAAAGATGGAACAATTGAGGCAGGGAGGAGTCTGTAGAATAGAGGGGGGGCGGTGCCCAGAAGTCATTTAGGTAATCCCAGCTCTGTCCTAAGTTATCACACTGAAGTTGTCACACTGTAGAGGACTGATTAGTCACATGCCCCTGAGAAAGAAAAGCATCTGCCACCCACCAGAAAGTGCATTTCAACTGCAGAGTACTAGAAGTGCAAACCTTAAAAGTAAGAAAATTGGCTGGGGTGGTGGCAGTGCACAGCTTTTTTTTTTTTTTTTTTTGGTTTTTCGAAACAGGGTTTCTCTGTGTAGCCCTGGCTATCCTATAACTCACTCTGTAGACCAGGCTGGCCTCGAACTCAGAAATCCACCTGCCTCTGCCTCCCAAGTGCTGGGATTAAAGGCATGCACCACCACTGCCCGGCTTGGCAGTGCACAGCTTTAATTCCAACACTCGGGAAGCAGAGGCAGGCAGGGCTCTGTGAGTTTGAGGCTAGCCTAGGCTACAGAGCAAGTTCCAGGACAGTTAGAACTGCAGAGAGGGACACTATCTGAAAAACAAACCAAAAACAAACTACAAAAAACCCAAACAACAACAACAAAAAGAATTATCTTCTAGCCTCTACACACATGTGAAGAGTATCTATGCACAAGTATGCAAACACACACACACACACACGCAATCATTTAAAAATGTTAAGGTTGGCCCTTTACGATCTACTGAAACCTTTGACTAAATGACAGGTTTTTCCAAGAACAGACTTGGCTATGTCTTTCGGGTGTCTCCCTTTCGAGACGGACTCCAGGAGAGCTACTTGATGCGGGCATCAGAAAAATGGGCGCAACTGCAGTGTTGCTTGGTCTTTACAGAGCCAAGGCTCCTAAAGCAGCCGCCAGGGCAGGAGCCGACCTCCCCAAGTCCAGGTGGAAGGTCCAGGTATTTAATCCACAAAAGCACTGACACAGGGCAGGCCTGACATACAGAAAGCTGTGCGTGACCTTGGTGTGAAGAGAAAGCCACCGTAGGGCTTAAGTGAAGGAGTGGAAAAGCTAAAAACTGTACTTTGACCCAAATTTGGTTCTGTTTTCAGTCACCTGAATCATTCCCAGTCTAAATATTTTCTATTCTTTGCACCTACTAGACCTGGGGTCTAGTATCCTGGGGGATACTCGGAACTCTCACGGAGAGGAGCTGGGAATGGGCAAGTGACAGCTCAGGTTCAAGAGAGGTGCCTCGTGCCTAGACGAAGGGTCGGCGGCCAGCAGTGCTGAGATGACAATCATCAGAAAAATGACTGAAATAAACTGACTGGCTGAGAGAGGTCTCTCCCACAACCTCCAAGTGCCCCACAGAGTTTTTCCACCCATCCATCTCACCCTGAGAGCCGCGCCTGTCAGGGCCCGCATCCCGCTCACCTACCATGCCTTCTGCCCGGGTGGTCCTGATTGCCCCTGGCTCCCACTGACAGATGCTGAGCTGAAGGCGACCGGACAGCGACTGCCCTCCCCGCCTTCCTGGTTGCTCCACCTGTTGTTCACAAAATAGCCACTAGGGGGCAATGCTGACCCCCCCACCCCGGAGCTTGGAGTACTTAGGACCATTCACAAGGGACCCTAACTGCATCCAAACCATACTAGCTAGCTGTTGGACTCACCCGGAGCTGAGAGTGTCTTCTTTTTCTGGACAACAATCCCATTTTACAGGTGAGAAAAAAAAATGAGCCCGAGAGAGGAAGTCGGTGAGACTAAAATGCTGTCTCCACCAACCTGCAGTGTGCCCCGCAATTCTTTCTGACCCACATTTTTAGACACACCTTCTTACACATTCCTTCAGCCCCTGAAAGTCAGCAGTCCAAAGAATCTCATCCCCGTGACTCCACTTATACACATAGGATAGCAACCCCCTCAAATAAACACACTCTCATTAGGGGTTTCCAGTTCCCGGGTCCCGGCACTAGTCTCCTCCAAGAAAATCACCCTCTCTCCTGCCAGCACCTCCTCCCACACCAGTCCTTTTCCTGAGCATTGTCACTCAAAAGAGCATACAAAAGTTTAGTCAGGGGTCATAGCCCACACTCACCACCTGCATTTCTGTCTTCAATGTTCCCTCAGCTTCTCAGCATCTCCTCACATATGACAATGTCTCCTCTACCCCGCCCCTCTCAATGCCTGGCTTCTTAAGAACTCCATTTGTAAACAGTCCTGGGGAACTCTGGGGTACTTGTTCTTCAGAGCCCTTGGGAGAAAGAATTTTGAAAGCCTGCAGAGCAGATGGACCAAGCAGGACTAAATTGGTCATGACAAGGCTCAGTGTCGCTCAAAACCAGCTCACCAGGGCCTCACAGTGTGTGAGGGGCACTTCTCTTATTTGTTTGTTTGCTTATGGCTTTTCGAAACAGGATTTCTCTGTATAGCCCTGGCTGTCCTGGAACTCACTCTGTAGACCATGCTGGCCTCGAACTCAGAAATCTACCTGCCTCTGCCTCCCAAGTGCTGGGATTAAAGGCGTGTGCCATCACTACCCGACTTATTTATTAATTATATGTAAGTACACTGTAGCTGTCTTCAGACACTCCAGAAGAGGGCGTCAGATCTCGTTACAGGTGGTCGTGAGCCACCATGTGGTTGCTAGGAATTGAACTCAGGACCTTCGGAAGAGAAGTCAGTGCTCTTAACCGTGTGCTCCTGTCTCTAGATAATGCATGTGTGCGTGAATGCATGCCAGCACGCGTGCGCGCACACATGCACACACCCACGCACGCACCCCATGTTGCACATGCCCGCGTGGGCCTTTTGAAAACGTTCAAACCCCGTAAAGGGTGGGGAATGACATATTTCCCTCTAGAATGACTTACAGAAGACAGGTGGCTCATGCCAATCACCATCCCTACCGCTGGCTATTTCATTTGCTCAGCATGTGCAGTCACCATGCTCAACTACAGACCTGAAAGGGAAGAGCCTTTAGTTCTCACGGTTGTAGCCTCTATTCATGCTCTGTCGAGACCTAGGCTTGAGAACACATGGTGTTCCATTAGAACCGGTAGCACCCGCTCCTATCTGCTCTGTCCTGAGGCAGCCTCTCTGGATTTTGTGGGTGTGTATATCCATTTCCTGAGTGTGGCAGTCGGTGTCTGTCAGCCTAGACCAGGGTCCAGATCTACAGGACAGCACTATGTCAAGTCCCGGTGCATGGGCAGGGCTCCTGGAGCTGAAGTGAGGGCTCCTGGAGCTGAAGTGAGTGCATAGCTCATAGCCCTTCCCCACCCCTCCTGAGAACCATGGGGGTGGGGTCTGCTTCCTCAGTACAGGTCCAAAGTAGAACCCACCTCCTCAGCCTCCTGCTGACCTCCTGTCCTGCTCCTAACTGCTCATGAGGATTAAAGAAGGCAGGTAAGCCTAGTGGTGTTGGACCACACTTTTAGTCCCAGTCCTCGGGAGGCAGAGGCAGGCAGATCTCTAAGTTTAAGGCCAGCCTGGTCTACATAGCGAGTTCCAAGACAGCCAGGACTACACAGAGAACCATATCTTGAAAAATGGGTGGGAAAGGGGGAAGGGGGGGACAGAATAGGACACATGACCAAACAAATGAACAAAACAAAGCCCTCTAGAGCCGGAGGGACAGGAAGTGTGATCTTCCCTCTTGGGGCTCAGTGTGAGCACTAGGCCCAACCCTACTTGAAGTGGGAGGACATTTGGCATCTCACATTGGGACAAGTAGAAATGCCAGCATCTCTGTGATCCTGGGGCTATATCTCATGGCGCTCTGGGCCTGGAGCCAGCTCTAAAAGGCTACCCACAAGGATCTCCTGGCACCTACTTATCCAGGGCAATACAGCTGACCCTTGAGTCCAAGTCTTTCAAGCAGCAGACCTCGGGCATATGCCTGAACTCCTACCATCCCATGAAGGCAGAAGTCACCGCTCACCAGGTCTCCAGGGTTCCAGGCCTGTGCTCAACCAGGAACCAGGCTGTCTGTGCACAGTTCACCACTCCACACCCCTTTAGGGATCTTCCCGTACATGGATGCTCAAAGTTACAGTCCAGGTCAGATTTTGGAATACAATCCTACCCCTCCCTCCCTCCCCCAACTCCTATCCCTTACTCTCACTCCTACCTCTTTACTCCCATCCTACCCTACTTATCCACCCCCCAGACCAAGCCTCAGATCTAGTTTGTCCAACGGGATTCTCTGTGTCTGTCTTAGTGCTCCATTTTCTTTTTTAACTTTTTATATTATGCCCAGATAAAAATCACATCCTGTCTCTGAACTCTTGTCAGGTGGGATACATGGACCTGGGGCTTCTGGCCTTCTGGAGTGAAAGAAAACAGTTGCTCTACCAGATAGGATCCTATCTCCAGATGTCAGATAGCCCAGAGCCAAACAGCCATGCAAGACTATGATGTCGTTGCTGCCCGGGGGCTTCAAGGTGTCATCAAAGATACCCAAGTCAGAGGGAGATCCAATAGGTCTGTTTGGTGTGTGTGTGTGTGTGTGCGTATGTGTGTGTGCGCGCGTGTGTGTGTGCATGTGTGTGTGCGTGTATGTGTGTGCGTGCACGCGTGTCTGAGTTGTGAGAGGAGCAGGCTCTTCCTGACAGGTTTATGAGATAAATGAGACCATTTTTCTCTTCTTCTTCTTTTCTTCTTCTTCTTCTTCTTCTTCTTCTTCTTCTCCTTCTCCTTCTTTTCTTCTTCTTCTTTTTCTTCTTCTTCTTCTTCTTCTTCTTCTTCTTCTTCTCCTCCTCCTCTTCCTCATTATTATTATTATTATTATTATTATTATTATTATTATTATTATTTTATGTATGTGAGTACACTGTAGCTGTCTTCAGATGCACCAGAGGAGGGCATCAGATCCCATTACAGATGGTTGTGAGCCACCATGTGGTTGCTAGGAATTGAACTCAGAGGGGAGGGGAGGGAGGGAAGGGGAGGGGAGAAGAGAGGAGGGGAGGGGAGGGGAGGGGAGAGGAGGGGAGAGGATACTGTGTGCATCTTTGCCCATTTCTATCCCTCCTGAGTGTTGTTCCTGGCTCTTCTTCCATGGGCTAGCCTGGTACTTTCTCGCTTAGCCCAGAGGCAGCTCCTGTGTGGAGACAAGCCAGACTCACTTAGTGCCTTTCCTATGGAACAGGGGTGGGAAGTTAATTTTCTCCAACATGCAGTCTTGGCTCTAAGAGTCTATGAGTTATGGCGTCTTTCGTGTCCATGGGCCTGCTGCTTAGGTTTCCCGTGCCTTGGTCTCCTCATATAAAAAGCTGGGTGACAAAAGTCTCTACCTCTAGGTTTGTGGCTGAGTATAGACCAGTCATTTCAGAACTGGCAGATAAATGTCAGCACATATCTCAAAAATCTTGGTATGTTTCCTGAACACAAAGGAAGTGATTTCGGGGAGGGTTGTTTTGTTTTATTTAGCCAGGCTCTCATTGTCTAGCCTGGGCTGGCCTGAAGCTTGCTATGTAGGCCAGGCTAGCTTGAACTCATAGAGATCTGCCTCTGGGCCTCCTCGTGTTGGGATTAAAAGTGCTTGCCACCACACCAGGCAGGAAGTGCGTTTTAATATTTCTCTTCCAAGGCAAGAAGAGAACCTAGAGGTTTCCTGCTTTGTTCCCAGAGAAGATTGATGTGGGAAGAAGGGTCTGAAAGGAGACAGCGGTGATCAGGAAGGCTGGAGGATGGGAGCCCAGTCATCATCCACACACACGTAGGCCAAAGGGTGCTGCTCTTGACTTGGCTCAGTGGTGTCTCTGTGCTCATAGAACGTTCTCAAGTGTGTTTATTTGGAGGCGCCATAAACCCATGGGCTGCTTCAAGAGGCCTTTGTTAGGTCAGAAGGATTCTAGGTCAGACTCACCCCTCCCATGCTGACAATGAGAAATCCCAACCTCACAGGGATCAAGCCCCTAAAAGGGCTCCAGCTTCTACCACTCCAGGCCCCATTCATCGCCTGAGCAGGAGGAGGCTCGTTTCCAGCAAGGCTGTGCAGTGAGAGACCGCAGATCTGGCGAGACCAGGGACCGGCATGTGGACAGGCCATGTGGACTTCCTTGGACTTCCTTGGACTCCCCTTCACAGGGCTGATAGGAAGAGAATAGTTGGGGGTTGTCGTGATCAATGTGCAGCTGGCTCCACTGTGGAGCCTGCTGCTTCTTAAGGGAGGCATAGTCTGAAGTGAATAGGACTCCACCCTGAAAGGAAACCCGGCTGTTTTGTTTCCAGTTAAAAGCCGGGGGCGGGGGCAGTGAGATGCCTCAGTGGGTAAGATGGAGCCTTGGAAGGTAGAACAAGGCACTGAAGCTTAGGTGGGACCCCACAGCACTCTTGGACAAGAGAGTAAAGAGGCTGATTGGGCCATGGCCTTCCAGCAATGCCTTCTGCCTGGAGTCTATGGCAGCTGGCTCCTCTGTGTTTTGGACACATAGGCTATGCTGAACTGAAGCACATGATGTGAAACTTCCCACTATCCTGAAAAGATCATAAAAAGAAAACTCTCTTCATTCTTTGGGGAACTGGTCAGGAGACTCCCTGGGAAAGATTTGCTGAAGCTCCTCCAGATACACACACACACACACACACACACACACACACACACACACACTACACACACACACACATATACATATACACAGCATACACACATACACACATACATACATACACACACATACACATACACACTCAAAACACACACTCTAACACACACATGCTCACACATACACAAAACACACACATACACATACATACACATATACACACACTTGCTCGCACACACACATACACACCTATACACACACAACACACACATACATACACACACACATAGACACATATATACACACGTACACACACATACACACACGTACACACACAAAACACACACATACACACACACATACACACATACACACAACCACACACACACACACACATACACACATGTACGCACACAACCCCACACAAAACACACACATATACACACACATACACACATACACATACACACAACCAAACACATACACACACAAAACACACACTCTAACACACACATGCTCACACGTACACAAAACACACACATACACATACATACACATATACACACACTTGCTCGCACACACACATACACACCTATACACACACAACACACACATACATACACACACACATAGACACATATATACACACGTACACACACATACACACACATACACACACAAAACACACACATACACACATACACACAACCACACACACACACACATACACACATGTACGCACACAACCCCACACAAAACACACACATATACACACACATACACACATACACATACACACAACCACACACATACACACACAAAACACACACTCTAACACACACATGCTCACACACACACAAAACACACACACATACACATACATACACATATACACACACTTGCTCGCACACACACATACACACCTATACACACACATACACACAGGTACACACACAACCACACACAACACACACACACACACACATACATACACACAACACACACATACACACATGTACACACACATACACACAGGTACACACACAACCACACACAACACACACACACACACACATACATACACACACACACTTTGTCTCTCAGCCTGGCTTGCTGTGGGTTCTGGGGCTCTCAGCTCAGGTCTCCATTCACGTAAGGTATAACCTTAACCCACTTATGGTCCAGCCCTTTATTTTCAGTTGATTTTTTGTTTTGTTTATGTTTGTTTATGTGCATAGGTATTTTTGCCTGCATGTATTTTGTGTACCATATGAGTGTGGTACCTGAGGGGGCCAGAAGAGGGCGTCAGATCCTCACAACAGACAGTTGTGAGCTGTCATATGAGTTTTGGGAATTAAACCTGGGTCCTCTGGAAGAGCAGCCAGTACTCTGTTGAGCCATCTCTCCAGCTATTGCTACTTTTAATGAAGTGCTTGTCCTGGAACTCACTATATCGACTAGGCTGGCCTAAAGATCCTTCTGCCTCTGCGATACTTCCCGAGTGCTTGGATCAAAGAGAGGCATTAACCATGCCTAACTCTCTCCAGGTTTTAAAGCATACCTCTCTTTCCCTTTAAGGCCCCACTGAGTTTAGATTCTCCAAATATTAGTGTTCCTATCTAATGCTTTCCTTCCACTTCAATGCCCAATTATGGCCTTGAGGCCTTTCATTCATTCATTCATTCTTTTTTTTTTTTTTAAGATTTATTTTTATGTATGTGAGTACACTGTAGCTGTCTTCAGCACTCCAGAAGAGGCCGTCAGATCTCATTATGGATGGCTGTGAGCCACCATGTGGTTGCTGCCCTTGTTTTATCATCCAGACAACCTCTTTACACATGGCATGTGCGCTCCCTTACACACACACCCTTGAGTCAGTATTTGTTCCTTCTGTAATACATAAGTAGCTATGGTTTTGTTCTGGGGCCAGTCTCCCTAGCCTGGAGCTCGTGATCTGCCTGTCTCAGCCTCCCCAGCACTGAAAGGTTTACAGGCTTCTGTTTTAGGAACAAACGTTTCCAGAAACTAACAGAAACAAAAGCAAAACACAGCTTGCCCGGTAGGTGACCTAATGCTTCTGAGACCATTAGGCGAGTCCTTTGGAATGTACAAACAACCCCAACCAAAACACCAAGACTGCCATGGCATCTGAGGCCTGCAGCGGAGAGCCAAGGGTGTATTTGGAAAATGTCTTGATTTGTAATTCTTTTCCTATTCTACAAAAGCTTCATCAAATTGTTACCAGTCAGCCAGGCGGTGGTGGCACACGCCTTTAATCCCAGCACTTGGGAGAAAGAGGCAGGTGGATTTCTGAGTTTGAGGCCAGCCTGGTCTACAGAGTGAGTTCCAGGACAGCCAGAGCTACACTGAGAAACCCTGTCTCAAACAAACAAACAAACAAACAACAACAACAAAAAAAATACTCTTCCCAATGAGAAATCACTCCAAGTACTTATAGATTAATAAAGAAAAGGCTCTTTAATGACACCACATGACCAACTCTGGGTAATCCACAAAGGGAACCAGCCTTGAACAGAAATCCCCCAGTCTAAACAGCTTCGCAGCCCCAAGTCACACTTGGAGCAATTAGCTGTATTTTACAGGCACGGGCACTAAGGTTTGGTTGTTCCAGCAAATGACAAGATTTACAATGTAAAACACTGTCACTCACAGTCACCCCAATCAGACCAGGGGTCTTTTCTGTGACAGCTGTTACCAGGGTCATCCTGCCTGCCTGGCAGAATTATGCTCTTCCTGGTAAGAGAGGCGTGGTTTAATCAAGGGCTGTCAGCCATGCTGTCTCCCTGAACTGCCGGTCAGAAGCACGCTCCTTTAGCTAAATTTTACGTTTATGTAACATAATATTTTCTTCTTTCTTTCTTTCTTTTTTTGTTTTTTTTTTTGTTTTTTTGTTTTTGTTTTGTTTTTCGAGACAGGGTTTCTCTGTATAGCCCTGGCTATCCTGGAACTCACTCTGTAGTCCAGGCTGGCCTCGAACTCAGAAATCCGCCTGCCTCTGCCTCCTAAGTGCTGGGATCAAAGGCTTATGCTACAACTGCCTGGCTCAAAAGCTCTTTTTTTTTTTAAACTTCTTTTTTTTAGATTTATTTATTATTATAATTAAGTACACTGTAGCTGTCTTCAGACGCACCAGAAGAGGGTGTCAGAACTCATTATGGGTGGTTGTGAGCCACCATGTGGTTGCTGGGATCTGAACTCAGGACCTTCAGTAGAGCAGTCGGTGCTCTTACCCACTGAGCCATCTTGCCAGCCCCATAATATTCTCTAAACAACTTTACTGGTAAATCCTTTGTAGCGGCCAGTTATTACTTTCATCTTCTCCTTCAGGAGCTCCTGGTGCTGGAGTTATAAACAGCTGTGAACCACTGGCCCCAAGCGCTGGGAACTGAGCTCAGTCCAGTTCCACGGTGGTAAGCGCTCTTAATAGCCGAGGCACCACTCCAGCCAGGATATTGCGTTTCTGTGGACACCGGGTTTCAGTTTCCTGCTGCTCCAGTCTGTCCAGGCCAAGGCGTCTCTGAATCCTACTGCTAGATAGGTTCAGGTCTGGTTCAAACGGGGTGAAAAACTAAGAGAGAGATCATTTCCATGCCACGACTTCCACGAGGTCTCCCCTACCGTGTGGCTTGCGGTCCAGGGTGAGAAGCAAGGAGCCCCACAACATTTTGTTCTCTCTGTCTGGCATCCTTGTTCCAATGTGACTGTCCATGGCCCAGGGAGATGCACCATCAGCCCACGCTGAGAACCGGCTCCTACGTAGTCCTGGCCACAGTCCTAAACCGACCCCTTTAAAGGATGGGCAGCAGAAAACCCTCCTGCATCGAAACACTCGAGTCCCCTTGCTGCCCCCTTTGGCCTATGTGAGCCACAAGATTTCTCCCGGAGCCTCATTCCTCTCAGGCATAAAGTAGGGAAGGCCATTTTTGTTCAGTTCAGCCTCTGTGTGGAGGGCACTCTATTCCCACAGACACCTGGGAACACATGGTCCCTTTAATGAGACACACATTACAGAAACACTTTGCAAGAAGTACAAACGCAAATCCCCCTTCTGTCCCAGACCATCTGAGGGTAAGCGGCTGGCCCGAAGCCCAGGCTGCCTAAGTGCTTAAGTGTAAGTTGCTTGCGCACAGGGTACTTCCTCCGCTGAGCGGATCCAGCCGTCAACATCAGAACTGCATTGAGGAACCTCCTAACCACAGGCCTTCTCAAGTTCCTCCATTTGAGCCTACCTGAAGTGAGCCTTGGATCTACCTTAGCCTTTTATCACTTTGAAATTTTCTATTAAAAAGATTTGTAAATGTATGGGGCTTTTCTATGCCCACACTTGCTCTAAAATAACAACAGGGAGACACAGTGAAAAGGTCGGCTCAGGAACTTTGGGAAGGTCGTGGAACTCTTGCCCCATACATAGGGAGTGGCTAATTAACATTCCTCAGACCAGAGGGTGGGAACCAACCTTCAGGTGGGGACTCCTTCCGCAGACAAGGGAAGTCCTTGCCAACTCATTCCCTGAAGACCAATCAGTCTAAAAAGTCACACTGTTCTGCCAATCACATTGTGCCTAATGGCTGCTGCCCTGAAAACTGTATAAAAGCTCACTGAACAAGCTGTGTGGAGTCGCCTCCTCTCCTTTGGGTCTGGGACGACCCCAGTGCACTGGAACAATAAATTCCTCTTGCTTTCTGCATCGATTCAGGCTACGCGTGGTTCACTCAGGGGATCTCGGGTAAGCTAAGGCCCGACAGTCTTACAATGGCATTTTTATTAATCAGCTTCTTGTACTATCCTGGGAAAATCCTGAGCTAGTCTAACCCTAATCTAACCTGATTAGGCCCCCTACTACCCAGCCACATGCCCCATTACTTGGCATCTTTCCCTGGCCACTCCTGATCCATGTGTCCTCTCATGGAAACTCCCTCTCCTGTACTCTACCTAGGACCTCCCACTGGGATTAGAAGTCCCAGTTTTTTGTCTTCTACCCAGATATTGGCTGATCAGCTCTTTATTAACGAATCCAAGGTGGCAGAAAACAATTTTTACACAACATTGAGACAGGAGATGCTTGACAGTGCCACTTCCAGACTGAAGATCTCTGGGCACAGTAATCAGTGTCTACGTACATAGTGTGCAAAAGCATCCCCCAACAATGTGTGTGTGTGTGTGTGTGTGTGTGTGTGCATGCATGTGTCTGTATGCAGGGATGTGCCTATGTGTGTGTGCGTGTGGGCGTGTGTGCGTGTGTGTGTGTGTGTGTGTGTGTGTGTGTGTGCGCGTGCGCGTGCGCACAGGTGCCTGAAGAGGTCAGGGTGGCATTTGGATCCCTTAGAGCTGGATTGCAGGCAATTGTGAGCTGCCTGAAATAGTGCTGGGAACTGACCCTGGGTCCTCTACTCTTAACCGCTGGGCCATCCCTTCATCCCCTCCCCACTTCCCTGTATTCCACCCCCGTTGCTGTGGTTAGGGAGAGGAAGATACACAAGTCAGCCTTGTGTCATGGCCAGCAGAGATCTGTACAGTATCAGACTGTTAGCCTCTTGGCTGGGGCAGTCTTTCAGCGACCCACATAGACCCACCAGCCCTCCCTGCCCTGCTCCAGTTCAGCTTCCTTCCCTCTGTCCCAGCTCAAGCCATCAGCTCTTTATTTATTAAAAGTCACACTCCTTTATCATGCAGAAAAATCTATTAGCAGAGTGGGAGCAGTTCCTCCGTTAGCTCCTCGGGAGTCAACTACAGCAGGACTACACTCAGTCCAGATCTTAGTGTTACCTTTGGCCAGGTGGAGGGTCACATGACCTCCCAGGTAGCAGCTTGCTTTTTCTTTCTTTCTTTTTCTTTTTTTTTTTGTTTTTGTTTTTTTGGTTTTTTTTGTTTGTTTCTTTGTTTCTTTGTTTGAGACAGGGTTTCTCTGTGTAGCCTTGGCTGTCCTGGACCTCACTCTGTAGACCAGGCTGGCCTGGAACTCAGAAATCTGCCTGCCTCTGCCTCCCAAGTGCAGGGATTAAAGGCATATTCCACCCCCACCTGACTAGCAGCTTGCTTTTTAACACTATAATCTCAGAGAGTCCTCTTTTTAGGCAGGTGAGGAAGTGACTATAAGAATTGAGCAAATAGGGACACCTCATAAAAATACCAAGGAGCAAGGAATGTCCATTAAGCCTAAAGAGAGAGCTTCAGAAGGGTTTACGGAGCAAACATCAGTCCCCAGGAGATGCCCTAATTTCAGGGAGTAATGCCCGGTTCCAGGAAATGTCCCCAGTAAGGGGTGGATCTCTCCCCACCCTTCCTATGAGCAATTGAGCAATCGGTATCTCCCCCTCAGCTGGGGCACAGAGGTCAATGGAAACAAAAGACAATGGGCTCCACCAATGAGAGATAACCAACTCATGCTGTAAACCTATGTACTGGGAAGGTATAAAAAGTGTGTGTGCTTTTGTTCCTGGGGGTCGTCTTTGCTCCAAATGCAAGATGACCCCAGTATACTGGATCAATAAAAACCTCATGCTAATTGCAGCGATCTCCATCCCTGAGTGGGGCAACCACACCGAATTTAACATGACAAATATTTACGTATCCTGCCAGCATCTGCCCCTGCCAGGCAAGGTAATTAACAACAGAATCCTGGGATACAATTTCATAGCCAGCTGATATATGTGTGGAAGTAGGTTATCCCAACCACTAAGTGTTTATAATCATGTGGAGTCAGGATTGCATATTCCATCTAAGACAATAACTAATAACCATAACTGAGCTCAGTGACTTACACTTGGCAATCCCAGACTATAAGAGGCTGAAGACGAAGGCCACTCTGGTTTACAAGACACTGCAGTGCAGTGGTGGCACATGCCTTTAATCCCAGGACTTGGGAGGCAGGCAGATCTCTATAAATTCAAGGCTATCCTGGTTTACAGACCGAGTTCTAGGACAGCCAGGGCTACACAAAGAAAGTTGTCTTGAAAAACAAAACAAAACAACCAAAAAAAAAAAAAACCCCAAAACAAAACAAAATAAAAAAACAACAAAGAAAACCCCATACACATTGAAAATGCCAAGAGATGGAGGTCTGCTGGGCAGCATTTTCTCTTGCCAACCAGTCCCCCTACCAGCTAACCAGCATAGGCAGGTCAGATAAACATGAGGCTAGATCTTGTTGACTTAAACTTTGAGTCGACTAGCTTCCCTTACTTGGTCTAAACTGCCCAGTCCTAAATTAGAGGAAGAGAAACACATTCCTGACTATCTAAGACCCTTAGAACATCCAGCCCTCAAGAAGCCACCTCACTGACTTTCCAATTCTCTCTCTCTCTCTCTCTCTCTCTCTCTCTCTCTCTCTCTCTCTCTCTCTCTCTCTCTCTCGGACATATATTTATTTATTTATTTATTTATTTATTTATTTTTGGTTTTTCAAGACAGGGTTTCTCTGTATAGCCCTGGCTATCCTGGAACTCACTCTGTACACCAGGCTGGCCTTGAACTCAGAAATCTGTCTGCCTCTGCCTCCCAAGTGCTGGGATTAAAGGCGTGCGCCACCACCACTCAGCTCTCTCGGACGCTTAAAAATAACAATTTTTAATTTTTTGAAGAGAAAAGAAAAGCCATTATGCTTTGTATGTGAAACGCCCTCTAAGGGGTTGGTGCCTGGGAACAGAGGGCCCCAAGTTAGCTATGATCGAACTTTCTGATTTAAATAATCAGATTTATAACTTGTAACCAGCCTATCTGGGAGGACTAAAGATGTTTTAAAGATTCTTGTGCTTCTCCTTTTGACTACTGAATATTGAAACACTGGACAGAAGAAATCAAAATCTCCCCCACCCTGGGAATTTTTCTTCGTAAAAAAAAAGTCTTAAAGCAGGGGGGAGGGGTGGGATGGGGCAGAGAAGGGACTTGTGTGCAGGGGAAATTTACTGACACCAGAGACAGTGGTTGGAACTGTGATGTCTGGGGATGGTGCCTTGGCTAGGCCTGACTAGGTACACATTTATGTATACATTTTGCCCTCTATCTAACCCCTTACCTTCAGGTTCAGACCCCAAAGATGGACTAGAGAGGCGGGGGGCACTGCGGCTCTTTGTCCCTCTTCCTAGTGCCGTCATGTCAAATCTTTCTGCTTTTTAT
>NW_022196896.1:111899300-111912025 GCF_008632895.1 Mastomys coucha
GATAGGTTAGCTAAATCTGGCTTGTTAGAACACAGGCTTTAACCCTTAGTCCCATAACAAAACTTAATGGTGTTGCTGGAAACTTGTGGAAAGAGGCATGTAGATGTGGAGACTCGCCAGAGGAAGCAGGTCACCGGAACATGCCCCTGGAGACTTTCTCTTGTCACAGATGTCTCTCGTTGTCTCACTCTGCTTCCTGGCCATCTTGAGAGGAGCACCCTGTCCAACTGCACTCTCCTCTCCCATGATGCTCTGGCTTCCGGCAGCAGAGAGGCCAAGTGGCCATGAGCCAAAATATTTTTTTTTCTTCCTTTTAAATTATTACTTTTGAGTGTGTTAGAAACAAACAAGGAACAACCTTGGTTTCACAAGAGGAACAAGCAAAAGAATAGGCCAAATCTGCTCAGAAGAACAATTCTTTTTGCTGTCGGTTTGTAGATTTAAAATGATGATGATGGTGGTGGTGGTGGTGGTGGTGGTGGTGGTGGTGGTGGTGGTGATGATGATGATAATGATGATGATGATGATGATGATGATGTCTCATGTAGTCTTGGCTGGCCAGAAACTCACTATATAGATCAGGCTGCACTTGAACTCTCTAGAAATCCACTTGTCTCTGCCTCCAGAGTGCTATGATTAAGGACAACTACCCCATATCCAGCTGGCAATTCTTTGTAAACCAAGAACCAAACAGGTCTAGTAGAGTTCAACTTCACAATCTGATGTGATTGGCTAGTCCTGGAAAAGGGGGCGTGGGAAGTACTCGCTGGACTAACTACCTTTGACAGAACCAACAATACACACAGTTTCTCACACACACAAGTCACATCAACCAGGTGACTGGCAGGATTATCTATGTTGACTTTCAGAGCATCCCAGATTTGACCAGTGGGAACTCTTTCATAGTGGTTCGTATGGCCTTATCACAAGTCTTTCTGGCTAGGCGTGGCAGTGGGCACCTGTAGCCTCAGCACTTGGGAGATGGAAGCAGAAGCATCAGGACTTCCAGGCTAGTCCCAGATATACATCAAGTTCAGGCTAGCCTAGGCTATGCGAAACTTTGTCTTCAAAAACAAACAAACAAACAAACAAAAAACCCTTTTATTTTGTGGCATAATAAAGGGGAAAAAATGTTGGTGATTGTACAGGGGCTGAGGGAAAGAAAGCCAGGTGACCCTCCAGGACATTGTCTGTGAATCCTGAGCTAGCCCACTGCTTGTGACACTGTGCCAGGACACATCACCTGGGAGATTAATTTACATCCCCAAAGGTGCCAGATCCTGTTCCCCACTCACTTCCCTGCCTCTTGCCTGGGAATCAGAGAGCCTGGCTTCACGTTCTTGGTTTCAAGAACACCGACATCCTCAGAGATAGCACAGGCTTTTGGGGAGATGAAAAATGAGCCATATGGGAGGGGGACTCTAGCATGAAAACCGATCCCACCTCCACCGTCAACCCCAGCTTCCAGTGACCTCTGAAGTAGCTGTAGGACAAAAGGGGGCAGGGGAGAAGAGCTCAAAATTTCCTTTTTGGGCTGGAGAGATGGCTCAGTGGTTAAGAGCACTGACTGCTCTTCTGAAGGTCCTGAGTTTAAATCCCAGCAACCACATGGTGGCTCACAACCATCCGTAATGAGATCTGATGCCCTCTTCTGGTGTGTCTGGAGACAGCTACAGTGTACTTATTTATAATAATAAATAAGTCTTTGGGTCGGAGCAAGCGGGATTGACAGGAGCAAGCAGAGGTCCTAAAAGTCAATTTCCAACAACCAGATGAAAGCTCACAGCTATCTGTACAGCTACAATGTACTCATATGCATAAAATAAATAAATAAATCTTTAAAAAAAATTCCTTCTGACCACAATTTTCCAATTGCTGAGGGATTCTGGGAAATAGGGTATATGATAGGTTAGAGAACATCAGATGACTGAAAATGTGAGGGTGACAAGAATCTAGGAAAACAATTTACTGTAGTTCTGGGAACCAGGTTACTTCATTTTGGGGAATTGTCATTGTCTAACTAAAATGAAGACTCTTGATAAAATGGTACAGTCATAGCAGACAGTTACCCATGCTTTCGAACATGCTAAAAGCCACTGAATGGGGCTGGAGAGATGGCTCATCAGTTAAGAGCACTTGCTACCCTTAGAGAGGACCTGGGTTCAGTTCCCAGCACCCATACTGCTACAGTGCCTTACATGCATCTCTAACCCTAGTTTAGGGGCTCTAGGCCACCGCAGGCACTGCATACACACATATGCATGCATGTATGTATGCAGTCAAAACACACATTAAAAACAAGTAGGGGCTGGTGAGATGGCTCAGCAGGAAAGAGAACTGACTGCTCTTCTGAAGGTCCTGAGTTCAAATCCCAGCAGCCACATGGTGGCTCACAACCATCTGTAATGAGATCTGACGGCCTCTTCTGGAGCGTCTGAAGACAGCTGCAGTATACTTACATATAACAATAAATAAATCCTTAAAAAACAAAAAACAACAAAAAACCAAAAACAAGTAAATCTTTTTTAAAATTGAAAAAGAAACACTGGAGTTGTAGTGCAGTATTTAAGAACTTGCCAACAACAACGAAGGGGGGGAAATGGGTGCTGCCAGGCTTGGTGGGTTGGGACCCATGATTGCATTATTTAGGATGCAGATATAGGAAAGTAATGAGTTCAACACCAGCCTGGGATACGTAGATTAGACCAACCTGAGCTACAAGACAGTCCCTGTCAGGAACAACAGCAAAAAATTTGTTGTACTTTAAATGGAAGAACTGAATAGCGTGTGAATTCTATGTCAACAAAACTGATCTTAAAAATAGATTTCACCCACCACAGCTTCCTCCCTCTTTGCTGGGTCAATTCTGAGTCATGTTCTACACAGCAAAGTGCTTGCCATTTCATCTTCCGGCTGAGCCTCACTTCCTCTAACTCTCCCACACTTTCTGGATTTTCCTAACAAATAAATACCTTCCTCTCTATATCCAGGTCTGTACCCTCCTTGGTTTGGGAGTCAAAACGCTGGCAGGATATGGGTGAGCCTGTGTGTGTGTGTGTGTGTGTGTGTGTGTGTGTGTGCACTGTGCATGTGTACACATACTTAAACGGATACCAGAGGTCAAGGTGAGGTGCCTTCTTCCAACGCTCTTCACTGTATCTTTCAAGACAGGTTCTCCTCACTGAACTCCCAATGTTCATCAGTTGGCTAGACTACCTGTCCGGTCAGCTCTGGGAAACGGCTCAAGTCCTCCCAGCACTGAGGCTGCAGATGCTGTAAGTGTATGCCAACAGTGTTTACAGGGATACTAGGAATCTGAATTAATGTCTGGGAGGCAGGCACTTTACCTTCGGACACTTTACCTGCTGAACCATCTGCCAGCCCTGCAGTATAAGGAACCCAGGCCAGAGGAACGTTCCCAGTACCTGCCTGTTCAAGGAGAGGGCTTATGCCAAAGTCAAAGACCGGAGGGGCTGGTCTCAGCCACTTCCATGTAGCTGGCATCAGCCCAATGCGATTTGCCTTTGTCAGGCCTGGGAACAGTGACAGGGACTGTGAGATAACCGAGCCCTGTCAGCGACCTTTACCCCAGAGCTCATTGCCCCTTTGGCTCGGTTTTTGGCTCTCCTTGCGGCAGAAACTTCCTGTGAGCACACAAACCGAGACCGATGAGACTACACACGGCATGGGGCCGAGTAGGGCAGTCTGTTGGAAGACTGAGCCTCCTCCACTTCATCTTTTCAAAAATATTGCCTGACGTAGCCCACGCTGACCTTCAACTTGCTACGGAGCGGAGACTACTCTTGAACTCCCAAGTGCTAGGATTACAGGCATGCCTCGCCATGGCTGTATTTTTGAACATAGTTAGAGAAACACTACATAGCAAAAGCAAACCAGGAGCACACTGCTGGCCCCAAGAAAAGGGATAGCTGCTATAACAAAGGGCCACAGACTGGGTTGCTAATGAAACAGGAATTTTCTCATTATTTGGAAAGCTAAAAATTCAAGCCCGAGGTGTGGGAGGGTCCAGTTTCTCTTGAGGCCTCTTTCCTTGGCTCACAGAACACCTCTGGCCAGGTCTTACCTATATAAATATAATGAATCTTTTCTCTAATGACACACTCCTACTTTGTGAGTGCATCCAAGGGGAGGGGGCAAAGCTGGAGAGATGACTCATCAGCTAAGTGCACTTATTTCTCTGGCAGAGTTCAGTTCCCAGCACTCATATGGAGGTTCACAAGCATGTGCCACTCTAGTTCCAGGGGATTCAGCACCCATTTCCAATCTCCTCGGGCACCATGCATGTTTGTGGTGCACATACATACATGCAAGCAAAACATTCACACATAAAATTACATAAATCTACTTTTTAAAATAAAATTTAAAAAAAAGATGACTTGGGCTAGCAAGATGTCTCAGCAGGTAGGCACATGCCAGAAAGCTGACAACCCAAGGCCCATCACTGTGATCCACGTACTGGAAGAAGAGAATTGACTCCCACATACTGTCCTCTGACCTCCCATAAGTCAATAAGTGCCATTAATTAAGAATTAACGCAGGGCGGAGGTGGTGCATGCCTATTAATCCCAGCACTTGGGAGGCAGAGGCAGGCGGATTTCTGAGTTCGAGGCCAGCCTGATCTACAGAGTGAGTTCCAGGACAGCCAGGACTACACAGAGAAACCCTATCTTGATAAACCAAAAAATAAAAAAAAGACAGTCTGCCTCCCAAGTGCTGGGATTAAAGGCATGCGCCATCACCGCCCGCTGAGAAACCCTGTCTTGAAAAAACAAAACAAAACAAAAAACAAAACAAAACAAAATTAACATAATTAAGGAGGAAAAGATGGGCAGTGGTGGTGTACATCTTTAACCCTAGTACTTGGAAGGCTGAGGCAAGTGGATCTCTATGAGTGTGAGATCAGGACCAACCTGGTCCATTCTGGGACAGCCAGGGCTATGTAGAGAAACTCTGTCTTGAAAATCAACAAAGAGGGGCTGGTGAGATGGCTCAGTGGGGAAGAGCACCGACTGCTATTTGGAAGGTAATGAGTTCAAATCCCAGCAACCACAACCACCTGTAATGAGATCTGACTCCCTCTTCTGGAGCTGTCTGAAGACAGCTCCAGTGTACTTACATATAATAAATAAATAAATCTTTAGCCGGGTGGTGGTGGTGGTGGTGGCGTACGCCTTTAATCCCAGCCCTTGGGAGGCAGAGGCGAGGCCAGCCTGGTCTACAGAGTGAGTTCCAGGACAGTCGGGGCTACACAGAGAAACCCTGTCTCAAAAAAAACCAAAAGAAAAAAGAAAAAAGAAAAAAAGAAAAAGAAAATCAACAAAGAAAAAAGAAAGATAAGAAGCATTGGTGTCACATTTTGTGTACATTACCGACAGATTTGCTTCTAAGAATCTACAGAGCTCAAATACGAATCCAAGGCAAGGTTCGTCATAATGGTATGTATGAGATGTGGTTGGCATCTGCAGTGAATTGAGATTTTAGGCAAAAGAGATTGCCCTTTGACATGTGGGTAGACCTTACCCAATCCGCTAAAGACTTTATGAACAAAACCTAAGGCCTCCCTAGAGGCAAAGGAAGTCTTCAGTGGCCCTCCCACCTGGGGTCTCCCTGCACTCCCATCAGCCCCACAGTGACAAGAGTCAATCCCATGAACTAGTTTACATGGATATGAAGAGATGTGTCCCTATGGTATACCTTGTGAAGGAGTGATGGAGAATTGCTATGGGCTCTGCCTCTCTGTAGTACACTGGGCAGCACATCTACCCTTCAGAGGGCAGAGGTGTGCAAGGGGCTGGCTGGGGTGTGTCAGGAACACAGAGTCCAACACAGTGTGTATGTGCGTGCGTGTGTGTGTGTGTGTGTGTGTGTGTGTGTGTGTGTGTGCATCAATCTCACTCCTGAAATCTCTCCTGAGGTCACAAGGTAACAGGGTGGGAATTTTGTTGCCATCTGCCCCAAAGCTACAATCAGAAAATGTATCTTGCCACACACAGGCTTCCCGGGAAAACTGTAAGAGAACCAAAAATAGGTCCTGCAAAGATCTTCCAAAACAATGCTTAAAGTGGAAAATTACAGTCACTGACAGGATTCTGAAGGCAAGTCCTAAAACCAGCTTTCCATTAATCAGCCCAGATCCTGTCACTGCTGATGGGAATTCTTCAGGAGCCCCTCGCACAAGCCCAGAAATACCTAGTCTGCAGCCTGGGTCTGCTCTTCTGCTCTCCTCCTGGCTATGCTCCTGCCTCAGGGAGAATGGGCCCACCTCATTCCCTTATGTCTCAATCTCAGGGCTTCAGGAGAGAGCAGCTAATACAGATTCATATATACATACACGCATAGATATACATACATATGATTGAGTGCATAGATAGATAAATAATAATAGATAGATAGGAGATGGATAGATAGATGACTCATCAACTCTAAAGCTCACCAATCCCATTTGACTCAGTACCCATCAGACCCTGGGCCAAGCTATGGTGGCCACAGTGGTTGACACAGTGCCTTGTCTAGCCTAGGAACCCAGCTGTCCCAGCATCCCAGCTGGAGTGGGTGAAGTGGGCACCTTATATGAGTCTCAGCAGAGAACCTGTCCCTCCACAAGGTGAATTTGAACTGGGCCATTGTGGACTGCTGTCTAACTGGGTTATGAAAGCAGAATAATATTCCAGAACGCCAGAGTAGCAGAGGAAAAGCCACTAGACGGCTGCTGCCAGAACCCACAGGAAGCCAAAAAAATTATTGCTGAGTACTGTTGAGAGTGGAGCTGCCCTAGCTGAGGTGGACCGAAAGCTGACTCTGACAGGCAGTGACAGGCCCAGACAGGTCCTCGCTGGCCCAGGCCAAAAAGAAAGAAACGGTTTCTGTCATGGGGGGATGGGAGTGGGAAGCACTCCAGGTTCACTGAGGTATCTGCTGCGCCACTTATTCACTTTCTTAAATCTCTTTTTCTTTTAGATTCATTTATTTTGGTATTTTATGTTTATATGTTTTGCCTTCATGTATGTAGGTGCATACATCATGCATGCATGCATGTGTATACTTATATGCTCATATACATATTATGCATATGCATGTGGCATCATACATGCACAATGTGCATGCCTGGTTGCCCAGGTAAGTCAGAAGAAGGTGTTGGATCCTCTGGGATGCTCCAACCCGTGGGGCGTTCAACGTAGGGCAGGGGAGAGGGACACCGAAAGAGACAAGAGACACGAAGAATGAGAGCAAGACAGTTGTCTGATCAAGCCCCAAAAACTTTACTTCAGGGATGGCAATATAAACACAAACAGGAGAAAGCTTCAAGAGAGAGGGGAGATCCTATGACAAGGGAAGGGGAAGAGGCTGCAGCAAGGGAGGGCTGGTGGCAATCTTCAGTTCCTGGAGCCAAGGGTCAATGTCCTCCACACCCATAAATATTCTGTTAGACTACACATGTTCTCTCAGGGCTGTAAGTGTAGGCTAGTAATTTTTCACTAGGCCATAATTAAAATGGCTCCCGGCACTGGGACCTAGAGTTACAGAGGACAAACTGCCTTGTAGGTGCTAGAAATCAGTCAGTCATGGCAAGAGCAGGGAGAGTTCTTAACGGCTGAGCCATCTCTCCAGTCCCGTTTTTGTTTTGTTTAGTTTTGTTTTGAACTATGCACACATATTGCCTTAAAACTATAAGACAAAGCAAGACAGTGCCAGTGTCTAGCCTGGGGAGCTTGGACAGTGAGCAGTGAGTGCCTCTCTCCATCTTTGCTCACTGACAGATCCCCTAAGTTGTTAGACTACCTTCTGCTGATTAGGAGCATCAAGGCCCTTGGGGCAAGTTTGATCCTAGCTGCCAGGATATCTAATTTCTTCTTCTTGCTTCTTCTTTATGCATGACTACTTAACAACTCAACTAACAACCAACAACAACCAACAACCCACCCCATTTCTTGGGACCCTGGCATTTATACACTCTTTAAAAAGTGAATTCTCCAGAATTCTAAGTCACTCAAACGCAGAAAATATCTGCAGCTGGCGAAATCACATCCCTGCTAGAGCACGAGGCAAATCATAGTCAGCTGCTGTAGACGAATCTGAAGCAGCCCCATATCCTACTCTTGGGATTAAAACAAAACCATATTCTTGTAATATTTCTGTATTTTTTAAAGAAACCAAAATCCCCCAATTGTCACAATACAGGACTATGCAGAGAAACCCTGTCTTTTTATTTTTTAATTTTTTTAAAGATTTATTCATTTATTATATGTAAGTACACTGTAGCTATTTTCAGACACCCCAGAAAAGGGTGTCAGATCTTGTTATGGATGCTTGTAAGCCATCATGTGGTTGCTGGGATTTGAACTCAGGACCTTCAGAAGAACAGTCAGTGCTCTTAATCATTGAGACATCTCTCCAGCCCAGAAACCCTGTCTTAAAACACCAAAATGACAATAAAATCTTTTTTTTAAACAAAAGAACTTAGAACATGCCAATATCAACCACCCTCATGCTTTGTGGTAGAATCTTCTGGAACCTATAAAGTGCTTAATACAGGACCCAGTGTATAGCAAGTACTAGCGTACTATTTGATGTTACAAGTGGTTAAACTATATTTTCTTTTTAAAGATTTATTTTATATGTATGAGTGGGTTTCTTGGTTTTTGCTTTTTGGGTTTTTGTTTTGCTTTGTTTGGGTTGTTTCTTTTAGGTTTTATCTTCCTTCTTCCCTTCCCTTCTCTTCCTCCTCCTCCTCCTCCTCCTCCTCTTTCTCCTCTTCTTCCTCCTCCTCTTTCTCCTCCTCCTCTTTCTCCTCCTCTTTCTCCTCCTCTCCCTCCTCCTCTTTCTCCTCCTCTTCCTCCTCCTCCTCCTCCTTCTTTATTTTCTTCTTTGGGGAAAACACGAAATGCAGCAGGAGGGCCTGAAGGACCCGGGGACCCAGGATTGGGAGGCCAAGGTGGCTTCTGCAGAGGTCATGGGCGAGGCTGTGGTCCAGGCTGCAGGGTTCATGGAGGTAAAACTGAAGACAAGGAGTGGATCCCCGTCACCAAGCTGGGCCACTTGGTTAAGGACATGAAGATCAAGTCCTTGGAGAAGATCTACCTGTTCTCCCTGTCTATTAAGGAGTCTGAGATCATTGACTTTTTCCTGAGTGCATCCCTAAAGGATGAGGTTCTAAAAATCACACCAGTGCAGACGCAGCAGACTCGGGCTGGCCAGCGGACCAGGTTCAAGGCTTTCATCACTATTGGGGACTACCAGGGTCATATTGGTCTTGGTTCCAAGGAGGTTGCCACTGCCATCTGAGGGACCATCATCACCTTGGCCAAGCTTTCCATCGTCCCTGTGCAGAGAGGCTACTGGGGGAACAAGATTGGCAAGCCCCACACTGTTCCATGCAAGGTGACAGGCCGCTGTGGTTCTGTGTTGGTGCGTCTCATTCCTGCCCCCAGAGGCACTGGCATTGTCTCTGCTCCTGTGCCTAAGAAGCTCCTGATGATGGCCAGTATAGATGACTGCTACACTTCAGCCAGAGGCTGCACTGCCACCCTGGGCAACTTTGCCAAGGCCACCTTTGATGCCATCTCCAAGACCTACAGCTAGCTACCTGACCCCCGCCCTCTGGAAGGAGACTGTGTTCACCAAGTCTCCTTATCAGGAATTCACTGATCATCTTGTGAAAACCCACACCAGAGTCTCTGTTCAGAGGACCCAGGCTGTAGCTGTGGCTATCACATAAGGGTTTTTATACAAGAAAAAGAAACAAACTAAGTCGTTTGTTTGTTTGTTTGAGACAGGGTTTCTCTGTGTAGCCTTGGCAGTCCTGGAACTCACCCTGTAGACCAGGCTGGCCTCGAGCTCAGAACTCAGAAATCCGCCTGCCTCTGCCTCCCAAGTGCTGGGACTAAAGGCGTGCACCACCACCACACAGCCAGCAACAGTGTTTTTCTATCTCCAGCCCTGGTGATGTGACTCCCTTGCCTATCCTCAGCACCCCTCAGCTGTCAGACCCTGTCACTGAGATCTCACACCAGCCCCCCCAGTACCCCTGTACCCTAGTCTCACCCCAGCACAGGATTTCTTCTTCCCTAAAGAGCCTCTGGGTTTGTTTTCCAAAAAAGCTGAAAACTTAGGAGGACTTGGAAGGTTCTCTGAGGAAGTGGGAGTGGGGAGGGCAACTAATCAAAGTGGGGTGAGGCCCCCCCATTAGAAACTGGAGAGGAGGGGCTGGCGAGATGACTCAGTGAGTAAGAGCACTGACTGCTGTTCCGAAGGTCCTGAGTTCAGATCCCAGCAACCACATGGTGGGATTTCATCCCATCCTTGATGAGATCGGACGCCCTCTTCTGAAGACAGCTACAGTGAATTATGCCAGAGCGAGCAGAGCAGGAGCGAGCGGGGACGGCAGAGGTCCTGAGTTCATTTCCTAGCAGCCACACACATGATAGCTCACGGCCCCTCTGTACAGCTACAGTGTACTCATACACATAAAATAAATAAAATAAATATTTTTAAAAAAAAAGAAAGAAAGAAAAGAAACTGAAAAGGAGAGCCAATCAGGCAGAGAGTAAGGGAAAGAAGATGGGGGAATCAGGGCAGAGGGCCCATTTCCTGTGTCCTGCTCTTTGTGAGAAGAGCCCCAGAGATGAGGTCCTAGTCCCTAGTACAGCATCTCAGGATTCCAGAGTCCCAAGGGCAGCTAGCTTTGGGGGCCAGCTGGTCCTTGGGAATCCCACAGATAGACAGGGAGTCTGAGGACCACCCTCTACCCACCTGGCCTTAACACCAGAAGGAGAGCCTGGTGGTTATTAAAGTCACACACCTTTAATCCCAGCACTTGGGAGGCAGAGGCAAGCAGATCTGGGAGTTCCAGGCCAGGGTGGTCTACAGAGTGAGTTCCAGGACAGCCAGGGCTACACATGGAAAACTGTCTCGAAAAATAACAGCAGGAATAGTTGCTTACCACTGAGCTTGAGCACACGAGTGTGGTCCCTGGGATCCACATGGTAGAAGAACTGATTCATGCGAGTTGTCCTCTGACCCATCCACCCATAAGATCTGGCGCATGGGCACATACATGTGCACACACATTCCCAATAGTTAAAAAAGAAAAGGGAGATCAAAGCATCCCATTGGCTACTGGGTTGACCTCTGACAACTCCAGGTCAGGTTAGGATTAGGCAGATCTTCTGGGACAACCAGAAGGGCAGATAGCAGCCTCCTTGGCTGGGGTCCATAGCTGTCCCAGAGGTTTGCCTGCCAGTGGAATTGGGGATATGGGTACCAACCGAGAAGACCATGGAAGGTCATAGGGGTAAAAACAATGCTTTAAACAAAGAGACAAAAAGAAAATAAGCCAGGCAGTGGTGGCACACACCTTTAATCCCAGCACTTGCGAGGCAGAGGCAGGTGGATTTCTGAATTCGAGGCCAGCCAGGTCTACAGAGTGAGTTCCAGGACAGCCAAGGCTACACAGAGAAACCCTGTCTCAAAAAACAAAACAAAACAATAAAATAAAATAAATGGGTCATCAGATTAACCTACACTAGCCGATATCCACCATTGGCCCTTTTTCTTCTCTCTTCCGGTACCTTCGAGGAGTTTATCTGCAAGCCGCGTCCTGTGTAGCTTGGCCACATCCTGGTCTCTAACATGGTGGTTCCTAGGTGGCTCATGAGGGAAGTCCCAGGAATCAAGACCCCATAATGACCCAACAGACATCAGAGTCTAGAGGAAATGGCCCAGAAGCAGAGAAGGCTACCCATCCTTGAGCTGAAAGTGGGGGGAGGGGCACTATCAATGCTCCATTGAAGGGTTGGGCTCTGGGGAGGGTGTGTGGGAGGTCCTAAGGGCTTCCTGTCCGCTGCACCTCCCTAACCTAGACCCTCTTCCCAAAGCCCTCCACTGTGTTAGCTGCTGACTTAAGGACCTTCCTCCCTCTGACTCCCGTTCCTCCCTCTCCTTCCTTCACCACAGGCTTGGCCTGAGCTCCCAGGCTGGCTCCACCTGCTGGGACGGAAGACCCCAGCATCTAGCTATGCTGTAGACTGGTGGTGGTGATGTGGGAGGTGGAAGGGACAAAGGGTAACATCTCCCACTAGACTCTGACCGTGGCCAGTAGGCAGAGAGGCCAATCCCCCGACTCCCAGCAGTCACTGCAGTGTCAGGGACAGGGCCTCTAAGGCGGGAGTGCCAGCCGTCAATCTTGAGGTTCATCAGTGCTGCTCAGTGATTGGTCAGTGAGGCCGGGGTGGGATCTGAGAACCTGCAGCTCCAATAACTCTCTGCTGAAAACACCTGGTACAGGCCTTTCTAGGGGGTAACCTCTTTCCCCAAGCTCAAGTCTGCCCCCTGTGGCCTTTTCAGCCAAAACCTGCTTTCCAGTCCAAATTTCATCTCTACTGGAGAATCAGTGTCTCTTGAGGCAGTCTTTTTTGTTTATTTGTTTTGGTTTTGGTTTTTTCAAAACACGGTAACCCTGGATGTCCTGGAACTCACTCTGTAGACCAGGCTGGCCTCGAACTCAGAAATCCGCCTGCCTCTGCCTCCCAAGTGCTGGATTAAAGGCATGTGCCACCACTGCCCGGCTTCTTGAGCTTAAAGATTTGAAGGGGAAAAAATTCTTGAGACAAAGTCTCATCATGTACTCCTGGCTTCCCTGAATGTGGTGGCCCTGCTGTGTTCTTGAAAGAACTCAAATCCGAAACCAGAGACTTAGCTCGCTGGGG
>NW_022196896.1:111920078-111927322 GCF_008632895.1 Mastomys coucha
GGTCTCCCACATTCCCGGTTCGTGGAAACCCACGCTAGTAGGAAGCTGCTGGTCGGTATCCTACACCTGAAATTCAGTATTCAAGCAGACTAGCCCAAAAATTCAGAAATCCTACTGCCTCTGACTCTCAATTCTGGGATTAATGGTTATGTACCACCATGCCCATGAAATAAATTAAGAAATTATTGATCGCAGTGGCCAGCATAATAAGACTACAAAGCGGTTCTTTGTATACAGAGTACACTGTCGCTGTCCTCAGACACACCAGAAGAGGGCATTAGATCCCATTACAGATGGTTGAGAGCCACCATGTGGTTGCTGGGATTTGAACTTAGGACCTCTGGAAGAGCAGTCAGTGCTCTTAACCACTGAGCTATCTCTCCAGCCCTAAAGCAGTGCTTTGATAATTGATAGAGATGTGGTGGGTAGAAAAGTTCTGTAATGCCTGGAATTAAAATAAACTACTGTGTGGTGGTGGGAACTTAACATGGGTCCTTTGTGTGTATATGTGTGTTCGTGTATGTGCGCGTATTTATGCATGTAAGTATATATGAGTTCAGGGGCCTAGAGGGGCCAGAAGAGGGTGTTGGAGTTTTGTGAGGGCTGAAAACTAAACTCTAGTCCTCAGCAAGAGCCTGTGAGATTTCCGGAGGGAACCCCACACTCAAATCCCGGGAGCGACGACCCCACACACCACCAAGACATGGACTTGATGCAATCTGCAAGAGGCTTTTTATTCCAGCTAGCTGGGGCGAGACTCATATCCCTCGCAGGGGTCGAGGAGTCTGGTCCCAAGCAAGTCTTAGGCAGCTTTTTATTCCTGTGCAGTTGCTGGAGCAAAAGGGAAGACTGGGGTAAGGGTAAGGTACGGGATGGTTTCTGATTGGTGCTGGCTTGTGCTAGGGTCCAGGGGAGGGCTAGCCACCTGGCAATTGTTTTGGGCCAGGTTGTTTCTGAGTTCTCGGGCCAAGTTGTCTTGGTTCCCTTGTTTCTGGGTTCTTGGGAACTGGCCTCCCATTGTTTTTAAGTTCTGGGAGCTGGTCTTCCATTGAGTTCAACTAATGGCTAAGTTCCCACAGTACAGTTTGAAAATTTTAACCTCTCAAGCCATATGCACTTTTTTTTGTTTTTGTTTTTGTTTTTGTTTTTTCAAGACAGGGTTTCTCTGTATAGCCCTGGCTGTCCTGGAACTCACTCTGTAGACAAGGCTGGCCTCGAACTCAGAAATCTGCCTGCCTCTGCCTCCCAAGTGCTGGGATGAAAGGCATGTACCACCACTGGCCACCTGTATTTTTAAAAGACTGTCTCATATAGGCCAGGCTGGCCTAGAAGTCACTATGTAGCCAAGGCTAGCTTTGAATTCCCAGTCTTCCTGCTTTCACCTGCCAAATGCTGGGATAACAGGAGTGCACCGCCATGTCCAGCTGACCTTCAATATTTCTAATACGACCTTGTTGGGACCCGAAACTAAAAATTTTCCAAGCCACCGGGATTACTAATGACCTATGTTGTATTGCCACGGGGCACTTTATGCAGTGACTGTGCTTTGGGGTTCAGCGTGAATGAGGTACAGAGCACAAAGCTCACACTCATCCTGCCCTGGGGATCTGGAGCTCAGACAATCCGGGAAATCAGCCAACCACAGAAGTCAATGCTGAGCTCCCCTGAAATACCACAGAACAAGCAGTAGGGGGCAGCAGAGAGCTGCACCAGCCCAAGTTAGGCTCCTTACCCATCTCTGCCACCAGAGCTGACTCGACTAGATGCAGAAGATAATGTCATTTGTCCAGAATTTTTTTTTTTTTTTTTTGAGAGTGGGGGATTTGATATAGGGTTTTTCTGTGTAGCCTTGGCTGTCCTGGAACTCACTTTGTAGATCATGCTGGCTCTGAACTCAGAGATCCACCTGCTTCTGCCTCCGAAGTGCTGGGACGAAAGGTGTGAGCCACACACTTGGCTTTGGCTATTTTTTTTTTTTTTTTTTTTAAGAGTGAAAGGCTGGGCAGTGGTGGCGCTCGCCTTTAACCCCAGCACTTGGGAGGCAGAGACAGGTGGATTTCTGAGTTTGAGGCCAGCCTGGTCTACAGAGTGAGTCCCATGACAGCCAAGGCTACTCAGAGAAACCCTCAAAAAACCAAAAAAAAAAGAGTGAAAGGATGGGAGCTGCCACATTGTCATCTGAGATCCAGACATACCTGCCATTCTAGATTTTTTTTTTTGTTGTTTTGTTTAATATTTGCATACACAACATATTTGAGGTGGGACATGAGGTAAAAATGAAATTCACTTATAGTTCATGTCTACCTTTTACACACAATACTTTTAGAAAGCTTAATTTTAACTGTGACCCATCACGTGAGGTCAGGCCTGGAATTTCTTACTATGACATCATGTCAGGCCTCAAACAATCTTGGATTTTATGTCTGAGAACAGTTCTAGTTTCATTTTTTGCTGGGTTAAAACACAGAGCAAACCAGTCTAGGGTTGGAAAGAGTTTATTTCATCTTACAGGTTACAGTCCACTACTGAAGGAAGCCAGGACGGAACAAAACAGGAAGTTGGGGGAGCTGGACATGGAGATGCATGTATTTAATCCCAGCACACAAAAGGCAGAGGCAGTTTGATCTCTGTGAGTTTGAGGCTAGCCCGGTCTACACAACAAATTCCAGGCCAGCCAAGGCTATATAGTGAAACCTTGTCTCTAAAACCAAAAGCAAAACAGAGAAAGAGGTCACAGAAGACCTCTGGTCCTAGCTCACTTAAAGACCCATGCTTAGCTGGCTCTTTAATACATCTCAGGAAACCGTGCCTCTCAAAGTTGGCCCTCCTCTACCAATTGACAATCCTCTACAGACACGCCTATGGGCCAATCTGATCTGGGCAAGCCATCACCTGAGACTCTCTTCTCGGATGACTTAGGCTGTGTCAGGTTGACAGGGCTAACTGGGACAGGGATATTCCATTTGTGATATGTTGTGGTTGCTGATAAACGCTGTTTTAGGGAGCCTGGGGGCTTGGGCCTTCTAGGCAATCGCTCTGCCAGGGAGCCACACCCAAGCCCCATCACCAAGTTTGTGCTTAGGTTGGGCTTGGCTAAAATCTCTTCAGGCTTCACCTGCTCCCACACAAGGCTCCAGTAAGCTGGGTGGAGCCAGTTGGTCCAGATCCCAGTATTCACACATATCTACTTGTAGCCTGGGTGATGGGACAAACTGGGCCACATTGATGTCACCATCAGGTGGTTCAGACTTCTTTCGGTAACTGGGCCCCAAAAGGGAGCAAGAACAGTAAGACCTGGGGCACCAATGCCTCCGAGCACAGCTTTGCTCTGTCCTGCTGTCCTCCTGACCTAGGGGCTTCATGGCTATGTGCTCATCTTGGAAATGGCGAAAGCAGTCTTTCTTTGACGCACAAAAAAAGTGTCTACCACACAATCTCTCCTCTTTTGCCCTGGCCTAACACATCCTTGTACAGACAGGGATAATGACAGACCCTTGTCAATGGATCGTTCACTGGCCTCTATGGCCCCTGGATGACATTCAAGAAAAATGTGTTTTTCTAAGATGCATCTGGGAAGGGCACCAGTACCCACAAAGTGAGATGCTACGGATGGAACTGGACCCCTTAAAATAGTATACTCTAACATATGGAAGCCCAAATCCTCAACATCACTGTAATTCAAGGCAGGGCCTTTAAGGAGTAGCTAAAGGAAACCCAGTAGGGCTGAGTCATTTGAAGAGAGATTATCTGAAGCTGGCTGTGCTGGCACATCTGTATAATCCCAGCACTCAGGAGGCTGGGCCAGAAGGATCTGGAACTTGAGGCCAGCCTGGGCTATTCGAATATCAAAACCAAGAAAGAAAGTAGAGAGGAGAGAGATGGGGGAGGAGGGAGAAGGAAGGAAGGAGGAGGGAGAGTGGAGGGAGAAGAGGAGAGAGGGGTGAAGAGGGATGAACACAAAGACAGCAGACACCACATGAGGACACAATGAGAGAGTGGCCACCTGCAAACCCAACCCCAGCAATACCCTGACCTGGGACTCGCAGGCTCCAGACCTGTGAAGAAACAAGATGTGCAGGGTCAATGAAAGGAACAGGAAGAAGACAAAAAGGATTACAGGGACTGGGCCCTTGAATGCCAGATGGAGGAGACTCTAATCCCTAATAGATCAGGGGGACCAGGCTTGGCTGATGCTCCAGGGTCTGTTGTTCTACATAGATTACTAACAGACCTTTGGGACTGGGAGAGAGCCCCGGAGCCCCATCTGTAGGCCTTGCCAACATCCTGATCCTGGGGGGCTGTGCACTGCTACAAATAGACATTTGGTCCATTGAGCTATGTTGTGACAAGATAACGAACGGCTTATTTTTAACTGGCACATACTTATTTAGGCACGTGTGTATGTGTGTGTGTGTGTGTGTGAGAGAGAGAGAGAGAGAGAGAGAGAGGGAGGGAGGGGGAGATTAAGCCTGGGGCACAGGATATGGTAGGAAAGTGTTTGGTCACTGAGTCACTGCTCCAACCCCCTACTGAATTTTTTTTTAAAGATATATTTATATAGCTTTATGTGTATGAGTGTTTTGACTGAATGTATGTATGTGTACCATGTACATGTCTAGTGCTTGCTAATTCAGAAGGAAGCCTCAGATCCCTGTAACTAGAGTTATATAAATGTTCATAAGCCACATGTAAGCGCCGGGAACCAAATCCAGGTCCTCTACAAACAGTAACGAGTACTCTTGTGCACTGAGTCACCTTTCCAGCCCCCTTTCCCTTAAAGAAAATTACATGTACTCGTTTATGTTTGGACATGTATGGACATGTATGGAGGTCAGAGAACATGTATGGAAGTCAGTTCTCTCCTCTACTTTGTGGGTCCTGGGGATTCCAGGATTAAAGTCAGGCCACCAAGCCTGACAGCGAGTCCTTTTACCTAATGAACCTTATCTTTGAGATTCTGTCCAGTTGCATTGGTGGCACTGACGGACCACTAGGAGTGACAGAGAAGACAGCAGGAGGGATGTGATGGATTCATCACAACTTCCACTATGGCTTCTCAATACTGGTCCAGTATACTGGCCCTTTAAGCCAGCACATAGCCAGGCCACATGATGAAGTTAGACCCACCCAGCTCCCCCGGACTCTCAGATAACTCCACACAGTGACTCACAGCTGCTGTCTGGCTACCCTGAGGAGTGGCCCATCCATGGCCCTGGAGACGGGGACCGACAAAGCTGACCTCAGAGCTGGATGATGGGGGCAGGACTAGGGAAAGCTGAAACTGCCTTTGTTATAGAGATGTGTGAGGTGTGCTTTCTCAGTCTGTCCCTCTCTGTGGGCATGTGGGTAGTACTTGGGATTTTATTTGCATCCAGGACCTGAGTTTCTGGGATATTTCAGAAGGAATTTATTTTGACTTGCAAATGTGTTCTAGTGATTTAGATACTATGTATGCCTTGTTAAAAGGGCAAATGAATTATGGAAGTTTTGAAACAAAAGCTCCAAAGACAGATCCTGTACCGTGACGAAATAAACCCGAAACGCTGGCTGCTCACTGGCTGTTTGGTGGAGTCTCCTAACTGGAATTCCAGCGCTCGGGGGGATGTTTGGTATGAGGCAGGGTTTTTACTAGGTAGCCCAGGCTGGACTTGAATTTCTTGTGTGTGGGGTATGGGATAATGACCTTTACGTGCCTGATCTTCCTGCCTCACTCAGCCTACTGACGGCTAGAATTCCAGACCTGGGCCACCATACCTGGCTATGAGTAGGAATGTATATAATTTGGTTAAAAGTCCCTTACGGTAGCAATATCAAATGTTATTTTTCATAGTTATTTTTCATAGTGATTTGTCTTAAAATGTTTAGATTGCAATGGTTCTCAATCTATGGGTAATAACCCCTTGGGGGAGTCAAATGACCCTTTCACGGGAGTGGTATATCAGATATTTACATTATGATTCATAACAGTAGCAAGATTGCAGTTATAAAGTAGCAATGAAAATAATTTTATGTTTGGGGGTCATAACCACAACATGAGGAGCCAGCGTTTAGAAGGGTCTCAGCGTTCGGAAGGCTGGGAACCAGTGGTTTAGGGCACTTTTGACTTATGTCTTTCTTTGCCAGCTTTAACCCTGGAAACTAGTTCTCTCCCTGAGCCTGTAAACTCGTGTGGCCTTCATCTCTCCTGGTGTCTCCCTCTGGACTCCGTCTGGAAGAGAAAGTGCAAGGCTAAGGCAGTGTTTCCCTGATAAGCAATCACCTGGTACAGCTGTCCTCACCGTCCCCTTCTCAGTGGCCCCATGGGCCACCTCTGCACTCTGCGGGCAACCTCCACCCTCCCAGCATTCACACAAAGGCCTTGGCAAGCCTGGCATGTGCCACGCCCACTAAGGGCTTTTACCTTGGAGATCTAGATACAAACAACTGAAAATCTCCCTTAGAAGGATTCTGGTTCTCTCCCAGCCTGGCAGGGCTACGCTCCCAGAGCCTGGCCTTTTCCAGCTTCTCCACTGTGGGCCTCCTGCATTTCCTGGGAAGTGGGGCCTACACAAGAAGAGGCTTCTCTCAGCCCCTGCTCTAACCCAGCCCTGCCCTCCTAGCTCAGCCAACCCTTCCTAGAAGGTGGGCTCAGTAACTCAAGAACGCCTTTGGGGTCCCAGCCCCCACCCATGGGGCTCATTAGACTGTGTCTTCCAAACAAATTCGGTGTGTCTTCTAAGTGGAATTCCCACACCATCTGCTTCTGTGGCCCTGTTTTCTCCATTGCCTTGGTTTCTCTAACATTCAAGAAGGAGGCCTTCAGGGAAGACTTAGGGCAAGTGTTTGCTCCTCAGAGCGCCAGTATTCAGAGAGTCTGGCCCCAGGGACAGCCAGCCCCATAACTCAAGCTTCCAGGGACATTATCAAGTATCCCCCAAGGTGGCCTCAACGGTAGCCACGTGGGAGGTTTGTGCACTGGCACCCCTCCAGCTGAGTAAGACCATGGGGAACATGCTGGCAGGGACCACAGTGCCTGAGAAAGCACCAGATCTACGAACCCAGGAGTTAAGGTGGAAAATACAGAAGGTGTCAGACTCCTAGGGCCACATCAGGAGTTAACAGCCAGAGGAAGGGTATATAGAGTGGGAGAGGGCTGGAGAGATGGCTCAGTGGTTAAGAGTACTGAATGCTCTTTCGGAGGTCTTGAGTCCAATTCCCAGCAACCACATGGTGGCTCACAACCATCTGTAATGAGATCTGATGCC
>NW_022196896.1:111927463-111941737 GCF_008632895.1 Mastomys coucha
AAAAAAAAAAAAAAAAAAGGGAGAGTTTAGCATGACACTATGGGTGGGTGTAGAAGAGCTTAGCACGACACTGTGGGTGGGTGTAGGTGCACCCTAACCCTGCTCACACAGATAGGCTAAAGCAGTGTGCCCGCCTACTCTAACATCCCTACAAGTCTGCAATGAGTTTCTAAGATGGATCTTGCAGGAGTTAAGGCACAGGCTTGAAGTCTGCTTTTCTGTTTTGTCCTCTTTTCTATCCTTTTCATTTGCTTGCTCCTTGGACACAGTAAGCCGTACAGCCTGGGCTAGCCTCCAATTTGCCACAGTCTTCCTGAGGCAGCTAGCTCCTTGGTTTGCTGAGATGGAGCAGGGTCTCACAGGTAGCACAGGTTTGTCCTCAGACTTCAAATGTAGTCAAGAATGACCGGGGACCCCTAATCTTCCTCCTGTTACCTTCCACATACTGGGATTACAAATAGGTGTTACCATGCCTGGCTTCACATAGATTTTTAAGTTTTGTCTTTTTTGTATTTTTAATTCATGTGTGTGTGTGTATGTGGGTGTGTGTGTGTGTGTGTTCATGAGCACATGGGCCATGTATGTGCAAGTGTTCTTGGAGTACCAGATCTCCTCTCCTGGAGATGGAGTTACAGGTAGCTATGATCTGTTCTGTGTGGATGCTGGGAACTAAACTCCAGTGCCCTGGAAAAACAGCATGTGCTCTTTTGTTTTGTTTTGTTTGTTTTGTTTTCAAGACAGGGTTTCTCTGTGAAGGCCTGGCTGTCCTGGAACTCACTCTGTAGACAAGGCTGGCCTCAACTTAGAAATCCACCTGCCTCTGCCTCCCAAGTACTGGGATTAAAGGTGTGTGCCACCACTGCCTGGCCAGCATGTACTCTTTTTTTTTTTGAGACATGGTTTCTCTGTATAACCCTGGCTGTCCTGGAACTCACTCTGTATACCAGGCTGGCCTAGAACTCAGAAGCCGCAGCCGCCGCCGCCGCCGCCACCACCACCACCCGGCTCAGCAGGTACTCTTAACTGCTAAGCCATTCCCTCCTCCAGCCCTTTCTCTTCTCCCTCTCCCTCTTTCTCTCCTTCTTTCGTTCTCTCAAATACTTATACTCCCCTGTCCAGTCCTTTCTTTTTATACCATTTGAAATGAAATGAGTCAGGGGATGTAGTTTAGTTTCACTAGATTTACTGTCATAAAATGCACCACATAAAACTAGGCATGAGGCTAGGGAGGTGAGCCAGTGGGTATCAGTGCTTGATGTATAAGGATGAGGACCTAAGTTTGAATCCTCAGCACCCCAGGAAAAAGCAGGGCATGGCTGCATACTCACAAGTGTGGCCCTGGCACAGTGGGGAAGATAGCAAGAGGGTCCCTGGAGCTTGGGGCTATAGCTCCAGGTTCAATGAGAGACCCTACCTCAGGGTAGGAAGACTCACATCCTCCTATGGCCTCTGTGTGTACAAAGAAGTGTGTACTCACTGCTGCACACCCCTGTGTGTAACACATCATAACACAGACACACATACACACACACACACACACACACACACACACACACCTCGTTGAAGAGTTCTTTATAAATTGAGTTCCATTCAATTTCCATGATGTGGAGCCTATCTCGGATGATTAGGTGGAGGGGCTGAGGAGAGCAGTGAGTCAAATGTCCAGGAAGGGTAAAGAGAGGAACATTGGGCCGGGCGGTGGTGGCGCACGCCTTTAATCCCAGCACTTGGGAGGCAGAGGCAGGCGGATTTCTGAGTTCAAGGCCAGCCTGGTCTACAGAGTGAGTTCCAGGACAGCCCGGGCTACACAGAGAAACTCTGTCTCCAAAAACTGGAAAAAAAAAAAAAAGAGAGAGAGGAACACTGGAGGATGGGGCACTCGACAGAAACAAGTCGAGGAAAAGTATGTTCTGACTGGTGTTTTAGAGACCTGTCAGTACACTGTGGCAGGAAGGCATGGTGACAGTTGTTCATGTCACAGCAAGTGGGAAGCAGAGGTCACAGCTGGAACCAAGGGTAAATATGGCCTACAAAAACCCTGTACCAGAGACCTATTTCTGCCAGCCAAGCCCCACTTCCTCCTGGCTCCACAAACTTCAGAATGATCCTACAAGCTGGGGACTGGGTGTTCACAAGTATAAGCCTGTGAAGAAGATTCCAGATTTAAGCCATAACTTCAGAGAAGGAGCTGGGGACTGGGGACCAGGAGAGGCACCATGGGAGACAGCACAGGATAGATGGAAGAGGAACTCTGTGTCCTGTGATGCAACTACGTACGATGTGACCCAGAACCGCATTAGGTTGCATCGGCAGTCATGGTAAGCCAGATACCATACTGGCCAGCATCCCTCCGTGGGCCACTGATTACCTTTTGTTGTTTTTAAAGAAAATTTCTCACTATGTAGCTTTGGCTGTCCTGGAGCTTGTTATGTTGACCAGGCTGGCCTCAAACTCACAGAGCCAGCTGCCTCTGTCTCAGGAGTGCTGGGATTAAAGGCTTGCACCACCACCACCTGGCCCAATAGTATAATTGCATTTCTTGTTTGTCTGTTTGTCTCTCTGTATATGTATGTATGTATGTATGTATGTATGTATGTATGTATGTCTTTGTGTGTGTGTATCTCTATCTCTCATTCTTTCTTTGTATGGGTGTCTGTCTCTCCCTGTCTCTGGGTGTATGTGTGTGTCTCTGGCTCTCTGTGGCTCTATGTCTCCCCCTGTCTTTGTCTCTGGCTCTGGCTCTTTGTGTGTGTGTGTGTGTGTGTGTGTGTGTGTGTGTCTCTCTGTCTCTTTCCTCTTTGTTTCTGGCTCTCTCTCTTTATGTGTGTGTGTGTGTGTGTGTCTCTGTCTCTTTCCTCTTTGTTTCTGGCTCTCTCTCTTTATGTGTGTGTGTGTGTGTGTGTGTGTGTGTGTGTGTGTGTGTTGCCACGGCCCATGTGTAGAGGTTAGACCACAACATGCAGCAATCAGTTTTCTCCTACCATGTTGGTCCTGGGGATTAGACTCTGATCATCAGACTTGGAAGCAAGTGCCCTTCCCCATTGAGCTGTCTCATTGGCCTCAACTTTAAATTATCCCCACTTGGAACTAGAGACAGACAGAATGCAAATCCCAGAGTCAGGGATTGCTCCTGTGATCTTGAAGAACTTGCGCGAGCGTGCGAGCACGCGCGCACAACACACACACACACACACACACACACACGTGCACACGCGCAAAGCTTGGTAAGGCAGAGCAGGTTGAGACCTGGAGACTCACTGGGCACACACCTGAGGCTTAGGTGACTCCCCTGCTCCCTGCCAGGTTCCTGACCTGGAACACATGCCACACTCCTCACATAAAGAAATGTGTCCTGTGGTCCTGTAGGCTCAAAACAGAGTTCTCTATGCTAATGAGGTACCTTGAGGCCGGGCTTAGCCAATAAGCTTTCCTTCCCAGACATTCTTCCCTGAGAAAGATATTTAACCTCAGGTCCATCCTGAGAAGTGGGTACAATACGCATCCTTTCTCTACCATAAACAGCCAAAACACTGTTTAGAACCATGGACTCTCTCTTTCATCAAGAGCCGCAGTGGGGAGCGGAGAAGGCATTCCACTACAGAGGCGCAGCTGAATTCTCTGGTAGAAGGCTTCTCTGCGCTCCCAGCCACAGCTGCCACCAAGCCTGCCATCACCAAGGTAAAGAATCACCCCGTGGGACAAGCCGAAGCTCCCCTCACCCCACTCCATCCCTCACCACCACCGCTGTCCCGCCCCCCCACCCCCAGGCTAAACACTGTCCCCAGCCCACAGGCCCCCAACTCTGTTCTCTGCTCTGTTCAAACTCCCAGCGGCCCATGGATGTCCAAGAGTCTGAGAACCCCAGACCCGGGCCTCTTTGCTGGCCCAGGGACCCCTGAACTAGGTCCAGATTTCCCACATCTCAGACTTTCCCACCCCCACCCCTCAGGTGGTGTCTCAGCGCTTCCCTACAGCCCAGCACCCCACCCCTACCCAACCCACGCGGCAGCGGTGGCATGGAGTAAACGCATTCAAAATCCCAGCGTTCTGCTTCCCCAAGAGGCCGTGCCCAGTAGTGGGGGTGGACGTAGACCCACACCTCTGCCCCTGGGAGAGAAGATGTAATAAACATAGACCCAGTTCTCCGTAGGGAAGCTGGGGTCCCTAGTGGCATCAGATGCTTGCTTCTCCTCTTACTCCAGGAGCAGAACTACGACAAACCTCCTAGGGTGAGCACAAACACACAAACGGAACCATCTACCCCAGCCTCTATGCTGGGGATGAAACCCAGTCCCCAGCCACCTTCTTAGCACAGTGGGTTTATCTGGGGCCCAAGGTCTTCTTAGGATTACCCCGAGTCTGCAAGAGTCTGCAACCGTTATCGGTGCCCTGTCCTCCCAGCCCAGTTGAGCCTGTAGATTGTCCTGTATCAAAAAAGTTAACTCTAGGGCTGGAGAGATGACTCGGTGGTTAAGAGCACTGACTGCTCTTCCGTAGGTCCTGAGTTCAAATCCCAGCAACCACATGGTGGCTCACAACCACCTGTAATGAGATCTGACGCCCTCTTCTGGTGCATCTGAAGTCAGCTACGGTGTACTTACTTATAATAATAAACATATATTCGGGTCAGAGAGAGTGGGGCCAGAGCGAGCAAAGGTCCTGAGTTCAATTCCCAGTAAGCACATAATGGCTCACTGCTACTGGATACTCAATAAATAAATCTTTTTTTTTAAAAAAAAAAAGGTTACTTCTAGCACTAAGGATAGTCAGCCTAGATGCCGCACAGGCGTCCACTGTTCCTCTGCATTACTAGAGAAATGGCTCCCAAAGGCCTGCTAAAGCGGGCGGTGGTGACGCACGCCTTTAATCCCAGCATCGGGAGGCAGAGGCAGGAGGATTTCTGAGTTGGAGGCCAGCCTGGTCTACAGAGTGAGTTCCAGGACAGCCAGGGCTACACAGAGAAACCCTCGGAAAAAAACAAACAAACAAAAAAGACAGACCTGCTAAATTGGGGTCCTGAAGCACCAATGGCAATAGAGAGGTAGTGGGTGGGGTAACCTGGAGTAGCAAATGTCTGTAATCCTAGCTCTTGAGAGGCTAAGACAGGAAGATCAGAGTGGGAGACCAGCCTGAACTATGTAACAAGAACACTGATCCCCTGCCCCCCAAATAAATTAGAAACCCACTAATTCAAACTCAGCATCATCTTCCTGTATCATGCCCCAAAGTTCAGTTCCCATAAGCACTCACAGCTCCGCGGCTGCATCTGCACCTACCTACATATCTTCGTCTTAAACCAAGGCAGTTATCCTTCACCTCCTCTGTACCTACAACATCACCTATATTCAGCTTGCCAGAACTCAGGACCTCCAGGACCCTTGCACTGCAAGTACCTGTGACATCATCAGCTGCCCACAACCTCCTGTGACCTCACCACCTGGACAACGGAGCCTAGCAGAGCCAAGCCACTCCTTCCCAACCACCATAAGTAGCAGGGGGCATAGATGACCACTGAGCCCTTGGAAGACCCTGAAGCCAGCAGCAGTTCTGCAGATGTTCTGCCTAAGGCCTCCTCAGATGACAACGCCCATGAAAACGCTGCAGATCTACCCGGAGAGTCCGAAGGACCAGACTCCCTGCCTGATGACGTCCCACCGGGAGACATCTACAAAGCACTACAGCAGGATGTAGATCAAGCCTCTGATGAGAAAAACATTGCTGCAGAGCAAGATGAAGAGCAGGCCTTCATTCAGATGGACACCTTCATGAGACAGGATGAAGACCAGGCCTCCATGCAGATTAACACAATTATTGAGCAGGATGAAGACCAGGCCTCCATGCTGACTGCCACCTTGGTGAGACAGAATGAAGACCAGGCATCTATGCAGACTGCCACCTTGGTGGGACAGGATGAAGACCAGGCCTCCATGCAGATGGACACCTCCACAGGGCAAGCAGTAGAGCCAGCCATCTCCATGGCTACAGCAACTTCTGGGGTCAAAGATGAGAGCCCAGATACTGCAAGTCAGAGCCAGGACAATCCTAAAGAGATCACATCTCTGCTGCCCCAAGACTCAGGTGTCCTGCAAATGTTTGTGGGTTTCCAGAGCCCAGTGTGGGACAGGCTAGCTGAAAACAACCGTACAAGTTGGAGCCGGACGGTCTCCCCAAGTGACTCTCAGACCCAGGAACAGACATTAGGAAGGCCGGATGTTCCAGAAGGGCAGCCAGAGAAGGCTCCAAATGCTGGCGTCCCATCTGTCCCGCCTGAATATGTCCAGCCTTCTGTGGGAGCTACTGACCCATCTCCTTCAGATACTAGCGGTCCTGACCCAGAACCCAGGACTCCCACCAACTCTGCTGAGCAGGAAGCTGAAGGTGCCAAGGACTTGAACCCTGAGAGCAAAGCTAGATCCCCAGGGCAGACCAGTGAGGATTTAGCTGCTGCCTCAACGATCCCTCAGGCCCCACCTGTTCCAGGCTCCCCAGCAGGCAGTCCACCTCCCTCTCCAGATTCCTACCAGGTGGCCCTGGGCAGGAACCTTCTGGACCCCAATCTGTATAGGCCTGATGTGGAGAATGACTACATGCGCTCCATGACCAGCCTGCTGGGTTGTGGAGAGGACTCCATCAGCTCCCTCACAGACATCCTGGTGTGGTCAGACACAGCCACGCGAATGGGTGTGGCTATGGGCATTCTGGCCTCAGGCTGCCGCTCTCCAGCTGACAGGCTACAAGAAGAGGGACCCCGCCTGCGCTCTGTTGCCAGCCTCTTTCGCAGTGCCAGGTCAGCTTTCTCCTCTGGGGTGATGTCTGGAACTGGCTCAGCCCTGCGCTCTGTCACACACCTGCTGGAGTCTGTGGAGAGACGTACTATGGAAGGCATCCATTCAGCTATGCACTTCTTGGGCCATCACTTCACCTCACGCTGGGCCCGCACTGGCTCCAATGGTGACTAGACCAGCAAGCCCCCTACTCCTTCCCCAACCCTGCACTAGATAACTGCCTCCTGCCTTTCAGTAAATAACCACAAGCGTTTATTTTCTAAGTTCTGCCCTTATCCATGCAGTGGGATAACAGGGTAAAAGGACTGAAGGGGCCCACAGGTAAACTGAGGACATGTACCTACATGTTCCTTAGCCCCTGTTTGAGGTTCTGGAAGGCAGGAGAGGGTTTGGGGGTAGAGAGTACTGTATCAGGCCTCACAGGAGGGACACACACAGTTAGGTCCTTAGAATCAGACTTTTGAAGTCTCCTCTTGCCTTGGGCCCCAGTCCCTGGCCTCCTTTCCTCAACTTGGAGTAGAGAAAGGAACTCCACCATTTACAAACGTAAACATCCCAATGCCAGAAGACATAGGGACACTATGGGATAGGGTTCCAGGGAGGGTGACCAAACCATCTCTCAGACTAAAGGGGCGGGAGGATACTGTGGATGTAGTAAGGCCTTTAGACTTCAAACTGGCCAGAATTGGCTGCCTACCCCATGGTCCACATTATCTCCATGATGTCTTACTCTGGCCTCTGCCATTTGCATCTTGGGAAGAATGTACAAGAGAAAGAGTTGAAAGCATACCCAAGGCCTCACCCTTTGGCAAGACCCGGTTCTACATCCTGGGTAAAGCCCTAGCCCAAACCTGCCCTCCGCACAGCCTTATACCTTCAGCCCAGCCAGGGACCATCCATCCATCCATTTTAACTTTCCTAGTGGCTCCAGATAGAGCCCTGGAGATAAACCCTGCCCACTGATTGGTTTGGCTTTTAGAGGCTTTTGATGCACATTTTTTTAAAAACTTTTTTTCCCTTAAAAACATGTTTATTTGGGCTGGAGAGATGACTCAGCAGTTAAGAGCATTGACTGCTCTTCTGAAGGTCCTGAGTTCAAATCCCAGCAACCATATGGTGGCTCATAACCATCTGTAATGAGATCTGATGCCCTCTTCTGGGGTGTCTGAAGACAGCTACAGTGTACTTACATATAATAAATAAATAAATCTTTAAATAAAAAAAATGATTATTTTACGCCTACAAGTATTTTGGCTTTATGTATACTCACAGTCATGTTGTGCCCATGGAGGCCACAACAGGGCACTAGATCCTTCACCTCCCAACTGAAATGGCAAAGGGTTTGTCACCATATGGGTGCTGAGAATTGAATCTGGGTCCTCTGCAAGAGCAACTAGTGCTCATAACCGGTGAACCGTCTCTCTGCTTCCAGCCACTCATGTTCTTAAAGTTAGAGTTTACATAGAAGTCAGGAGTTTTGCTTCTCTGAATATATGTGTGTGTATAGTTATATATATATGTATATATATAACTACACACACACACACACACACACACACACACACATATAATCATTGTTTTCAGAGTCCAAGTAGTTAATCTGCCCACTGCTCATGACAGCTTACCTGGCCTTCGTCTGTGAAGGATGCTCCATGCTGGTCCCCAGAGGTACCAAGAACCACTCCTTCCTTACAGATGGCCCTTTTTGTTTTGTTTTGTTTTTTTGTTTTTTTGTTTTTCCAGACAGGGTTTCTCTGTGTAGTCCTGGCTGTCCTGGAACTCACTCTGTAGACCAGGCTGGCCTCGAACTCAAAAATTCGCCTGCCTCTGCCTCCCAAGTGCTGGGATTAAAGGCGTGTGCCACCACCGCCCGGCACAGATGGCTCTTGAAAGGAAATAGTCTAAACCCCAAGAGGAAGCACAGGACTGCCTGTGTATACCCTTTATGTTGGGAGAGCTGCTGCCTGCTGAAGGTGTAGCTGAACTGTCCCTATGTCGTGAAAACAAGGGATCCAGACCGTGGAGAGTGACCACTCAGACCCACAAAGGTGGGGTGGGGTGGGGGGGTGGGGCTCCTAGAAGAACTGAATCAAACTTTAGGAGTGAGAGATGGTTTCCTCAGACAAGAGTGCTGAGAACAAAGGTTGAGGGAGTGAGGCAGGTGGTTGGGGTGGGAAGGAAGGCAGGTGGAGAGTGTCAGGCAGCTGGAAGGCGCAGCAGGGGGTGGTAGAGCCGCCAGCTAGCGCGCCCCACCCTCACCCCCACCCCCTCGCTTTCAGTAGTTTAAACAGCTACTGTGAGCGGAGCCAGGCTTTGCCACTCCTTGATGCTACAAAGATGATATCTTAGGTTTCTAAACACCTTGACCAAAACCAGCTTGAGTCAGCTCAGAGTCCTTGGGGAAGGGAAGCCAGGGCAGGAACTCAAAGCAGGAACCTGAAGCAGAACCCAGGAAAGAATGCCGTTTACGGGCTTATTCCCCGTGACTTACTCAGCCTGCTTGCTTATATAACCCAGAACCATCTGTGCCCAGGTATGGCTGGTGCTACACCAACCATTAATCAGGAAAATGCCCCCCATAGATTTGCTTACAAGTCGAATTGATGAGGCTTGTTCTCAGTTCAAGTCCCCTCTTCCCAGATGACCCTAGCTGGCACCAAGTTGTCAGTGGATTTTACAGCACAGGTGACCTGGACAGGAGGGGACCAAACACCGAATTGAAGTCAGCACAAATACAGGAATTAGCAATGGGGATTTTTGCCAGGTGTGGACGTGGCTATGTATGCGTCCTGCGCCCACTGGGTTCCTTATCAATCTTTACTCATTCTAGACAAGGAGAGACAAGAGAACAAATGTGTTCTCACTGGCTCTGATAGGCTAGTCCCCGCTGAAGACACCGATGGATGGCTTGTGTAGCCACCAGATTAAAACCTCTGTCCTCTGGACTGGGCCCCAGTTGGCCCAGAATCAGAGACCTTCCATAGCACAGCTGGACCACACAGTCAGTAGGGTAACGAGGAGCCTGGCCTTTGGGGCAGACTACCTTGGTTGTTGGCTGTCCTGTGGACTAGTTGTGTTTTCCAGCACTTTTCTGTGCCTCAGTTCCCTCACCTGCACTGGGTTGGTGTGAGTCATGAATTGCCCAAGGCACACAGTTGAGTCTATACAATAGTTAGCCACCAACCACGGTGACTCAGGACAGAGCTGGAACCGGGGAGCTGGATACCAACAATGCAAACTGCTCAGTCAAGAGAAGAAAGAGGACAGCGGTGGGTTAGCAATCATCTGAGTTGGGCCTTCGCTCTTAAAAAACGGCAAAGGGCCAGCAGCAGAAGCCTGGTGACACTGGCTTGCAGGGGTGGGAGTGGGGTTGGGAGAACAGGATGACTGCAGGGCTTCTCTACAGAGAAACGGTCCAGACCCAGGAAACCCAAGGCCAGCCAGCAGTGAAGAGGTAAAGCAAACGTAGAAGGGTCACAGACCAGTTGTATTGAGAGGCCAGGAAAGAAAAAAAAATCAGTCCAAGTTCTGGTAGCATGAGCCAAACAATTAAATGCCTGGAATCACTGTCAGGCAGTGGAATCCAAAAGGTTAATTAATAAAGGCTGGAAAAGGTCTCCATGACTTCCTGGGAAGGTCTTCTCCCAGGAACATTGAAGTGGACATACATCTGGGTCCTGTGGCTCCCCTGTGGGTCCTTGACACTAGAAGGAGCATGCTAGATTGCCTTTTCCTTTTTATTATTGTATATTATAGGCCAGCCCAGGCTACACAATGAGAATATGCCACCAATCTGAAAGCAGACAGAAAAGATTTAAAAATGGATATGTATGAGCTGGAGAGATGGCTCAGAGGTTAAGAGCACAGACTGCTCTTCCAGAGGTCCTGAGTTCAATTCCCACATGGTGGCTCACAGCCATCTGTAATAAGATCCAATGCCCTCTTCTGGTGTGTCTAAAGACAGCTCCAGTATACTCATACACATAATTCTTTTAAAAAATGCATATGTATGCATGTATATGATATGTATATATATATGTCAGACTTGCCACAGTGGCACTTGTGTTTAATGTCCCTACTTGGGAGGTAATCTCTATGAGTTCTGGGCCAGTCAGTGAGACTTTGGAGGGAAAAAAAGAAATCTTAGGTGAGGCATAGTGGCACTTGCTTTGATCCTAGTATTCAGAAGGCAGAGGCAGGTGGATTTCTGAGTTCAAGGCCAGCTTGGTCTACATAGTGAGTTCCAGGACAGCCAGGGCTACAAAGAGAAACCCTGTCTTGAAAAACAAAACAAAACAAAACAAACAAAAAAAGAAAGAAAAGAAAAAAAAGAGGAGGAGGAGGGGAAAGGAGAGAAATGGGCTGGGTGGTGGCAGCATAGGACTTTAATTCAAGCACTAGAGAGGGCAGAGGCAGATGGAGCTCTGAGTTTGAGGCCAGCCTGGTCTAGAGTGAGTTCCAGGACAGCCAGAACTAAAGAAACCCTGGCTTGACAAGTCAAAAACAGAAAAATTGGAAGTTTGGGCTAGGAGTGTAGCACACATGCCGGAATCCACACAAAAGCACAGCAATAATAAATCTAAAACAAACCTGGCTTTTAAAATAGACCTTTAATTATTGAACTGAAAGACCGAATCTCTCCCCCTCAAGCAAGCCCTGTTTCTCAGGCTTGCTTCACTTGAGCTTCCAGAATCCCGAAGAATGCTGAATGCGCCCTCTGCTGGAGAAATGACAGAACTGATCCACACCAGCAGAGTCCAGATCCAATCCTTGACACTTAAAAGAGAAGCAGGGGTTGAGTATAACCTGAGATCACCCAGTGTGGTGGTGTGACTATGCTTAGCCCAGGGAGTGGCACTATTAGGTGTGGCCTTGTTGGAGGAAGTTTGTCACTTTGGGGGTGGGCTTTGAGACCCTTCTCCCAGCTGCCAGGAAGCTAGTCTTCTGTTTGCCTTCACAACAAGATGTAAAACTCTCAAATCCTCCAGTGAGCCATACCTGCCTGGATGCTGCCATGTTTCCCACCAGGATAATGATGGACTGAACCTCTGAACCTGTAAGCCAGCCCCAATTAAATGTCTCTTTTAAAGTTGTCTTGGTCATGGTGTCTCCCCACAGCAATGAAACCCTAACTATGATACAAGTTGGTACCAGGGACTGGGGTACTACTGTGATAGGCCTGACCGTGCTTTTGTTTGGAAGAATCTCGGTTTGGGGACTTTGGATTTGGAAGGCAGTGGAACGCTTTAAGTGGGGCTTATAGGGCTTTGTTGTTGAGTGTGGTTTGAACTGTGGAAATCCTGGCTGAATTCTGTGGGGGTGGGCTTTGAGAGAGAGTCCTCCTAGCTGCCTGAGCAGGCCCTCCTCTGGTGTATCTGAAGACAACTACAGTGTATTCATATAAATATAATAAACAAATATTTTTTATATTTATTTATTTATTTTGGTTTCTCTGTATAGCTCTGTCTGTCCTGGAACTCACTGTAAACCAGGCTGGTCTCGAACTCAGAAATCTGCCTACCTCTGTCTCCCAAGTGCTGAGATTAAAGGCATGCGCCATAACTGCCCAGCTACAAGTCTTTAAAAAAAAAAAAAAAAGTGCCTTGGTCATGGTGTCTCTTCACAACAATGAAACCCTAAGACACCCAGTTAACTGGTACAGACTGCAAATTATCTCTAGAAAGCACCTAGGTATAAGAAGACACAGGGAGGCCTGGAGATATGGCTCAGCAGTTAAGAGCACTGGCTTCTCTTCCCAAGGGTCAGGATTCAATTCTCAGCACTCACATCATAGCTTAAAAACCACCTGTATTTCCAGTCCTTTTCCAGTCTCTTTAGACACCAGATACACATGTGGTACACACACACACACACACACACACACACACACACACGCACACACACGCACACACACATTTAAATCTTATACTCTCCAATAGGAGTCATAGCAGACAAACAGCTAAGGTTCTCGGAGCTCAGAGACACAGGCTGCTCTAGGCCTGTGCCTTTCAAACAGGCCAGCCAGGCCAAAGTGTGGGATTTAGTGGAAGAGCCAGGATGAAGCCAGGCCTAAAACCAAAAAGAGTACAGTCCTGCTCTAAGGACAGGGTGTTCATATCTCCTGATTTAATTTTCTTCAACTGTAAGACAGATCTTGTACTGGCTAGTTTTATGACAACAGGACAGTCTAGAGTCATCTGGGAGGAAGGAAATTCAATTGAGAAAATATCTCCATAAAATCAGTTATAGGCAGGCCTGCAGAGCATTTTCTTAATTAGTGACTGAGGAAGAGTGCATTGTGGGTGGGGTCTCCCCTGGGCTGGTTGTCCTGGGTTCTATAAGAACACAGGCTGAGCAAGCCGTGGGATCGACCAGTAAACACCCTGGTCTCTGGGTGCTTCTGCTCCTAGGTTCCTGCTTTGCTTGAGTTCCAGTTTCCACTTTCTTCAGTAACAAACTAACCAATGATGTGGAAGTGTGGGCCAAATGCACCCTTTCTTCTTTAGCTTGCTTTTGGTCATGGTGTCTCATCATGAAACTAGGAACCCGAACTAAAGCAAACCTCCTTTTTACCTCACTGAGATTCTATGATTAATAATTGATAGCGCACCCTGGGAATCCCCACACTCAGGAGGTGAAAACAAAGGGATCAGAATCTCACAGCTCCCCTTGGCTACAACACAGCATGTTCAAGGTCACCCTGGGCTCCAGGAAAACCTACCTCAAAAACATCCAATCAGGGGCCTTATGTAAGTTGGCTCTGTGGATAAAAGTGCTTCCCTAAAAAGCACAATTACCTGAGCTGGGTCTCCAGATCCCACATAAAATAGCCACATGCAGTGTGGCATGTGTCTGTAATTGTAACATGAGCTCTCCTGTGGAGGACATGGGATGGGGACACAGAAGAATCAGCCACTCAAAAGCCAGCTCACCTGGAGTACACAGCCTGACAGCAACAAAAGAGACCATGCGCCTTAATAAGGCAGAAGACAACAGACTCAAATGTCCTCTGACGCTGGTCGGTGGTGGTGCACACCTTTAATCCCAGCACTTGGGAGGCAGAGGCAGGCGGATTTCTGAGTTCGAGGCCAGCCTGGTCTACAGAGTGAGTTCCAGGACAGCCAAGGCTACACAGAAAAAGAAAAAGAAAAAGAAAAGAAAAAAAAAAGTCAGAAGACATGCATATTTTCTCAGAACAGTATGCTACAAAAACAAGCATACAGCCATCTATCTGCAGCCTTAATACTCAGGATACAGAAGCAAGGAGATCAAGAACTGAATCCCAGACGCAGGAGAGAGACCCTGCCTCAAAAACAAGGGCAGATGAGAGGGTTCAGTGGGTAAAGGCACTTGCTGCCAAACCTGAAAGTCTGTAACACAGTGGGCATGTATGCTCTCCCTCTCCTCCCTCTCCCTCCCCTTCTCCCTCTCTCCCTCTCCTCCCTCCCCCTCTCCCTCTCTCTACCTCTCCTCCCTCTCCCTCCCTACC
>NW_022196896.1:111942127-111962127 GCF_008632895.1 Mastomys coucha
CTTCCCTCCTCCCCTCCCACTCCCTCTCTCTCTCTCTCTCTCTCACACACACACACACACACACACACACCACACACACACACACAAAGTTAATGTAATGTTTTTGTTTTGTTTTTGAGACAGGGTTCCTCTGTGTAACCCTGGTTGCTGCTCTGTACACCAGGCTGACCTTGATCTCAGAGCTCTGCCTGCCTCTTGCCTCCTGAGTGCTGAGATTAAAGGCATGGGCCACCAGCCAGGCTAGTAATTTAAAATTTTAATTTTAAGAAAGACAGGTTCCCGGCAACCACTTGGTGGCTCACAACCATCTGTAATGAGATCTGATGCCCTCTTCTGGTGCGTCTGAAGACAGCTACAGTGTACTTACATATAACATTAAATAAATAAATCTTTAACAACAACAACAAAAGCTGGGCGGCGGAGGCACATGCCTTTAATCCCAGCACTTGGGAGGCAAAAGCAGGCGGATTTCTGAGTTCAAGGCCAGCCTGGTCTACAGAATGAATTCCAGGACAGCCAGGACTATACAGAGAAACCCTGTCTCGAAAAACCAAAAAAAAAACAAAAACAAAAACAAAAACAAAACCCAAAAACTCCCACACAAACATGCACAAAATCCAAACATCAAAAATCCGACACACTAAAGTTATAATTTACCAGAAACTTAATCTCCAAAAATAAAGGTATTTGGAGTTGAGACTTTGGAGATGTAACTGGGATTCAACAAGGTGATGGTAGTCTTATTGTCATTTAAGTGATGTCTCACAACAAAGCCCTGGCTGACCAGGAACTGTTATGTACACCAGGCTGGCCTTCAACTTGTAGAGATCTGCCTGACTCTGCCTCCTGTGAGTTGGAATCAAAGGTGTGGGGGCACCACTTCCAGCCTTAGGTTTGTTTGTTTGGCTTTGTAAGAAGAGACAGGAAACCTGAGCTAGTAAGCTTGTCCTCAAGCTTAGCCCTCACATCACGGTGAAGCAAGCAGGCTCCTGTCAGATTCTGGCCCGAGCTTATGAACTCCGCAGTGTCTAGAATTGTGAGCTAAACAGATGTCTACTCTCTACAGATTTCCCATGGAAAAACAGAAAACAGATAAGACACTATTTAACAGTGGTGAATTCTGGGACTTGGGCAGCTGAGGCAGGAAACACTGGAGTTCAAGACTAGTATGGTCTATGTAGCAAACTCCAGACCAACCTGGGCTCTAGGGGACTCTTATCTCCAACAATACAAACCCAGAAGGTCAATTCTCTTCCTTCTTGGGATTTTCCTGTGCTGTGTATTCATCAGGAATCTCTTCAGTAGACCTGACTTTGGTGTCATATAGAGTGCACTCTGGGCAAAAACATGATTGGTGAGTTGTGTTGACCTAGGAAAGGACAGTGGGGACACCTGGTGTCACCACCCTTCTCGTAGGCTTGATCTCTCCCTTCCCACCATATTCAGCTTTTCCTGCAAGCAGCTACAAGTTGTATATGTATCTGTGTCTATGTCCCCCACTGCATACAGGGGGCATCTTACCCTTCCTACCTCCTCATGAAATGGTCCTCAGCAGACAAAAATCACCTCTCCCACAAGCAGGGCCAGGGCCATACAGGAGACCAGATGTTGGCCCAGGGCCAGGCACAGCCCATGGACTCTAGAGCATTCCAGCCACACCACACAAGCTAGTGAGTCCGGAAGCTTTTCTTTTACATTGTGCTTTGGAGACAAGGCGTTTGAATCTTCTTCATCGCTCTGCCCAACTCCATGAACTAAACAAAGGAGTATTACTTTACAACTGAATTTTATACGTCAGCCAGTGAGGAAACAGGTTGTCCACCAACTTCTTGTATTAATACTTTTCAAACTACAGCTATAGGTGAGGAAAAACATCTCTCTACACATGTACTCAACTGAACTTGAACAGGACTAACTAGAAACAGGAGTGCCGCAGCCTGGGAGAGTAACTGGAAGGCTGGTGCCAAGAGATTCTGGGCCTCGTCACACCCGGACTTCTGGTTTCAGGGTTTTTGTACTCCGCAATAATGTGGAAGAGACATCCAGAGGGGCCTTCTAAGTTCAAAGTCCTCTTCCTCCATTTGCCTAACCCCGGAGCACCTGGCCTGGCTTCTGTGGAGGTGGATGCCACTGGCACAAACGCTTAAGTCAGGCTCATGGGTGGAGGAGAAAACAAAACTTGGATAAAACTCAGGGAGCAAGGCCCTGGGTCTCTTCCCTCGAGGCTGGTGGCCAATCGCCCGCATTTCCTGGGTGACCAGGGAGGAGGGAGAAGAAAAACACCCTGTGCTGCCTCCCGTTAGTAGGACGGGAGCCCGGGCTGGCGCATGGTGAGGAAACAAGGCTAGAACAGAAACTGGGCAGTAAGAAGGGGCGAGGACAACAAAAGCTCTGTCTGCGAGAAAAATATCTGAGTGCCGAGCGCATCGGGCCAGCCGAGGGCAAGGCTGTCTGGGCTGCTTACAGGCCAGGGGACACCGTTTCTCCCCCGCCCCCCCCCCAACACCGCAAAGTTCCGAGCCTCCCAGGTTGGAGCCAGGCCATCAGAGGCCCAGCAGCCCCGCCCAGGCCCCGCCCCGCCGTCTCCTTGACGACCGTGACCTCAACGCCGGGGCGGGGAAGGAGAGTCCGTGCCAGTTGCTACGCGACGGCCGGGTGACGTCAGTCCATTGAGTTTAGTTCCCCAGGCAACTGGCTGGCCAGCTGCGCCGGGAACTATTTGTGTCTGTCCCTGGAGGGGCGGCGGAGCCTCCGGGGTCTGGCGCAGCTGAGGAAGCGCTCCCCGGGACGAGGGCGGGCGGCGGCCGCGACACAGAGGCCCTTTCAGCCTGCGAGGCCGGGCGGGGCGGGGTCTGCGCCCCCGGGGAGCGCCCCGCCTTGGCTCTCTGCACCCTGCTTTTCTCCCACTGCCCGGGAGGCCCCTGGGCCGCCTGGCTTTGTCCTGTTTATAAACGCTCTCCTGCGTAAAGCCTGGAAGAAAGAGGCTTCTGTTTGTGGCAGCCCGGGCCACACGTCCACCTTGGCCAGGACCCAGTATCGGTGGTACTCAGTAGGTGCCCAGCATGGACGTTCCCAGAAGGTGGTTTCTACCCTTTCAGAGCTACCGGAAATCAGAACCCGTTGTCAGTTTCTGGTATTTTTGGCTAACTGGGGACTGCCTGATTTGCCTTGGTGAGCAGATGGGCTACCGAGCTATGAAACCTTCGGGTGAAAATAAAACGATGGTACTGGAAAGATTCACCGTGTACGAGATAAACCCACTTCTGGCCAAGTACGCGGTAACCTGAGGCAAATAGCATTAGTCAGAGGAGAAAGGATATGGTTCGAGCCTGGAGAGGAAGTGAGGAGTGTACCAGGAGTAAGAAAACAGGTATGCAAAAATAAAAGCAATGACCCAAATTTGGGCCTTAAAGCCGGACAAAGCCCGCCAGTGCCAGGGACTCTAGATTCAGGGTGCCGTGACTGTTGTCTCTGGTTTAGGTTACACAGCAATCGAAGCCTCTCTGAGGCTCCTCCCTACCACTGGCAGCCTTTTGATCCAGGTCCCTCACCATCTGTCTTCGGGGAGAAACCACCCCCCAACACCCACCCACCACCACCTCCACACCCTTAGCCTCATAGGCCTAGCTCTGACTTCCAGACTACTTGTCTGCTGTTCTGCCAGGTCCAGGAGGCGTCCTACTGGTCTCTGTAAACGCCGGCATCTTGGCTTCTTGTCAACAGCCAGTAGCTGCTGTAGGACATAGACCCAAGAGGTTGTGAGAGCAAGAAGTGGCTGTCTTCTTTCACTGAGCGGCCTCTGGGCTGGCTTTCCAGGGCACACTCCACAGTCTGATATGCGGCTGGGACAGTTAGACCGGGGTTCTCTTCTTCCCTCTAGGTGGAGCCTCATCATGATCCTGGCTTCACACACAAACAAGGGCATTGTTACTCCCGTGTTACACAACTTGAGGCCTACCTGGGCCCATGCCCTCCCTTTCCAATGTCTGACAGTCTCAGAGATCAGCCCTGACTCAGTATCCAGAGCTGGAGAACAGGACTATGTAATTTATGCAAAAGAAAAATCCAAGGTTTCTTGTTCAAACAGATGATTAAGAATTTTAGACAGCCGGGCAGTGGTGGCGCATGTCTTTAATCCCAGCACTTGGGAGGCAGAAGCAGGCGGATTTCTGAGTTCGAGGCCAGCCTGGTCTACAGAGTGAATTCCAGGATGGCTAGGGATTCATAGAAAAACCTTGTCTAGAAAAAAAAAGAAGAATTTTAGGCAAGGTGTAATAGAGCACGTTTGTAGTCCCATACCAGGAGGCTATGAGAGAATCATTTGAATTCAGCAAACAGAGACTTTGCAAAAATAAAAGAGGGTGGGGATTTAGCTCAGGCAACAGAGTGCTAGCCTAGAGCCCTGGGTTCGGTCTACAGCACTGCATAAAACCAGGCGTGGTGGTGACACATGCTAATATTTCCATCCCTTGGGAGATGGAAGCAGAAGGACCAGAAATTCAAGATCGTCCTTGGCCACACGTTCATGTGGTTGTAGCCTCCTAAGGCCACTGTCCTCTTTCTGAATCATCTGACTCTTCCCTCCGGTCTTCTGCACATGCCCTTGGGGTGGGGGTGGGGGCTCATCTTCCTCTCGGCCAGTCTTACTGTCATCCTGGGTGGATCCCACATGATCGGCACTATCCTATGCTATCTGGTTCCTCTGCAAGACTGAAGAAGGACTTATCCCCTAGATCTGCTGACCACAGACAGATGGTTTAGGGTATCGGCTCCCTCTGGAGATAGCCGTCATGAGAGAACATGCCTTGCCTGGGGTCACACCTCCTTCATAGGTGTGCCCAGTGACTGCTGTTCGAGGCTGTAGAAACGTCCAGTCTCAATTCAGGACTATGAGAAAGGCCCACGAGGTCTCTGGGGCACATGGCATGAGCTGATGTTTCCCACACACTGTATCACAGTCCAGTCCTTCCTTCTCTGTCTGTCCCTGTCATCTTCTGAGGAAGATCGACCTCAGAAACATGCCCTAATGAGGCTGCTTCTGGTTAGCTGTCCTGCCTCTCTTTAGAGATGACCTCCTTGAAGCCTGATATCTACCTAGACACTTCTGGGTACCTCTTTCCTTTTCAAATACCTATCCTCTAACAGTCACCGAACAGGCCTACTATGTGCTGAGTACCAACTGTTCTAGGTGGGAATAGTAAAGCACAGAGGGACATAAAAACATCTGGCCTCCAGGAGGAGCTCAGTACCACAGAGGGGAGTGTAAAAAGCATCCCAAAATATAACAAGGCAGTAACAGGGAACCTGAGTACTACTAAAAAAACAAAACAAAACAAAACCAAAAAACCGAAATGACTACAGAGAATACTTGATCGTGGCTCTGGACAACTCTAGCTCTGTCCCTGGCCAAGCTTGATTTAGATAAAAGGCATCGCTGTAGCAGCCTGCCCAAAACCAGGGGAGCTAGACACTGAACTTCTCCAAAATGTACAACAGCCAGCTGCTCAGAGGGGAAGAAAGTTGAGTTTAAGGCTCCAAGGGTAAGTGTGGGATGAGAATAATAATAAATGATGGAGGCAGGGCCAGACTAGAAAAGTCTAGAAGAATATGCAAAGTTGTCCTCCTAACAGAGGAGGGGGACCACACTCTTAGGGAAGTGGAGAGCTATGTGATAGCTCTCCCCTGGGAGACAGTAAGGGTGTTTTGTTTTGAGACAGTGTTTCTCATAGCCCAGGCTAGCCTCAAAATCACTATGTGGCCAAGGTTGACCTTCAACTTATTTTTTTTTAAAGATTTATTTTATTTATTTTATGTATATGAATACACTGTGGCTGCCTTCATACACACCAGAAAAACACATCAGATCCTACTACAGATGGTTATGAACCACCATGTAGTTGGTGGGAATTGAACTCAGGACCTCTGGAAGAGTAGTCTTAAACTCTTAAACTGCTGAGCCATCTCTCCAGGGACCTTCAACATCTCTCTTTTGTTTTCTTTCTTTCTTCGAGACAGGGTTTCTCTAGGTAGCCTTGGCTGTCCTGGAACTCACTCTGTAGACCAGGCTGGCCTCAAACTCAGAAATCCGCCTGCCTCTGCCTCCCAAGTGCTGTTATTAAAGGTGTGCGCCACCACCGCCCGGCTGAACTACAACTTCTTGATCCTCCTGCCTCCACGTCCTGAGTGAACACAGGTGAGCAATGCTAGACACACTTTAAGCAGTTCTTGGAACTGAACCTCGGGCTTCCCACGTGCTAGGCAAATGCTCTCGGCAGATGAGCCACATCCTCAGCCCCGGAGATAATTATACTTAAAGCACCAAAGGCTGAGGAAGAAAGCCTGGGCAGATCACCAGATCACGTGTGTCCATACTGTTTGGCACAAGAGTTCATCCAGAAGCACTTCTGGTAGTGCTGGGTAGTGTAGCCATGGATTCGAACCTCTGCTGCTTCGAGCTGGACTCTGTACAGTCCTGTCCTTGGGCTTGTTTAGTGTCTGCATACTCTTGTGCTGAGTCACTGTCCACGGCTCCATCAGCTGATGTTTACACTTCTGCAAGCCCAGAGCCCTGTCTCTCAAAGGTCTTCATCAACACTGCCTAGGAGACTGAACGTAACGCACACTCTCGGCCTCCACCCAGATCACTGGATCAGAATCCTACCACTTACAAGATCCCCAAGAATTTCCCATGCTTGCTTGATGAAAATACAGCTCTGTGGTAGAACACATGGAATCCACCTGATCTCTTCTTACACCAAAAAGAAAAATAAAAGTAGGACGAAGCCAGGGATGAGCAGGGAATGGTGGCTTGGTAGGCCTGTGCCTTTAATCCCAGAGTTTGAGGGGGGAGGGGCAGAGGCAGGTGGATCTCTGTGAGTTTGAGGCCAGCCTGGCCTACATAGCAAATTCCATACCAACTTCAGACATCTGTCTCAAAAACAAAAAGAGGTAGAGGATGGGTCAGCACTTAAGAGCACTGGCTGCTTTTCCAGAGGGCCCTGTTTCCATTTATAGCATGCATGATGGCTCTCAACTGTCTGAAACTCCATTTGTTTCATGGGATCTGATGCCCTCTTCTGGCCTCTGTGGGAGTCAGGTACCCATATGGCACACAGACATAGATAGACCTGCAGGCAAAACACCAATATACATAAAAAGGGAGGGGGACCGAGGAGATGGTTCGGCTAGTAAAAATCACGTGGCAACCTAAGTGTGATCTCCACAACTCATAGAAAAAGCTGGGATACAGTGGCTTGAATCTGTTAATTCCACAACTCCTACTGGGAGATGGGAGGTGGTACAGTACCTCATTATCAGTGGAAAGCTCACATCCAAAGTGCAGGGGTAAACCCAAGAGAGACACATTGCCTCAAAAGCAAGGTGGCAGCCCAGGTATGGTGGCCCGGGCCTTTAATACTCAGGAGAAAGAGGCAAGAAGATCTCTGAGTTCCAGGCCGGCCAAGACTACATAGAACCTGTCTCCAAGCAGCATCAGGGGGTCTAGAGGAGAGAAATGCTCAAAGGTTCCAGAGAAAACAACCACCATCCAAACAGGTGTAGGAATAGGGGCAAAAGGCAAGTAGCCCTTGAGCTAAGCTAGAGCAAGATTTTGATTGGGAGTAGAAGATACATCCCAAGCTAAGACAAGGATGGGAAGAAGCAGAAAGAAGACCAAAAGGCTAAAACAGAGTCCTTGGGCCCAGTGAAAGTAGAACTTGGAGGTTATAAGAAACATCAGAAGGCTCTACAGGGACTGTCTGTCCCCCACAGCTGAATTAGGACAGGTGAGTATCTGGAGAGACTGACTTTTGCCTCTTACTAGCGGAAGGACTCTGATCAAGTTTAGCTCTTGAAGCTTCCCGGTTATGTCCTCTACAAAGTGGGGACAACGACAGAGGTACCAAGAGAATTTGGGGCTGAATCACTGAGATAGCACTCACTTAGTAGAGGGCTATTACAGAGTCGTTGTGAGAAGCAACTAGGAAATGTCAGCTGTGATGACTGTGTGGACGACTGGGTCTACCAGCAGGAAGCTCTGAAGGCTTCCCTCCAAGGTGGAGAGTACAGCAGGCCGTGCTCTTGAGATGAATACAGCCCAAGTGCTGAGAATGGGCAGATGGCCAGAAGCCACAGGCAGATAGGAAACTATTGTATCCAGGCAAGCAGAGGAGAGCAGCTGTTTTTAGAACCAAAGGGATACAAGAATCCAGATAGCTCTGAGCTAGAATTTATCTGGGAGAGAGCCATCGGAAGTACTAGCTAGCTGGTGAGGTGATGCAGGGACAGCCAAGCAGGAGAGGGTCAGGAGCAGAATCAGGAGGAAAGGCACAATACAATCATAGAGGTGTTTGGGGCAGCAAGGAGATGCTGCTCCGCGTGAAGCAGCAGTGGAGGAGGCAGAGGATGGGCCTTGAGCGCACACAGTGCAATCAGCTGGCAAATCTCCCTTGAGAATGGCAGTCACCCTGAGTCTGCCTCTGAGGTGACTCACCACTCACAGAAAGGAGGCATAATCACTTAGGCTAAACCATACTGGGTGCTTTAGGTGTGTCTGATACTATGACAAGCCATTACAAGCCTTAATTTAGCGCTCAAAAGCCCTAGAAGGTGATACTGTTACCAGCTAAATCCCATACAGTAGACTGGAAAAGTCAGAATCAATAAGGCTGACGCTAGTCCAGAACTTTGAGCAGGTACATGGAGATTTGGGCTTCCCTGCCCACTACGGCAGGCTCTGTTCCGATTGGCTGATGCCTGTCCTACTGGTTATTCAATGTTTTGAACGTTGCCTTGGTTACACAGCTGGATGAAGGCGGTAGAATCCAAACCACCCCTGAACAAGACAAAATGATTCCCTTGTCTCATTGCCGTCCCGCCCAGAGGCGCAACCTTTGTAAAGTCCATTATAAATAGCAAGTTCGCTGATCTTGTTGAAGTTGGAACAGGCTGAATTGGATGACTGAGGAGACGCTGCTCTGGGGAGCCAGCATTCTTTCGGTCCACTCGAGAGGAAACCAAGACACAAGGGACGTGGTCAACGGAGCCCTGCTGTGCCTGAAGCCCTCCAGCACTCACACATGAGGTTAGCCTTGGCCTGTCTTCAGGGACTGAGCAGACCCTACTGTAACTGTCCAGCAGAGGGCGCTGCTCTCCCAGCCTTGTCTTCTGCTGGCCACACTAACCGCAACTCCACGCCAAACACACACACACACACACTCCCGCCCTTGCACACGAGAAACCGGAATGGAGGAGGAGGCCCCTAGGACTTTGAGAAGTGATCAAGGAGGAGCCATGGAAATGAGAATTGGTCCCTGTCCCAATGAGAGGTAAAGCAGGGCTAAAGGAAAACTGACACCCCTCTTTCAGTACCATAATCCTTGGACCCATTTTACTGATGAGTAATTTGAGACTGGACAATATTAGATGACAGAGGAGGCGCGCGCGCACGAGAGAGAGAGAGAGAGAGAGAGAGAGAGAGAGAGAGAGAGAGAGGAGAAGAGACAGAAAGAGGGACAGATAGAGGCAGAGAAAGAGAGACAGAGAAGAGGGACAGATAGAGACAGGGAGGGAGAGAGAGACACCAACGTCAGTTTCAAAGATCACAAGAGAATGCCAACTCGCTGGATCCGGTGGGGTCGGGTGCACCTGCCTGTTTTTGTGGTACTGAACCAAGACCTGATCAAGACGGTGTTCCCGGGAGTGGAGTCTGACTACAGAACAACTGCCTCTCCTTTGTTATTTGATTAGTTTGGAGGGTTTGTTTTGTTTTTTGGATTTTTTTTAAAAGACATGGTCTCTTGCAGCCTAAGCTAGGCTCAGGCTTTGTAAGGAAGGCTGGCTTTGAATTCCTTGATCCCCCTGCATCCAAGGTCTGAGATAACGAGCCACTACCCAGTTCTTTTTAATTAACTGTTTTGAAGCCCTGAGTTCCTGCTGCTATATCCTCTGCCTTCTGCCTCTCAGGAGCCACCCTCTCCTACCTACCTACACACACACACACACACACACACACACACACACACACACACACAGAGCAGCTTCACACAGGCAAATCATGGGTTTCTCCTCTGCTCCCAGAAGCAGTCTCTAGGCCACCATAGCCACGTGCTGTTATGTGACCCTTTCTTCCTTCACCCCCACCCCGCCCAGCGCCCCCACCCCATAATATGCAGAGGCAGCAGGACAAATAAACAAGAGGACACATATGAACCGAGACAGGAGTCTCTGCCACCTCCCACCACCGAGCTCAGTTCCTCCATTAAAAAAGGAAAAAAAAAAAATCCAAATTGGAAAAGGTTTGAGAGTCAACGGGTCCATCTTGCACCAACACTTCTTTTCTACGGGGGTGAGGGCGTGGGGGTTAAAAGTCGAGGCGCCGCCTCTCCAGATCCGCAGCCAAATTTACAAGACCAGACTAGGCTGGGCAGCGGCCCGCACGAGAGGGAAACTCTAGCCCGGAGGCGGGAACTGGGCACGTCCGGCTGTGGGAGGCCCGGAGCCCGCATCTCTAAAATGGGGGAATGGGGGGAGTACTAAAAACCGCTTCTTCAAAGGCCCCCTACCCCCGCCTCCCGCGTCTCCGAGGTTCCTGTGTCTAGCCGTGGCGCCCTAACGAGCCTCTATTTCATTTCCTCCCCTTTCTGTCCAACCGTTTCCTTCCTTCTGCCCTGGGAGTTGTAGGCAGCGCGCGTGTCGGGGCGCACGTGCGTGCAAGTGATCGTGTGCATACTGGAGCGTGTGCGGGCGCGTCGCACCAGCGCGGGATCCGTGCGCGCCCCCCACGTGGCCGCCGCGGTTTCGTCTACCCATCGGGGGGCCGTGCGCAAGGCTCCGCACGGACCAGGCGGGTACACGGTCGCGGGCCCGCGGTGCATGGCGGCGCCCGGAGCGTGATGACTCCAGGGACCAGTGACCCGTCCCGCATTTGTTTCGCGCTCCCGGGGCCTCCCCTTGTTCGCCGTGACTCTTAACAGGCAGCGGCCCCGCCCGTGCGGCAGACTAGATGCTGTGGCTGCCAGGCGCGCCGCCCCCGCGCCGGCGCCCCGATGGGTTTTTCCATGACTGCATCCGGCCCCGGCCGCCTTTGTTCCCGCCGTCCCTGGTCTGCTCGCGCGCCCGGGTTTTTCCAGGGCTCAATTGGAGCATGGAGGAGCCCGCCTCCGCGCTCCAGCTTAGAGCCCCAGGACCCTACTCCGAGAGCCTAGCCCTCTGAGTACGCACGGCTCTGTGCCCCATTCGTGTCCCTGTCCCCAGGGTTTTTGGCCTCGGCCCTATGATTGAGCACAAAGTGGACGGTCATCCTGACCCGCGTGCCTCAGCCCTGCGCGACGGCGCTCGTCGCGCCACAAGTTCCCCTGGGCGCCTGCAAGAACTCACAAAGGTTGAGGATGCGCACCTGCCTCCAGGTTGGGAAGGGCTGCGCAGGGCCATTAAGGCCAGCGACCGCTGGAGGAATCCGAGTGCTCATGGCACAGCAGGGAGACCCTGGTGCGTTCGCGGCGGCGTGGGCGAAGCTCATGAGTGGAAAACAGTATTGGCACACTCGGGCTAGATGCAACATCTCGTGATCCCGAGACCCTCCGGATGTCAGGAAGAAGAGAACGGACATAGAGCGATGGGGAGGAGGGCAGTGGACAGTAAGGGTGGCCCGGTCATTACTCTCAATAGGCATAAGGCCCTTGGGTCTCTACTGTACTCTGTAGGAATTGATCCTGCTTACACTAAGGTGAACTGAATGTGTGCGACCTACCGTCATTGCTTAATAATCTTAGTTATGTTGGCAGGAAAAGTTTTTGTCTCTTTAAAATGCTGTTTCTTCGCAAGGAGACTCACACACAGGGCAGCCTCCGGGCCTCGGGACCAGTTTGAGGAGGTGTCTTTGTAAAGAAAAGAACCCCGGATTATAAGTAGGTGTCTGTCCAGGGGAGAGAGGCAGTCCTGAGCATGTTCCCTTCTGTCAACCTGCAGGAGGCTGCTGGAGACCAAGGACACCCGGATACACAAAAGTCCAGAACTGTCCTGTGCAGGGTGGGAGGGGTCAGCCCTGTGGGTCCGGACTGGTCTCTGCACCACCCTCACCACACCTACAGATGACATTCTTTTGGAAACAGCAATGAACCAAGTGTGGTGGCTTTAACCCCAGCCTTCTAGTCAAGGCTGGAGGATCTCTGTAGGCTCCAAGGCCAAAAACTTGGCTACAAAGTGAGTCCCAGGACAGCCAGAAATATGCCACTCAAGAGTGACCCTAGCCACACGCTTCTAAGGAAGGTCACTTCAAGTTTCATCTTTGGGGTGTCTGTATCTCGGGTCCCTCCCCTCCGGATCCTTCTATTTGTTCCCAGAAGCTAAATACCCCCACCCACTCACCCTGGTGTGGGAAAGCCTCGTTCCCACACAGCTGGATTCCCTGCTGCCCACAAGCTGACTCCCACATCCTTTTGTGGGACCGAGAAGAAGGTCCTGGTTAAGGCCAGCCCTTGCCCTAAAGGGAAGCCGAACCTAGATGTGAGCTGCCTGGCCCCACCACTGTCCTCACCCAGTGCCACCTCCTCATAGGAACTGGACAAGCAGGGCCTTCTTAGACACACCTAGAACACGGAGGTGAGAGAAGTTGTAAGCAGGATTCAAACCAGTTTTCTCGAGACCACGACATCTACTTGCATGCTTCCTTGGGCATCCAGCTCCTGGGTGGTTTCTTCCTGTTCTGCCTAGAGGCCGCCATAGTGGGGAAAGAGGTGGGGCCTAGACCTGATTCCTATAGGAAGCAAACTAAACTAGGCTAAGTCTGTGAGATGAAGCCTTGTTCCCTTGGCGTCCTGTTCCGACACTCACCTCTCATTTCCCCCGGAGAAGATTTTTTTTTCCTCCCGGTTTTGTGATAGGGTTTCATTCTGTGGCCCAGGCAGGTCTTGAAACCTCTAGACTCCACTGTCAGCCTGAAGGGCTGCTGAGATTGGAACCCTGCTCTACTAGACCCACTCTCCATGCTAGAGATGACAAAACTGAGTCGCTCCTAATTGGGCAACTTGACCACACAGTAATACGCTTAGGCAGGCAGGATGGCTCATTGAGTAGAGACCTATACAGGCCTGAATTAAACCCCTGACCCCACAGGGAGGAAGGAGAGAATGACTACTCAGGATTTTCTGACCTCCACATGTGGTAAAGCACTCACTTGTGTGTGTGTGTGTGTGTGTGTGTGTGTGTGTGTGTGCGTGGGCGCGCACGTGTGCATACACACACACACACAAGTAATTTTTGTTTTGTTTTCTCATTTTTTTGAGGCAGGATTTCTCTGTGTAGACCAGGTTGATCTGGAACTCACTCACAGAGATCCACCTGCCTCTATGTCCCAAAGTGCTGGAATTAAAGACGTGCACCACCACCACCTGGCTCATAATTTTTTTTTTTTTTTTTTTGCCACGAGGTGTGTTTTATTTTCATCAATCCTACAAATAATCTTCTATAATATCCCAGGGCAAACCGATGAAATTTGGCAGTCCGATTAGTGGAGGGGTCCCCTTCAGAGACCCACAGGCCAGTGGCATCGGCTAGGAGTGCCCGGGGTTCACAGTGCAGCTTGTGGCTCACGTCCATCCTGCAGGTGGCTCTTCCTCCACATCACAAGGGGGTCTTGGAGATGACGGGGTGGGGTGGGGTGGGGAAATCTTATTAGGCTTTTAGGAGATTTCACTCCTCTTTTCCTGTTCAACAGCTGCGCAGGGCCGGATGTGGTCATTGGAGAATGGAGCTACCTTACAGCCCCCCACACCCAACCCACAAATACAGTGTGGGTGAGGCACCCACGAGGCTCTCTTTGGTCGGCAGGGTGTTCTTCTCCAGCGTCTCCGTTTTCTTCAGCTTGGCCTTATTGAAGCTGGCGATTTTCCCCGTGTCAGGCTTGTCTGCCATTTTCTTACAACTTGTGGATTTTCGTTCTGAGTTCGCCCTCCAGGTGCTCCCGCTAGAGTTGCTGCAGCAAGAGACCAATTTTTCTTTTTTTTTTTAAGAGTATACACATGATAAAATAAACAACTTGTTTTTGTTTTTGTTTTTTGAGACAGGGTTTCTCTGTATAGCCCTGGCTGTCCTGGAACTCACTGTGTAGACCAGGATGGCCTCGAACTCAGAAATCCGCCTGCCTCTGCCTCCCAAGTGCTGGGATTAAAGGTGTGCGCCACCACCACCCGGCTAACAACTTTTTTTTTAAAAGGAGATAAGCCTGATGTGGTTCAGGCATGCTGCTGTAGAAGCCATTCTCTGAGTCCAAGCTTGTGAACTTGTGTACTATTGAAACCCGTGGGGAATTAATGTCCGTAGCTCATGTGTAAATCGGAAAGGAAGAAGGTCCTACATGCTGGGTTACGGAAGAGGCACCTTTGAAACGGCGCTGTCCCACCCAGTTCCCACTTTTCGACCGCTAATTTGTTTTATGGGCTTTTATTTTAATTACAGATATCAGCCCATAAATGGATGAGAATCAACTAGTGGAGTCGTTTGTGGATGGAAAAGTCTGCTCCAGGTCTTATTAGCTGGAGCGTGGATACTGTCCCATTTCTTCTCTTTATGTTTATTGACTTGGGCCTCACCTCACTAGAGACAACGAGTGGGTTCGTGTCATGGGCACTCTTGCAAATGCAGAAAGGAGTAAATTAGTCCCCCATATCCCCATCCTCTGGTATCTGTCGAGGACCTTCGGCACACCAATTCCCTTTGTGACTCCAAATCCTTTGGATCTATCCAGGGTCTTGTATAGTCCCCTATACAAAAGGCGGTGTCTGTGGCTTGCTGGCTAATCAGAAGACTGCAAAGGTAACTGTGTTACTTACTAGACTGTGAGGACAGTTCTACCAGCCTACCGCTGGCGTTGTAAAAACAAGCTGCTTGTGTGTGCCGAAGGATCTGTGGTAAAGATACAAGAAAACCAGCTAGAGAGCCAGTGTGGCAAAGACACATCATTGCAGCCGTTAGGAAGACAAGGCAAATTCAGGAGTGCAGGGTCATCGTGGCTAGATGGGGAGATCGAGGACAGAGACATGAGACCTGGTCTCATTTAAACAAAACGTAGTCATGTTAATAAAGCTCCAGCTAACACCAGACAAGAAACAAGAAACAGGCCCAGGGTGGGGAGTTTAGAAGGCTAACAAGAGCCGGTCATGGTGACACACTCCCTTGATCCCAGCACTCAGGAGGCAGAGGCAGATGGATCTCTGTGTTTAAAGCCAGCCTGGCCTACATAGGGAGTTCCAAGAAAGCCAGAGCTATGTAGAAGACCCTGTCTCAAACAAACCAAAGGTGGTCAAGGCATGGGGGAAGAGAGCAGACAAGCCTGTACTGGATTCTGCCTACAGTCCCGAGATTAGAAACTTTTCTTTCAGCTGGGCCATGATGACGCACGCCTTTAATCCCAGCACTTGGGAGGCAGAGGCTGGCGGATTTCTGAGTTCGAGGCCAGCTTGGTCTAAGAGTGAGTTCTAGGACAACCAGGGCTATACAGAGAAACCCTGTCTCAAAAAACCAAAAATGAGGGCTAGTGAGATGGCTCAGTGGGTAAGAGCACTGACTGCTCTTCCAAAGGTCCTGAGTTCGGATCCCAGCAACCACATGGTGGCTCACAACCACCCATAATGAGATACGATGCCCTCTTCTGGTGCATCTGAAGACAGCTACAGTGAATTACGCCAGAGCGAGCAGGGCCGGAAGAGGTCCTGAGTTCAATTCCCAGTAGCCACACAGATGATAGCTCACGTCCATCTGTACACATCCATCTGTACAGCTACAGTATACTCATACACACATAAAATAATAAAAAAAAATCAAAAATGAAACAAAATGTTTTCTTTCCCCAGATGATCGTTATTATTGTTAATTATTTTGAGACTGATTTTCTTCTTGTAGTTGTGGTTGTCCAGGAGCTAGCTGTAGACCAGGCTCACAGAAGTCTACCTGCCTTTACTCTACCTCCTAGCACTGGTATTAAAGGCATGTGCCACCACCCAGCTCCCCAGTGGGTCTGTAGATAGGACTTCATCCTTGGCCATGATTTGATTATAGCCTCACAAAATACCTAGCTCAGATTCCTATTTATTTATAGGTATATTAATTTTATGTATATGGGTGTTTTGCCTGCATGTACATATGTGCACTGTAAGCATGCCTGACGCCTGAAGAGGTCACAAGAGGGCACTGGTTCCTGCTGGAACTAGCCTCCAGCCACTTCCTCTTTGAATTCCCAATTGTCAATCATAAGGCTAGTCATTTCCCACTATGCTCCCATTGCACACCTAAGTGTCAAGTCTCCTGTTAGGTGTAAGATATGGACAACACAGAATAGCATGCTTCTCGGAGGCCAGTAGTCCGATGACATCACCAGAGATACAGACCCACCATCTCCACACAGGGCCAGGCCTTCTTGTCCTCATTTTTCAACAGGACCCACAGCAGCCGTGAAAGGGCTGTGTTTATGAAATGAATGGTTGAAGCGAGTTCCTGGCTTGCCTGGCAGGTATCAGGAAATATAACCCCCCCTACCCCGCACTCCCCGAGTGAGTCCTTCACACTACAAAAAACAAATGAGTGAAAGCCGCTAAGTTGCTGAGGGTGTCCGATTTAGTGATGTCCACAGGAACTCGACTGACCTTCGTGCCTGAAGCAGATGTCAGCTGACTAGGTTTACCTGCGCCGAGTGGACCCTTTGGGGGCGGGGCTGGGATTAAGCAGCACTTCAGCAGCACGTGATGGTGTGTGTCGGCTAGCGTTGTGTGTTGTAGTCAAGTGTCTGAACTGGGGGCGTGGGGGGAGCGGGGTATCCTGGGCAACAAGGTACAAACAAAGCAAGTGACCCAGGGCACACACTACTGGGCTTTATTGCCCTGAACCATGCTGTCCCCAACTACCCAGGCTGATTACTAGGCAGTTCAATGACTGTTGATAGTCCCACCCAATGGGACCTCACCGAGTACTGCCATGGAAAACAGCCCACGCCACCCCCACTTCTGGCCATCACAGGTAAACCCGTGGACCCCGTGTTCATCTCCCTGAGCAGTCTCCTTTCCCAAGAAAGGGGTACAACTCTTGCCCAGCACCCCCTAGCTGTGGAGTGTGGAACTTGGCCAGGACTGCACAGAGCATCCTCATTGGCGCGCATCGGGGAAGGGTTTTCAGGTTCAGGCCTGCGCCTGGGGCCTCCGATATCCCCGCTCAGAATTTCCAGGGCACTTGAAATCCTCCACTGGAAACCCCCCACCCAGCATCTGGGCAGCAGGGAGAAAGCCTCCAGGCACCTCTGACATCTGACAAGGTTCCTGGAATACTGCGCCTGGAGTTTTGCTCCCTTCTCTGGAACTTGTTTACTTCACCTTGCAGCCTCTCCCCTGGGACTGATGGGAGCCTGCTCCCAAGGGCAGGGGAACTTGTATCTGTTTGTTCCTCCACTCTAGTCTGCTCTCCCCGTCTTCTGGGCAGAACCCATGTTTCCTTTTCATAGGCTGAAGAGAAGTATCCCAGAACAGGATGGGGAGTGGGGATATACAACTGCCTACACCGCCCCCCCACCCCCGCGCGCCCTTGCCCCCAGTCTAGAATCTAGATTGTCCCAGCTTTTGTGAAACCCCCATTCACTCACTTTTCTGTTGAATCCTGGAGAGTTGGTGACTCCCAACTTTGATCTGAACTCTAGGCCAAGGGTGGTGTTTTACTCACCCTCTGAAACTTGGCAGAACATTCTAGAAGGACTGCCGGGTTACAGTTTCCTTGGGGCCCCTGGCTCCAGCCCAGGACATAGCTCATGGGCTAATGCACCCTCCTCTTTAGGTTCAGCTTGCAGATTCTAGCAGCTGGGGAGTGATTAACAATGCTGAATGTTAGGGAGGGAGAGAAGGGAAGGAAGGAGGGAGAAAGGGAGGGAGGGGAAAGGAGGAAGGGAAAACTTGTTTTTCCCTCCACGCTGGGTTTTGAACCTAGGATTTTAAAGCTTGCTAGGTAAACATTCTGCTACCGTGCTGCATCCCAAACTCTCTTTTTATCTTTTTTAAAATTCTTTTTCTTTTTTTTAAAATTTATATGGGTACTGGCTTTCATGTATGCCTGGGCAGCGTTGGATAACCTGGGACTAGAATGAGCCACCATGTGGATGCTGGGAATTGAACCCAGGTCCCCCGGAAGAGCAGCAAGTACTCCTAATCATTGAGCCATCTCTCCAGTCCTCTTTTTGTTCTGTCTTGTTGAAACAGGATTTCTCTGTGTAGTCCTGGCTGCCCTGGAACTCACATTGTAGACCAGGCTGGCCTTGAACTCACAGAGATTGGTTTGCCTCTACCTCCTAAGCGCTGGGATTAAAGGCGTGTACTACTACCGCCCAGCCTTTTTTTTTTTTTTAAGTATAGAATAGAGTTTACTCAGGGAATGAGGAGGGGAGTAGAGGGTAGTAGAGGCAGAGAAAGGCAGAGAGAGGGAGAGTAGAGGCTGGTCATGACCACATGGAGAAAGGCGGCAAGGGAATGGGGAGAGAGGGCAAGAGAGGCAAGAAAGAGGGTTGTTTTTTGTTTTTTGTTTTTGGTGGGGGTTGGACAGGATGTTAGTATAGCTCTGGCTAGCTTTGAATTCCCAATGTAAACCAGCCTCTGTCTTCCAAATGCTTGAAGAGTAAATATGTGTGCCACTATGACCTGCAAAAACTGTTTTTGGAAAAATCATTATGATAAAAAATTTAAAACTTTTGGTGGTGACACACACCTTTGTGTCCCAGCACTTGGGAGGCAGAGGCAGACAGATCTCTGTGAGTTCAAGGCCAGCCTGTATACAGAGAGACCATGTCACACACACACACACACAAGAAAAGAAAAAGGAAAAAAAAAGTTAAAACTCAAACAGAGTAACCCACAGGACTAAGACAGCCCCGCTCCTCTGTCCACCCCCCCACCCCCAGCACAGGGGACCATTTTTCTGTTGTTTTGCCAGTTTTCCTGGCATTGTTAGAGAAGAAAAAGCTCCTGGTCACAAAAATAGAAGCTCTGGCCTGGGTGGAGACCCACCATTCCAGTTGGGCTGGTTCAATCACTTGGCCGGGAGCCTACCCTTAGGAAGGCAGGCTCACCTCAAGCCCTGCTGGAGATAGGTGGAATAATTAGTCCTTAAGGAGATACTGTACTTTTCCTTCAGAATCCCACCCGCTGTGCAGAAGCATACAGGCCACACCCACATCTGGTTCTGTCTGCCTGTGTAACCTTTCTTTTTCTTCTTTTTCTCTCTCTCTCTTTCCTAAGCATGCTTTCACACTTTACCTTCCCGGCATTTTATTCTTCTTTACCTCGCCCCTGCCAGGTAACTGCTGGTCCACCATGTGTCTGCCCTCCACGCCAGCCTCTCCCCCTTCTCTGTACCCTTCTCCTTCAGGCACCCACTGGTGTTCACAGCTGGCCTGTCCTGGGGGTTTTCTTTTAAGGTTTAATAAAATTGACCTTGTGTGTTCATGAGTGCAGTCTTAAATTATCTTATTAATGGGACCAAGAACCTCTAAAGGGACCCAAGATTTCCCCTTTATCAACACAACTGCTCCCAACAGAAACATACCAGATGGCTAGGAGGTAAGACCCTATGGCCACTGTAATGTCATAGACCAGTAGACAGACAGACAGACACACACACACACACACAGTGAACAAAGACATTTGCACCTTGTTGCCGAAACCGCTTTTGCCCCGACCTCTCCATAAAAAGAGGTCAAGCCAAGGAGCTAAGGTAACTAAAGGTTACCTCGTGTTCCTCATGAAAGATGCTACATAGGCACCAGGCACATAGACGGTGCACAGACATAAAGAGAAAACAAACTGGGCGGTGATGGTGCATGTCTTTAATCCTAGCACTTGGGAGGCAGAGGCAGGCAGATTTCTGAGTTTGAGGCCAGCCTGGTCTACAGAGTGAGTTCCAGGACAGCCAGGGCTACACAGAGAAACCCTGTCTCAAAAAAATCAAAGAAAAAAAAAAAAGAAGGGCTGGAGAGA
>NW_022196896.1:111963952-111971163 GCF_008632895.1 Mastomys coucha
GTGCCCACCTGGCCAGAATCCCGTGTCCCGCGGAACAGGGACCCCGCGAGAAACCCCGGTCCGTGGTACATGTGGTTGCTGGGTTTTGAACTCAGGACCTTCGAAAGAGCAGTCGGTACACTTACTCACTGAGCCATCTCACCAGCCCCCTGGATAAGATTTAAAATGTTCTGCCAGGAAGGAAAAACAAAATTTCATACAAGTTCAGTTTAAAATTTAAAGACAGCTGGTAATTACCCAGCATTTGGGAGGCAGAGGTAGGGTGATCTCTGAGTTAGAGGCCAGCCTGGTCTACTAGCCAAGCTCCAGGCCAGTCAGGGCTAACACAGAGAAACCCGGTCTCTGCCAAATAAAGCCTCGAACTCCAGCCCTTGGGGGCAGGAGACTAGAGGATCTGAAGTTTAAGGATTCTCAAGACCAAGGGCAGCCTGATCCCCTATGGCCCAGGTTCAAAAGACTCGTGTAGCTTGGCACTTGAGGCAGAGGTGTGCCTCAGAGAGTTTAAAATCAGCTTGGTCGACATAGTGAGTCCCAGGTCAAAAAGAGCTATGTACTGAGATCACGTCTCAAAATACAAAAACAAAAGGAAGTTTAAAAGACCCATAAAAAGTAGGTAGGGTGAGCTGGAGAGATGGCTCAGTGGTTAGGAGCACTGCCTGCTCTGTGAAAGGACCCAGCCTGAGTCCTCAGCAACACACATGCCAATTCACAACCATCTGTAACTACAGCTCAGGAGAGCCAATTCCTCTTTCTACTGCTTGGGCACCAAGCACAGTGCATAGATACATATGAAGGCAAAACACCCACATACATAAAAATAAAGATAAAAATATCTTTAAAGAAAATGAAAAATGTGGAAGAAAAAGCTTGCTTCATACTGACCATTGCTAAGTGACAAGAGTTCAGGGGTGACTCCACAATCAGCCTCAGCCTCCCCACCCCACTTCTCTTAAAGTGGCCCTGAAGGAATGAGTTCCCAAGTATTCTCTTCCATGAATATCCCCTGGGAAAACATCAATAGGGAGTACCTGGAAATATACAAATTACTTAGCTAAAGATAAGCAAAGTTCGGGGGACTCTCCAGCCAGAAAGAGAGCTGTATAGGGAGCCAGGGATGGCGGCACACTCCTCTAAGGAAGGTATTTTGTTGACAGAGACAGGAGAAGCAGGAGTTCAAAGCCAGCCTGGGCTACTTACGACCTTGTCTTGTCTGTAAACAATAGAACTCCTGAGCAGATATCAGAGGCACACTGGGAAGAAAGCAGGACTGGCCCTTGAAAGAAAGAAACGTCCTGTCTTGGACTCCTTCTGTTTACTCCCAAGATCTGGCTTTGAGCTCACTGGTGGGAGACTAGGGACACTTCTGGGACAGCTGTGTTTGGACTCAACGCCATCAGGGCAGGCTTGCTGAGTACATTTGGGCTAAAGGGCAGTAACTCAAGAAGGTTGCTGCTCCTGTGGGAAAGGCACAGCTTACTCCAAGACAGTCTGTGCAGGGGCAGAGGCCTTCAGTCCTGATGGAACAGGGCTCTGAGACTGGAAACCTGAAACCAGGCGGGCACAGGGGCAGTCTGGTGTAGGACTTGTCATTCCAGCACAAAGATGAAGGAACAATCCCCATGGCATATTTAGTAAAAACATTATCAGTAGGTTTCTAAAGCGTAAGAAGTTGCAACCTTGATTTTGTGGCAGTTTTTTGTAACCCCAGTACTAGCATGCTGAGGAAGGATTGAGACTTCAAGCCTATCATGGACTACATACTAAGATTCGTTGTCAAACATAAATAAATAAATAAATAAATATCGAGTATTTTATTCCAAAAGAAAAATAACCAGAATGTGGTAGCCCCCACTCTTGATCTCTGTGAATTTGAGGTAAGCATGGTATTCAAAGAAAGTTCCAGGACAGCAAGGGCTACATAGAGAAGCCTTCAGTCAAAATAAAATCCATTAATTAGTTAATTAATTCTATAACAGGGCACATGGTACTAAGGAGCCAGAGAGGTAGGCAGATCTCTGAGTTCAAGGCCAGCTTTCTCTCTCTATTTCCAGTTTCAGGCCAGCCGGAGCTATATAAAGAGACACTGTCTCAATAAGACATTTATTTTAAAATAATTCTTTGATATATGTAGAGTTTTAGTTTTATCATTAGTTAAAGATATAAGCAATTTGGGCTAGAGAGATTGCCCAGCAGTTAAAAGTACTCACTACACTTATATTTCAAAGGACACAGATTCAACTCCCAGCACCCACATGAAGGCTCACAATCACCTGTAACTCCAGTTCTGGGAAAGCCAATTCCCTCTTCTGGTCTCCTCGGGCACCAGATACACTACATGGACATATATGCAGGTAAAACATACATACACATAAAATAAAGATGAAAGCAAATTTTCATACTAAGATGAATATGCTTATGGATCTTACAGAAAAAGATCTTGGGGGACTGGAAAGACTGGCTAGAAGCCGGGTGTGGTGACACACGCCTTTAATCCCAGCACTCAGGAGGCAGAGTCAGGCATTCTCTGTGAGTTCCAGGCCAGCCTGGTCTACAGAGCTGGTTCCAGGACAGCAGGGGCTGTTATATGGGGGTGGGGGCACTGGCTGGTCTTTCCGAGGACCCAGGTTTAGTTCCCAGTGCCCACAGGGATGCTTACAATTGCTCACAACTGCAGTTCCAGGGGTTCTGATCCTCCTTTCTGCCTTCCTTCCATACAAAGCAGGCGTGTAGTGCATATCACATTCATACACACAAAATAAATATAACTTTAAAAAAGAAAAGAAGTCTTGGGTGCATATGATTAAGACACAACCTGTAAATATGAAAATGTAAAAAAATAATAAAGTGAGCTAGGCATGGTAGTGTACACCTTAGATCCCAGCAACTAGGAGGTATCTATATATATATACATTTTTTTCTTAAGGTGTATTTATTTATTATACGTAAGTACGCTGTAGCTGTCTTCACACACCCAGAAGATGGCATCAGATCCTATTACAGATGGTTATGAGCCACCATGTGGTTGCTGGCATTTGAACTCAGGACCTTCAGATGAGCAGTCAGTGCTCTTAACCACTAAGCCATCTCTCCAGCCCCCTAATTTTTTAATTTTTAAAGGTTTTATAATTTATTTTGTTTTTATTTTATGTGCATTGGTGTTCTGCATGCATGTCCGTCTGTCTGTGTGAGGGTGTCAGATCCCCTGGAGCTGGATTTACAGACAGTTGTGTGCTGCCATGTGTGTGCTGGGAATTGAACCCAGGTCCTTTAGAGGAAAAGCCAGTGTTCCTAACCATATATATATCATATTGGACCCCATAAATATGTACAGTCAGTGTGTGTGGTTGTTTGAATATGCTTGGCCAGGGAGTGGCACTATTAGGAGATGTGGCCTTATTGGAATAGGTATAGCTTTGTTAGAGAAAGTATGTCATTGTGAGCATAGGCTTTAAGACCCTTGTCCTAGCTGCCTAGAAGCCAGTCTTTCTCCTGTTTGCTTTCAGAACAACATATAGAACTCTCAGCTCCTCCTGCACCATGCCTGCCTGGATGCTGCCATGTTCCTGCCTTGATGATAATGGACTGAACCTCTGAACCTGAAAGCCAGCCCCAATTAAAAGTTGTGCTTATAAGAGTTGCCTTGGTCATGGTGTCTGTTCACAGCAGAAAACCCTAAGACAATGTGTCAATTTAAAATTTTCTGGCCTGGCATATAGCTCAGCAATGTCTTACTTGCAAGCATGAGAACCAAACAATAGTGCAAAAAATTAAAATTGAAAATTAAAAATAAAAGTTGTTGTGCCAGGCAAGCTTGGTGGCACACACCTTTAGTCCCAGCACTTGGGAGGCAGAGGCAGGCTGAGACTAACCTAGTCTACAAAGCAAGCTCTAGGACAGCCATATCTAAAGAGAGAAATCTTCTCTCAGGGAAAAAAAAAAAAAAGAGGAGGAGGAAGAGGATGAGAAAAAGGAAGGAAGGAAGAAAGAAAGAAAGAAAGAAAAAAGAAGAGAAAGGGAAGGGAAGAAAGGAGAGGGAAGGAAAGGAAAGGAAAGGAAAAAAGTTGAAAATACTGGATGCTTGTGAGCATGTGCAGAGATAGGGAATGGGTTCAGTTCTCTTGGCTTTGTTCTTTGAGACAGTGTTGCTTGTATCCTAGTCTGGCCTCAAATTTCCTATAGCTGAAGCTGGCTTTGAACTCCCGATCCTCAGGCCTCTACCTGCCTGTGCCACCTTGCCCACCAAAATGCGTCCTCTCAAAGGTAGTTGCTGGGAGGAGGCAACTTGGCAGGACTTAGCCGTACCTCTTGAGGATGCATGCAGGTAACACAGGCTGCTCCTCTTGTGAACAGATCAAGGCTGTGAAGGAGCACAGGAGATTTACTGCGGCATTTCCCTTTTTTCTGTAGGAAAAGGGATGGGGGGTGGGGGGAGGACACTGTAGGGAAACCAGGCTCAGTGAAATAAACGACAAAAATGAACTCTGCTCCTGGGGGTGTTTGTTCTGCCGTGAACATGAATAAACAAGCTCTTCATGCCTCAGCGAGGGTGATTACAGAAGCCCACATCTGTGAAAGAACAGGTAGGAAAGGGTATGTGCCATACGTCTGTCAATGCAGAGTTTCAAAAGGAAAATACTAAGTATATAAGATATTAAGTATGTAAACATGAGTTTAGGGAATGGAGAGGTGGTTTGGAAGTTAAGAACACCAGCTACTCTTGCAGAGGATCCAAATTCAGATCTCAGGGCTCCACCCGTAAGACCGGTTCCAGGAAGATGTAGTTTCTGGACTCTGTGGGTGCCCTGAACGCTGCATATTCCCATCCTCTCCCTCTCCTTTCCTCCCTCCCTCCCCCACCTACGTTTTGAGAAATAGTCTCTGTATGTAACCCTGGCAGGCCTTGAACTAATTATGTTGACCAGGCTGCCCCAAAACACAGAGATCTGCCTGCTTCTACTTCCCAAGTGCTGAGATTAAAAGCACAGGCCACCATGCTGTCTTCTCTTCTCTCTTCTCTCTTTTCTCTCTCTCTCTCTCTCTCTCTCTCTCTCCTTTATAATAAAAAAAGTCAAAATTTTGGTTACTGGAAGGGGGGCTTCAATCATAAGGTAAAGTGAATGAAAAAGTCACTTTTTTAAAAATAAAAACTAGAGCCGGGCAGTGGTGGCGCACACCTTTAAGCCCAGCACTTGGGAGGCAGAGGCGGGCTGATTTCTGAGTTCGAGGCCAGCCTGGTCTACAGAGTGAGTTCCAGGACAACCAGGGCTATACAGAGAAACCCTGCCTCAAATACAAAAACAAAAAACGAAAACAAACAAACAAATAAATAAATAAATAAAAACTAGAGCCAGACAGTGGTGGCACATGCCTTTAATCCGAGCACTTGGGAGGCAGAGGAGGGCAGATTTCTGAGTTTGAGGCCAGCCTGGTCTACAGAGTGAGTTCCAGGACAGCAGCCAGGGCTATACAGAGAAACCCTGTCTCAAAAAAAAAAAAAAAAAACTTTTTAAAAGATACTGTAGGGATAAAAGGAAATTTCTCTTGTGAAGTTTGATTGGAAGGTGACAGATTAAATAGGAGAATGGGATGTGTGTGTCTATGAAGGAGCCCATCAGTTTCACAGACCAAGAGAACTCACGAGTGTGGTACCTACCGGCTTAGAGTGATGCAGAAACTGATCTATTACACTCCTGCAGTGTAGACAATGGACACAGGGCAACATAGACAATTTTGAGAAGACAATTTAATTTTCCTCTGTATTTTATTTATACATTGTATAGGGGAGGGGTCAGGAGTGTGAGTGTGTACATGCCAGCCACACACAGCATGTATGAAGTCAGAAGACAATCTACCAGGACTTGTCTGCTTTTCCTTCCGCCCTCCAGGTCCTGTGGATGGGGCTCAAGCTATTTGGCTGAGCCAAAGGTATGCATGTGACACTATTCCTGAGGAGTCACAAACAAACTACTTAGTCCAGATGGGGAACAGATGACAGGCCACAGAAAGGATAGCACCATGCCAGTCCAACTTGGCGAACCAATGGATTTTATTGGAGTTACTTACAGGACCGTGGGTGAAGGGTCACTCAGAGGAGCCTGGATGATTCAAAGACAGCTACGCAATCCAAATCCCAGCATGGAAGCAAGCTGTAACCGGCCCCAGACCTTAGCACAACTGACTCCATGATGGAAATACCATTCAGGCCAGAAAACGCCAACACATAGAGAGTACCACCTGCCAAAGGGAAAACGAAGAACTAAACCATCAAAGTCCATAGTTCTGGAAAAACTTCTAGTTTTGCTTTTTGGCATTTGTAGTTCTATTCTTGTTAACTGAGGTATGTCAACCCAGAACATGGTTTTTGTGCTTAAAGGCTCACCTTGAAAAAGGCTTGGTGCTACACTGAGATCCTAAACACCCAAAGCAGTTGCTGGCCAGCTCATAAAGTCAGCGGGTAAGAGCACTGACTGCTCTTCTGAACGTCCTGAGTTCAAATCCCAGCAACCACATGGTGGCTCACAACCATCTGAAAGGAGATCTGACACCCTCTTCCGGAATGTCTGAGGATAGCTACAGTGTATTTACATAAAATAAATTAATAAATATTTTTTTTTTAAAGACTTTCAACCCAGGCAGTGGTGGCACATACCTTTAATCCCAGCACTTGGGAGGCAGAGACAGGCGGATTTCTGAGTTCAAGGCCAGCCTTGTCTACCGAGTTAGTTCCAGGACAGCCAGGGCTATACAGAGTAACCCTGTCTTGAAAAACCAAACCAAACCAGACCAACCCAACCCAACCCAACCCAATCCAACCCAACCCAACCCAACCCAACTAACCAACAAACAACAACAAAAAAGACTTTCAATTGGCTTAAACCCATGCCGGAGTAGAGCAGTCTTCTCTGGTGGACACTCCTCCACAAGGCTCAGAAAAGCTGGACCTCGGGGGCTTACTGCTGGCTTTGCAGGCAGCAGGAGATGGAGCGCTCTTCCAGGCAGCTTGGACATTACTACTTATATAAACTTGGGGAGGGAAGAGCCCTGTGTCCCTGGTTAAATTTAGGGGCTGCTGAGTTGTTCTCTCCTGAAATTTTCTTTAGAACCTGAGGAGTCCGTCTTAAGTAGCTTGGGAGGAAATTTACGCAATGGTAAACCATCCCTCCAGCCCAGAGTAACGGTTCTTTGTTTTTTTGTTTTTTGTTTTTTTGGGT
>NW_022196896.1:111971173-112006624 GCF_008632895.1 Mastomys coucha
TTTTTAGGGGACTCAGTAGGACTTGGACCACACAGCAAATCAGGACAGTCAACTGGGCCCCAGGACAACAATGGTTTGAGCATGATTCTCGACAGGACTTAAACAGGGGACAATGGTGTGCCGACACGCTTCAGACACTCTTCCTGCCACATGAATTTAATTAATGGGAGCTCAGGAAAGGGACCAAGGCAATTGTTTTCCTCCTCAGGGGCTCGGCTCAGACTTCAGGCAAACAGGGAACACAGCAAAAAGCTTGTCCCTGGGTTGGGAGAAGGGGACGACAAATCGTTCCCTAAGTCAGAGAGGAGCCTGGACTCTGACAGGGGAGGCTTAATCCTCCCCAAAAGTCAATCTTTGGGTATCTGAGCTTGATTTAACTGCTCAGACAAGGGCTAGGCAGGGGCAGAGGCCGCTGCAGAGAGAGCAGGAGTAGAATTTCACCCGGGGTGGGCATCCGCAAGCAAGCCAAGCATGGAAGCCTGAAGGAGAAGGATATCTATCAAAACGCTGATTCCAGGGCAGGAGGCCTAACGGGAGCTCTGGGGGGTGAGGGGTTGCCATGTGGAGAGGGTGCCAGGCCTCACCCCGCCCCCACCCCAGCCAGGGGATCTCAGCATTCATGTTTTCAATAAACCATATAGCCAACTGTTGTTTGGAACTAAGGTTCTGCAGCTGGTCCCAAGAGACAAGGTTAAAAAAAGCAAAATGAGGGGCCCAGTGTTGTGGGATTTTCCTATAATCCCAGTACTTAGGAGGCAGAAGTAGGAAGGTCATTTCAAGTTTAAGGCCAACCTGCTCTACACAGCGAGTGCCAGGCCAGGCAAGCCTACTTAGCAAGATGCTGTCTGGGGCTGGAGAGATGCCTGATAAGGAAGGGATCAGTGACCAAAGATGGATCCCCAAGGCCCACACAGTGGAAAGAGAGTTCTCTAACAAGTTGTCCTGACCTCCATACCTGGCCTATGGCACATCCATGTGCATTCACACACAAATACATATTTAGATTTGCTCGTTTTTGTTTTTTTGAGACAGGTTTCTCTGTGTAGCCTTGGCTGTCTTGTACGTGCTCTGTAGACCAGGCTAGCTGACCTCAAACTCAGAAATCTACCCGCCTCTGTCTCCAGAGTTGCTGGGATTAATGGCGTGCACCACCACTGCCCCACCAAAAAAAAAATTTTTTTTTTCTTTTTTTGGTTTTTCCGAGACAGGGTTTCTCTGTGTAGCCCTGGCTGTCCTGGAACTCACTCTGTAGACTCTGTAGACCAGGCTGGCCTCGAACTCAGAAATCTACCTGCCTCTGCCTCCCAAGTCCTGGCATTATAGGTGTGTGCCACCACCGCCCAGCCAAAATATTTCTTTTTCTTCTTTTTTTTCTGTCTTTTCTTGGCAGGTTCTCTCTCTATGTAGCCCTGGCTGTTCTGCAACTTGCTATGTGGACAAGGCTAGCCTGGAACTCACTGCCTCCCGAGTGCTACTATACCCGGCTCTCCCTCTTCTCCTGGCTCTCACACACTTTCTCTGGCCCTGTATTAGGCATTTTGTTGTTGCTGTGATAAAATCATGCAGCCTCACAGATGGAAGGCTTATAGCTCCAGAGGGATAAGAGTCCACGACAGTAGGGAAGCATCACACCAGGTTGGCCAGAGAAGGGAGCTGAGAGTTCTCATCCTGAAGCAGGAAGCAGGTGAAGAACATGAAGTAGGAGCTGGACAGTGGTGGCACACGCCTTTAATCCCAGCACTTGGGAGGCAGAGGCAGGTGGATTTCTGAGTTCTAGGCCAGCCTGGTCTACAGAGTGAGTTCCAGGACAGCCAGGGCTACACAGAGAAACCCTGTCTCGAAAAATGAAAAAAAAAAAAGAAAAGAAAAGAAAACCTGTCTCGAAAAACCAAAAACCAAAAATCCAAAACAAACAAACAAAAAGAACATGAAGTAGGATGTGGTATTTTGAAAGAACATAACCTCCATAGGCTTGTGTTTGAATATTTGGTCCCCAGTTGGTAGAACTGTTTGGGAAGAATCGGTGGAAAAGGTGGGTAACTAGGGGTGGGCTTTCAGGTTTCAAAAGCTATGCTATTCCTAGTTAGAGCTCTCTGTCTCGTGCCTGTGGATCAGGTGTAAGCTCTCAGCTACTGTCCCCAGCACCTTGCCTGCGTGCCTGTTCCCTTGCTCCAGCAAGGGACCATCATAGGCTCTAACCATTTTTAACTGTGAGCGCCAAATAAGTTGCCTTGGTCATAGTTTTTTGTAACAGCAGTTGAAAAAAAAAAAAAGCTGGAGAGATGGCTCAGCGGGTAAGAGCACCGACCGCTCTTCTGAAGGTCCTGAGTCCAAATCCCAGCAACCACATAGTGGCTCACAACCACCCATGATGAGATCTGATGCCCTCTTCTGGTGCGTCTGAAGACAGCTACTGTGTGTTTATTGCCGGGCAGTGTTGGCGCGACCCTTTAATCCCAGCACCTGGGAGGCAGAGGCAGGCAGATTTCTGAGTTCAAGGCCAGCCTGGTCTATAGAGTGAGTTCCAGGACAGCCAGGGCTACACAGAGAAAGGTGAAGGGGACTGGCCCGGACGGTCTCTCTTCCTCCGTGGGTATACAGGAACTGGGTTAATTGGGTCCTGGGAAGGCAAACGGTTAACAAGGAAAGACACAGACGCCAGGTAGAAGTGATAAGAGAGCCGCTTTACTGAAATTCACTCAGTATTTATAGTTACGCTAGGAACCAGACCTAGAGGAATTCGAAACTTGCTCATCTTAACATAAACAGGAGAAAATCCATTAACACCAGACCAGAAGGAGATCTTGAAAGGAAGATCCGGTAAACCTTTAACATAAGCATGAGATCTGCTAAGTCTTTGATCTAAGGAGCAGCAGTCACGACTCCACACAGCAGGTGCTCAACTCCAGCTTGCAGCCTGTCGGGGCTGCTTTACAGAACCAAGTCACTCCCAAGCAACAAGGGGGCAGGGGAAGGAGTCCACAGAAACCCCATCTTGAAAGACAAAAACAAAAATAATAAGCCGGGTAGTGGTGGTACATGCCTTTAATCCCAGCACTTGGGAGGCAGAGACAGGTAGATTTCTGAGTTCGAGGCCAGCCTGGTCTACAGAGTGAGTTCCAGGACAGCCAGGGCTACACAGAGAAACCCTGTCTTGAAAAAAAAAAATTAAAAAATAAAAAAATAATCATTGTAAAACTGATGAGCTTGCCTGTTCGTTAAACCCAAATATACCTCAAGTACCCTTTATTAATCCTTAAAATTGCCAGGCATGACGACTGACATCATCTAGCAGTGTCATGGAGGAGACAGAGGCACCTGGTTCACTGAGAACCTGGAACCCTGAGTAGAGAGGTCAAGTGAAAGCAGGCAAGCTGAAATCAGGTGGGAGTGTGTGCTGTAATGGAGGTACCTAGAGGGCACCTACCACCTACTCAGTTTTGTGAGTAAGCCTCAGTGTGCAAACATTCCGGAGGAGGAAGTAGCAATTAGGTACCAGTTGTATACACTGGTCTCTCACTTCTACTCAGGCCCTTTAGGAAAGCTTTGACATCTCTCTTCAGCCTAGTGTCTATGGACAAAGCTATGCCAGTTTCCTATGGGTCCCAGGCTTGGAGCCCTCCATACGGCCGCGCCTGTGTCAACAATACACAATTCACTCAAGATTTCGCTCACTCAGGGCTTCCTCCTCTTCCTACGCAGAGGCAGGTTGATCTCTTTAAGTTCAAGGCCAGTTTGGTCTATAAACTGAGTTCAGGCCAGCCAGGGGTACACGGAGACCCTGTCTTAAAGGGAGAGGGGTAGAGAAAAGACACACCGGTTAAGAGCACTGGCTGCTCTTTCCCAGTCCTGAGTTCAATGCCCAGCAACCACATGGTGGCTCACAACCATCTGTTATGGGCTCTGTGCCCTCTTGTGGCATTTGGGCACACATGTGGATAGAGGACTCATATGCAAAAGAATAAATAAGTAAATCTTGAGAGAGAGAGTGAAAGAGAGAGAGAGGGAGAGAAAGAAAGTGGGGTGGCCTGGTACGGTGGCAAAAGGCTTTAATCCCAGCACTTGGGAGGCAGAGGCAAGTGGATTTCTGAATTCGAGGCCAGTCTGATCTACAGAGTGAGTTCCAGGACAGCCAGGAAAACACAGAGAAACCCTGTTTTGAAAAACAAAACAAAACAAAAAAGGCCTGTCTAGATATCAAGTTCCAAGCCAGCAAGACCTTTCATACTGAAACTCTGTCTCAAAACACAGAGGACTGGAGATGGATCTCAATTAGCAGAATGCTTGTTTTGTATGTTCAGATTCCTGGGTTTAGTGCCAAATAGCACAGGCGAGCTGGATGGTGGCGGCACACGCCTTTCATCCCAGCATTAGAGAAGCAGAGGCAGGCAGATCTCTGAGTTCCAGGCCATCCAGGACTACAGTCAGACCTTAATTCAAAACAAACAAACAAACAAAATTGCCCTCTAAGCATTTACACACCGCCTGTGTTTGGTATTAGCATAATAATAATTTAAAAACTCAAAGCAAAGGTCAGAGGCATTATTTGTAACTTACTGTGGGTATTTCAAAAAGAACAATCTTTGGCTAACACTCAGAGATGACAGAAATAGACGGTTGCATCACTGCCTGATTAAAACGGAAAAGCTGAAGGTTTTCCAAAAGGAAGCGAGGAGGCGAGGAGTCTAGACTGACCACTCAGAAGTGTGTGTGTGATCCCAAGCATCGGTGGGTGGGGCCTTTGTGCGAACAACGTCCGCGTCTGGATGTGGCTAGTGGGCTTTTTAGCAGCCCGGCAGCTAGTGACCTGTGACTGGGAGGCTTTTCCCAGTGGACAAGCACACAGTCAGAAACCGCATGGGGGCAGCTGCCTCCCGTGATTCTGCCTGTGCCCAAACAGTAAGAGTGCGTCATGCCTGATGCATTGCCAGGCAACGCAGTGTATCTGGGTGTGTCCCTTAAGGCTCTCTCCAGCTCAGTAGCTTATGCACAGCCTGCTTTGCAGTATTCCTGGCTGGCAATGTCCTCATGAGATAGCCAGCTCTCTAATTCACTCCTCCCGCTCTCCTCTTTCCCTGTCGGTACTGAGGACCAAAGCCAAGGCCTTTCGCTTGTTAGGCAAGCACACTACCACCAGCCACACCCCTAGCCTGTGACAGCTCTCTCCCTGTCTCAGTGTGCAAGGCTTGTATTCTCTTACGCGGCTACATCCGGAGGCTGTTGCTTAGAACTGGAAGTTTCCATTTGGCCTCGGAAGCGAGCCCTCCTTGAACCTGGAAGTTTGACTGTGGAGGACTCGAGTCACCCCTGCCTGCGACTGACTTTAGAGAAAATAACTTATCCTCACAAGGTGCCTCGGTGAGGGAGTGCGGCCCAACCTTTCTTTTGAAATTTCATGAGGCTGCTACTCGAAGGAGGATTTCTTTGCTTCGACACCATATCTGGTGATTTTTGTTGTTGTTGTTTTTAGGAATTTTAAAACTTTGAACTATGAGAGTCCCATATGAAATAGCCAGAAAATTTTCTAAGGTTCTCTCGGAGTTTTGTTCCGTGTCATTTTTTGTTGTTTATTTTTGTACACTTTTGTTTAATGTGTGCTTTCCCCTGCACTGTCCAAAGAAGCCAGAAGAGGGCGTCAGATCCCTTGGAACTGGAGTTCCGGATTGTTGGGAGCTACCACGCGGTTGGGTGCAAAGATTCAAACCTGGGTTCCCCTGGAAGAGCAGCAAGTGCTCTTAACTACTGAACCATCTCTCCAGACCCCCATTTTGATTTTAGTGTCAGCCTTGGCTACACAGCCAGTTTGGGGCCTACATGAGATGCTGTCTCAAATAAATTGTCTTTGGGTGTGTGTGTGTTTGCACAGTTCAGTGTTGGTGGATTCGTCCTAAGTTGGATATTCAGCATTGAGAAAAAAACAAAACAAAACAAAAACAAAAACAAAAAAACCCACCTGGCACTTGGGAGGCAGAGGCAGGTGGATTTCTGAGTTCGAGGCCAGCCTGGTCTACAGAGTGAGTTCCGGGACAGCAGGGGCTATACAGAGAAACTCTGTCTTGAAAAACCAACCAAACAAACAACAACAACAATAAAAAACCTTGGAGTTCAGCAAAATGGCTACCCAGTAAAGGAATAAACCACCATATCTGACCACCGAGTTTGATCCCAGGGACAGACAGGGTAAAAGGAGAGAAAGGTGCGCTATGGCACTCGCCTATCCCCCTTAAGTAAAATACATCTTTAAAGAAAAAAAAAAAAAACCTTAAACGCAGATGTGAAAACAGGGGTCCCGGTAAGGGGGCTGGTTCTGGGTCTTGGGCGTCTCCCCAGGCTGCACACCGGGCAGGCTCGGGTGGGTCTCTCCAGGTCCCTCCTAGCAAGGCGGCGCTTAGGGAAATTCCAGCGGGCAGCTCGTCCATCGCGGTGAGACCTCATTTCCTAAGGAGGCTGAGCACCGCCTCCATCCAGGCCGGGCGGCCTGAGCTGCTGCCACACCCGTGCTCCCAGGATAAATTTAGCTCTTCTATTCCGGTCTCTGCCCGGCCCTTGCCCCGGAGCCAACCAGTAGAGGTAGAAAGGAATGGAAGAGAGAAGAGATCACAGCCTGAAAACCCCATCACCCTCACAGGCTTCGAAGCCCCGAATCCAGTGTGCACACGCTACTCACTTCACTGATGGAAAAAAGTATTTGTCCCTCGGACGTTTGTGGAGAGGCAGTCACCTTAACAGAACGGGGTGGGAGTCAAGGCCCCCTTCACTGTACAGGGAGACTCCAGAGAACAAAGGCACAAAGTGCGGGGCGCGGTAGTTTCATGCCTGGAATCCTGAAACTCAGGAGACCTAAATCAGACGGATTGTGGCCAGGACCAGGCCAGACTAGGAGATTGTCTCAGAAAATGAAAACAAAAGTGGGTGTGGTGCCACACATCTGGGAGATTCTAGAATTGCCTCCTACACTCAGTGTTTCCTGGGAACCTGCCTCTCTGCCTCTCTTCCAAGTCCAGCCAGGGACTCGGCCCACACACTCCTCTCTAGGCTTGGCACAGGCAGTTTCTATCAAACGTCTTGTTTCCCATACTCCTTTTCTCTCATCTCTCCCTGGGGATTGAACCTAAAGGCCTAAAGTAAGCTCTGCAGACTACATTTCCAGCCCTGGGTCCTCCTATCTAAAACAGAGCTTCCAAAAATAATCTGTCAGGACTGTGGATGAAACTCAGTGGTAGAACTGTTGTCTGCTGGACAATGCCTTTTGTTTTGTTTTGTTTTGAGACAGGGTTTCTGTTACTAAATAAGAGTGGCCAGCCAGGTTGTAGTGGCGCATGCCTTTAATCCCAGCACTTGGGAGGCAGGGGCAGGTGGATTTCTGAGTTCGAGGCCAGCCTTGTCTACAGAGTGAGTTCCAGGACAGTCAGGGCTATACAGAGAAACCCTGTCTCGAAAAAAAAAAAAAAAAAAAAAAAAAAAAAAAAAAAAGAGTGGCCATGGGCTGGGAACAGGTAAGCTACATTAGCTTTTCCTCCCTGATTTAGTAACAGAACAAAAGAAAGACATCAATTGGAGTACTTTAAAAATACTTTGGATGAGGGGCTGGGGGAGCCAGCCAGTGATTAACAGCACTTATTGTTCTTGCTAAGGACACAGGTTCAATTCCCAGCATTCACATGGTTACAATCGTTGGTAACTTCAGCTTCCGGAGATGCATTGTTCTCTTCTAGCCTCCTTAGGCACGCCTGTGGTACAAATACTTGTACATAAAAATAAATACATTTACACATTTAAAATAAAAGTAATTAAATATTATTTTAAAATAAAAGCTGGGCAGTGGTGGCTGCATGCCTGTAATCCTAGCACTTGGGAGGCAGAGGCAGGCAGATTTCTGAGTTCGAGGCCAGCCTGGTCTACAGAGTGAGTTCCAGGTCAGCCAGGGCTACACAGAGAAACCCTGTCTCAAAACAAACAAACAAACAAACAAACAAAAAAACAAGATAAAAACAAAAAAAAATAAAAATAAAAATAATACATTGGTGGAGACATCAAGTGGGTAGGTACCAGGTCCAAAAGAAAACGTAAGTCTATAGTGCCTACAGGGATAACAACGCTCATGGTAGCTGTGCCTGCTGGCATCCTGGCTCTTCATACCCACACATCACACACACATACACACACACACACCATACCCACAATGCACACACACCACACAAACATATCACACGTGACACATACACATACACAAACACACCACACATTATATACACACACACACAACCCATGACACACCACACACACACACACACACACCACACATACACAAACACGACACACACCACGCACGCACATGCGCACAGTCTTTCCTAGTCCTGATACATACTAACAGTGTCTATGTAGTGGGACTTGTTCTTCCACTTAACAGAACCCAAGAAGGCTAAACCCTCTTCCTGTGCCATGGTAAATAGCCTCAGAGACCTTTCGTCAGACCACCCGGTTAGAAAGCCGTGGAGCTGGGTGCCCAGCCTGGGAGCCAGGCTGGCGGAGACCTGCGGAGCTGTCTGGAAGGAGCCTTACCAGAAGCCATGGAGGAGTTACAAAGGCCCCTCTGGAAAGGTAGACAGCTCCAGGAGCGCAGAGATGCAGACATAGAATGTGACATGCCTGGGCTGAGGGGACTCTTTTTTTTAAAGCCAGGCATAGTGGTAAACATCTTTAATCCCTTTAATCCCAGCACTCCTGAAGGCCAAAGCAGGCAGATCTCTGTAACTTCTGAGGCCAGCCTGGACTATGTAGTGAGCTCCAGGACAGCCAGGACTACTACTACATAGTGAGGTCCTGTCTCAAAAAACAAACGACCAAAACAAAAAAATAATTTTATTTATCTATTTTTGAAGCTCATCCCACTTTGTAGCCCTGGCTCTCCTGGAGCTCGCTAGGTAGATCAGGCTGGTCTTGAACTCACAAACGGGTTCACAAAGACTTGTCAGCCTCTGCCTCCCAAGGGGCAGTGATTACAGACATGTGCCACCAGGCCTGGCAGGAACTTTAGGAAAAGTTCTCAAACTCTGGCCTCAACCTCCCCGTCACTATGCTCCATTTAGGCAAACCTATTAAATTCTCTTCTCCTTCTTTGCCTTCTGCACACTATAGGGTGCCCTGCAGATATGAGCCACACAGAATTGAGGCTGCCTACAGTACAACCCCAACCCTGTTACCCTAAGGACTCTCCTAGAAGCTAAACATTACTTGTCACATTAACCAAGAGAGGGCGTTTCCTCAAGTAACCGCTCTCTTAGGAAGAAAGTGCAAAGGTTAGGAAAAGGGGGTTGGATGAAGGTGGGAGGGAGTTTTACAGAAACAGGCAGAGGGGGGTGTGCGGTCTTTTTAAATACAAGGATCCACCCTTTTCTACTAAAGCAACATCAGGTAACTGCAGAGGGCCTGGAGCAGTTGAGCACTAATAGGTCTCAGTGCACGAGCTCGCCCAAAATTACTAAAAAGTCTTTGGCCAGGCAGTGGTGGCACAGGCCTTTATTCCCAGTACTTGGGTGACAGAGACAGGGGGATCTCTGAGTTCTAAGTCATCCTGGACTACAGTCAGGACTACACAATTATACTCAGAAACAAACAAACAAAACAAACAAACAAACAAAACAAAGAACAGAACAAAAAGACAAGGGCTGGAGAAATGGCTCAATAGTTAAGAGCACTGATTGTTCTTCCCAAGGTCCTGAGTTCAATTCCCAGCAACCACATGGTGGCTCACAACCATCTGTAATGGGGATCTGAAGCCCTCTTCTGAAGACAGCGACAGTGTACTCAAATACATGAAATAAATAAATAAATAAATAAATAAATCTTAAAAACAAAAAAGATAAAAAACTCAAAAGTCCATTTGCATAAAGATTTTTTTAAAATTTATTTATTTTATGTATATAAGTACACACTGTAGCTGTACACCAGGTTGTTGGGAATTGACTTTTTTAGGACCTTTGTTCACTCAGGTCAACCCCGCTCCAGTCAGCCCCACTCGCTTAATCCCTGCTCATCTGGCCCAAAGATTTATTATTATAAATAAGTACACTGTAGCTGTCTTCAGACACACCAGAAGAGGGTATCAGATCTCATTATGGATGGTTGTGAGCCACCATGTGGTTGTTGGGATTTGAACTCAGTACCTTCGGAAGAGCAGTTGGTGCTCTTACTCGCTGAGCCATCTCACCAACTCTGCATACAGTCTTATATGGTGGGAAATATAAAAAGATCTGAATACCTTGTCCAGTCCCCGGGAACTGAAGTGACAGATGACTGTGAGCTGTGTGTTTTCCAGTCTGATGACTGATGAACAGGCATCAGATTATTAATGGCTATATTAAATTTCAGCCAAACTTTTTCTTAGACCTCAGAATTTTCACAGACCCTAGACTGAGGCCCAGGCTGGCTTTAAACTCTTGACAATGTTCCATCCTCACACTCTAAGGTGCTAGAATTATAAGCTTGTACACATACACACACACACACACACACACACACACACACACACACACACACACACATCATATAGCCCAGACTAACCCTGAATTTACTATGTCCTTACGATGAGATAGAACTCCCCTTCATCTAGGATTACAACCTGTGCCACTGTGGCTTTCTTCTTTTTTTCTAGATTGTGTATTGTGTGGTGTATCTGCATGAAAGCACACACAGGTAGGTGTGAGTATGGGTGTGCAAGCATGTGCATACAGGCTCCCATGAAGCCCAGGAGAGTACATCAGCTCTCTCCTAAGCATGCTTGCTGGAGGCCAGGCTGCTCTGTGAAACTGAACTCTGGTCCTCATGATTGTGCAGCAAGCTGTTGGTTGGTTTGTTTGTTATTTTGAGATGGGTTTTCTCTGTTTATCCTTGGCTGTCCTGGAACTCACTCTGTAGATTAGGCTGGCTTCAAACTCACAGAGATCTACCCGCTTCTGTCTCCCAAGGGCATGTCTCACCACTGCCCAGTGTGTGCAGCAAATTCTTACTGCTGAGTCATTTCTCCAGCACAACTGAGAATCCAATCCAGGACCTTGTCCATGCTGAACTGTATCCTCACCTTCAACTTTGTGGGTGCTTGAGGGATCCATCCCAAAGACCTCACATGTGCTGTGGTAGTATGAATAGCTATGGCCCAATAGACTCACGTGTTCAAATGTTTGATCACAGAGAGGAGCATGATTAGGAAGTGTGACCTTGTTGGAATAGGTGTGGCCTTGAAGGAGAAAGTGCGTCACTAAGGACTCAGACCCTCAAGCCTGGCCAGTGTTCCACAGATCAAGACGAAGAGCTCCCAGCTCCTTCTCCAGCTCCCTGTCTGACTTCCACTCCCCCAGGCTTTTTGGCCATGACAATGATGGATCAAACATCTGACTTGTGAACCAGCCTCAGTGAAATGTTTTCCTTTGTAAGAGTTGCCATGAGGGGCTGGAGAGATGGCACAGCGGTTAAGAGCACTGTCTGCTCTTCCAGAGGTCCTGAGTTCAATTCCCAGCAACCACGTGGTGGCTCACAATCACCTGTAACAGATCTGATGCCCTTTTCTGGTGTCTGAAGACAGCTACAGTATACTCATGTACATACAATAAATAAATCTTAAAAAAAAAAAAAAAAAGAGTTGCCATGGTCATGGTGTCTCTTCATAGCAATAAAACCCTAACTAAGACACATGCTGAATCCTAACTCTCTCTTAACCACTAGGCTTCACCACCAGATCTAACCATTTTTAAATCTATTTCAGCACATAAGAGTTTCACATGAGACTTGCACCTGTAATATGCCTTTGCAGCTCCATCTATCCATCCACAGTTGTCCTTCATGTTAATTCAACCCAGGTGAGAATAGACCACTACCACACACTTGAGCCAAACTTGAAGCCAGCTTTATTAAACACTGGCCAGGATAATGGACAGTGGTCAAGTCCATTCCTGGGATTCCCAGAGAATGGTCATGAATTACGTTAGTCCAGTGCTTATAAAGGCAAAACCTACAAGGCAACAGACTTCCCACCTTCATTCAATTTAGGGCAAGCGTTCGTCCTGACTTACTTCCTGCCTACGTAACTCCCACCTAGGTGTGATCAAGCACAGCCTGTGCAGTTGGGGCAACCAACTTTGTTTACAGAATCCACAACACGTGACTTGTTATCTTCATTAAGCAACAGTCCCCAGCACTTCAGGAAGTTATCTGTCCTTGGATAAGTAGGGATTACATGTTAAAGGCATTTCTGGTTTATAGATCTTTCAAGAACAGTAATGTGAACTTAAAACATAACGTAAGCCCTCATGCTTAAGAGCATTCTTACTTTATGTTATTGCTATTAAGTGCAAAATCTGGTCTTCGGTCTAACTTGACATTTAATTGTTTAAGTAGGACTTAGGATAAACGAGGCCATTGCTAATGATTACTCTTGAAAGGGACAAGAAAACTGAGAAAGCACAGGGTGGTCAAAGGTTGAAAGTTGTAAAATCTGGGTGAGGTGGGTAAATGAATCCTTTCAATACTTTTTGACTTTTTAACTTCTTTTCCTTTTGGACTAGATTTTATTCTGTGGTCCAAGCCTTGGGCTCTCAGTCATCCTTTGTCGCAGCTTCACAAGGGCTGGGATTGCAGGAGCAAGCCGTCGGCGGATCCTGCCAGCACTTTAACTTCTTCCTAGTTTTTTTTTTTTTATCAAGACAGGGTTTCTCTGTGTAGCCCTGGCTGTCCTGGAACTCACTCTGTAGACCAAGCTGGCCTCGAACTCAGAAATCAGCCCACCTCTGCCTCCCAAGTGCTGGGATTAAAGGTGTGCACCACCAACGCCTGGCTCTTCTTCCTAGTTTTTACCTGTTCCTGTCTTATTTATTTTTCTACGTGTGTGGGTAGTGTATTTGTATGCACATGTGTGCACACTTGAATGTAGAAGCCAGAGACTGATGCCAAGTGTTTTTCCCAGTCCCCCTACATCTTACTTCTTTGGAGACAAGTTTCTTACCCACCCTAGATCTCTAATTGGCTAGACTGGATGTCTGGCAGGGTCCAAGCATTTGGCTGTCTCCCGTGCCCCTCCTTACCTCTTTCCTTCCCCCCTCAGCTGTGTTACAGATGTGTACTATCAACCAGCTTTCATATGGGTGTTGGCAATCTAAATTCAATCCCTCATGCTTGTGTGCCAGGCATTTTCCTGACTGAGTTATTTCCCCAGCTCCTTAAACAAATTAAATTCAAATTCAGGGTCTTGCTATGTTGCCCTGACTGGCCTTAACTCCTGACTTTAAGTGATTCTTGGATCTTGACCCCCTGAGTAGCTGATACTAAAAGAGTTGTAATAGGTCAGGTGTGGTGCTGTAGACCTGTGATCTCAGCACAAGTGAGGTTGAGGCTGGAAAATCAGGAGTTCAAAGCTAGCCTAGGCTGAAATAGTGACATTCTATCTCAAAAGAAAAATGGGCCCTAGTGAGGTGGCTCAGGAAATAAGGTACTTCCTGTGTGAGCTTGATAACCAGAGTCTCATCCATTAAGCTTTGGTATGCACACACACATGCACATGCACATGCACATGCACACACACATGCACATGCACATGCACATGCACACACACATGCACATGCACACGCACATGCACATGCACACACACATGCACATGCACACGCACATGCACATGCACACGCACATGCACATGCACACGCACATGCACATGCACACACACATGCACATGCACACACACATGCACATGCACACACACATGCACATGCACACGCACATGCACATGCACACGCACATGCACATGCACACGCACATGCACAGAAACGTGTGCACACAGTTTAATGATCTTTAATAATAACTGGTTTTACTGGGCATGGCGGCGCACGCCTTTAGTCCCAGCACTTGGGAGGCAGAGGCAGGTGGATTTCTGAGTTCGAGACCAGCCTGGTCTACAGAGTGAGTTCCAGGACAGCCAGGGCTATACAGAGAAACCCTGTCTCAAACAAACAAACAAAAAAACAAACAAAAAAGAAACAAAATTTTTGTAACAAAGTGTAAGAAAACACAGACACACAGACACACACACACACACACAAAACCAACTACACTGAGAAGAAAGCATTGTAGGAGCAGCACCATGAAATAGGTCGGGGCAGAGCAGAGCTGTAGGCTCTTTGTTTTGTGTCAAAGGTCCTGGAGGAGGAGGTACCTCATGCCTGTGTTCTTGACCATCACCAGGTGAAGCAATCTGAAAGATGAGGCCCCTGGGCTATTTTCCGATCGCAGAGACTCACGGTCAGTGGCCTAATGTGAAATGACCCTGGACATCTGGGAGAAGAGCCCAGCCTGCCACTCTTGAGTGGCTTTATCACCCAAGGGCTTGGAGGCACAGGGTAGAGCAGCCATGCATTCTCCAGACAGGCCTCCTTCCAGCCGAGGCAAAGTGTCCAGGACAGCTGGGTCAGTCTTCAGGTCTTCCCCTGTCCCCTTACAGCAATTCTGCATTATACACAAAGGGCTGGAGTAGGGTTGGTCCACTCTGAACTGCTGGGCTCCCTGGACTGAAACTGAAGTCTGTTCTCTCCCAGGCCACACTTTCAGGGCCTCTAACTCTGTGTTATCTGGGTGAAGGAATGTCAAGGCCCTTGTTAAAACACAAACCCTGGTTTAGTGGTTTGGAGAGGAGTGGGAGACTACATTGCTTTTTTCTTTTTTGATATTTGTTCTCTGTGTGTGTGTACACACACACATGCAGAAGGTAAGAGGACAACCATGTCAGGTACTGACTTCTTGCCTCACATCTTGTTTGCTGCTGTCTGTGTGCTCCAAGCGCTTGAGCTTTGAGCTTCTGGGAATTCCCCTGTCTCTGCCTTCCATCTTGCTGTAGAGAGAGTTCAGATTACAGACCTGCCTAGCCTGGGTGCTCAGCTTTTACAGGGGTCAGAATTCAAGCTTGGCTAGAGGTGTCTGTACTCACTGAGCTATGTCCCCTGTCCCCTGACATTTCTAACTAGTGTTGGCGGAAAATGTGGGGCTCATGGGCCTCACTAGTCAGTCTGTGCCCAGAATATGCCATCAAGAGCTCATAATCTGTCCCTTCAGATTGACCTGTGAATGTCCATCAAGGTGTGGGGGACCCAGTAGGCCATAACTGCCTTGACTTGTAATCCCAAGATGTGAGATACAAAAGAAAGAGAAGCATTTAGTGTTCCAGGCCAACCAGACCTGAATAGGTAAAACCCTGTCTGGAAAAAAAAATTTACAAAACAAGGCTTAGCTGAAGGAAGAATGGCTTAGTCAAGTGCTGGCTCGGCATGGATGAGGACCTGAGTTTGAAACTCTGCACCCATGAAAAAAACCACATGCCAGTCATCCTACTGCTAGGAAGACAGAAACAGAAAAATCCAGGAGACCAAGCTCTGGCCAAGCTGTCTAGCTGAAAAGGTAAATTTCGGTTCAGTAAAAAGATCCTGTTTTTTAAAGGTGTTTTATGTGCATGTATGTATGTATGTATGTATGTATGTATGTATGTATGTATATGTATACACACATACATATATATAATTTATTTTATGTACATCAGTATGTTGACTGCATATGTCTGAATGAGGATGGTGGATGCCTAGGAACAGGAGTTACAGACAGTTGTGAGCTGCTATGTGGGTGCTGGGAGTTGAACCCCAGGTCCTTTGGAAGAACAGCCAGTGCTCTGAACCACTCACTGGGCTACCTCTCCAGCCCCGAGAGATCCTATCTGGGAAAAAAAATGATAGAGCAACCTGACACTGATTTCTGGTTTCCACATGCATGCACTGGTGAACATATAAACACATGAACACACACACACACACACACACACACACACACACAGAGCAGGTAAAGATTTGTTCTGCTAACTCTAGGACCTGAATTTTATTTTCAGGATCACATGGTAGAATAGAAGGAGAGAACTAAGTCCTGTCGGTTGTCCTCAGACCAACATGGGCTACAGGCCTAAAATAGGCAGTGAGCAGACACATACACACACACATACACACACACACACACACACACACACACACACACACACACACACAGAGTTTAAACTGGATGGTGCTGGGACACGCCTTTAATCCCAACATTCTGGGAGGCAGAGGCAGGTGGATTGCTGGTCTACAGAGCAAGTTCAAATTCCATGACAGATAGGGCTACACAGAGAAACCCTGTCTCAAAAAAACAAAACAAACGAAAAATACAGTTTAAAAAATATATACTACACAGCAAGACAAACGAAATGTAGCTGCCAGACACAACTGGACAAATGAATTCTTTAAACTCTTATCACTGCCGCTAAGAGGGCCTGGGGTTGGTGACAGGCTTACTAGCTAACAATGCAAACCTCCTCTACCCTGCCCCACTTCCACCCCCATCCCCACCCCCACCCCCAGAGGGAGCTTTTCATCAAAGCCTGGCACCTCAGAGGGGTCCTGGTGGGGTAGAATGGCCCTGCTAGCCTCCCCTCCCTTCCCTTTTACAAAGTGCCTCAGCTGCCTAGACAAGCCTGAATTTCCCAACCTGCTCATAAAACCAGTTTCCCCAGGTTCTTGCAATACAGTTTCTATTCATTGGGTATGCCTCCTCCATGTAGTTTAGCTATAGACACTGTCTTTTAAAAAAAAAAAAAATCCCTTTGTTAAGGGGCCTTCCTTTCTCCTGTACTAGGATAAGGAAGACAAACTTAACACTAGATGTGGCATAAAGATAAATGTTAATAAAAATATCATTAAATCAGGGCTGGGGACTTAGCACAGTTGGTAGAGTGCTTGTCTAGCACATAGAACACTTAGAGGAAGGCCAGTGCAGGCTATAGACATTCTGTCTTAGCCAGATGTGATTCCAGCACTCCGGAAGCATAGGCAGGCAGATTTCTGAGCTCAAGGGTAGCCTGGTCTATAGAGCAAGTTCCAGGAAAATCAGGGCTACACAGAGAAACCCTGTCTCCGTCTTCTCTCTCTCTCTCTCTCTCTCTCTCTCTCTCTCTCTCTCTCTCTCTCTCTCTCTCTCTCTCTCTCTCTCTCTCTCTCTCTCTCTCTCTCTCTTTTATTTTTTTCTTGAGACAGGGTTTCTCTGTATAGCCACGGCTGTCCTGGAACTCATTCTGTAGACCAGGCTGGCCTCGAACTCAAAAAAAGTTTTGACAGGGCATGCTCCCAGCTCTGAGATCCATTGCAACACCAGGAAAAACAAACAAACAAACAAACAAACAAAAACTCATTGCTTTGTGTGGACTGGGTATGGATGTGAGGATCTTCAGGGATCAACATGAATGTGTGGTTTTCTTTTCTTTTTCCTTTTTCTTTTTTTTTTTTTTTTTTTTTTTTTTTTTTTTTTTTTTTTTTTTTTTTTTTTTTTTTTTTTTTTTTGGTTTTTCGAGACAGGGTTTCTCTGTATAGCTCTGGCTGTCCTGGAACTCACTCTGTAGACCAGGCTGGCCTCGAACTCAGAAATCTGCCTGCCTCTGCCTCCCAAGTGCTGGGACTAAAGGTGTGTGCCACTACTGCTCAGCTAGACAGCTTTTCATAGCTATATAGAACACTTTTTTTATTTCATAGGAAAACTTTGAGATGCTTATTAGAAAGTTCTGACTCACTAAAGAGAAACAAGGTATTCTTGGTGGTAAGTCTTGAACTCTCATTTCTGGTTACATCTCCTTTTTTCCCCTACTTCTAAAATTATATTAGTAAAGTGACAATTCATAAATGTACATGACTTACTGTGACTTACTGTAATTGGGAATTAAAGAACACATTCAAGTAGAACACGGTGGTACATACTATGCCTGGTCTATAGTTTGTTTTTGTTTTTTTTTAATTTTACATGTATGAGTGTTATGCCTGCATATATGTAAATGTTAATGAATTGTTCCCAGAGGCCAGAAGAGGGGGTCAGAGCTCTCTGAAACTAGTTACAGATGATTGTGAGTCAAGCATGTGGGTTCTAGGAACTGAATCTGGGTCTCTGAACAAACTGCCAGTGCTCTTAACCATGGCACCATCTTTCTAGCGCCCCCGAGGTAGCTTTACTGAGACAGGATCTAGACCAGCCAAAGTGGCATGAATACAAGAGCCCCTATCTTAAAATGAAAGCAAAAACAGGGCCCCGGCCCATAATAAGATGACAGAGATAGTAAAGAAAGGTTCTTGGCAGAGCCACCAACCCTGAAAAAACGGAGACCCATAGGGTGGCCATTTCCCAAAAGTTGTACTCAGACCTCCAGGCGGCATGTGAAAAGCCTGTACTAAATAATTGATGGGGAAAAAAATATCATTGAGCCCTCATTTTGTTCTGAGCCATTGCCTTTTCAGGTCTGTTTGTTAAGACAAGGATGCTCTGTGTAGCCTTGGCTGTCCTGCAGTGTGCTCTGTAGACCAGGCTAGCCTTGAGTGGAGAGATCCACCTGCCCCTGTCTCCCAAGTACCAGGATTAAAGGTGTGTGTCACCATTGTCTGGCTCCTTTTAAAGTTTTGTTGTTTCGAGACAGGGTTTCTCTGTATACCCCTGGCTGTCCTGAAACTCTGTAGACCAGGGTGGCCTCAAACTCAAGAGATCTTCCTTTCTCTGCCTTCAGGAGCTAATGTTAGTTCTACCCCTAAAGACACATCTAAAGTTGCTTATCTTTTTCATCTTCCTATACAGCTGTCTTAGTTAGGGTTTCTATTGCTGTCATAAAACACCATGACCAAAGCAACTGAGAGAGGAGAGGATTTATTAGGCTCTTGCTTTCATATCACTGTTCATCATCCTAGGAAGTAGATCAGGAACCCAAACAGGATAGGAACCTGGAGGCAGGAGCTCATGCACAGACTATGGAGTATGCTGTTTACCAGCTTGCCGTCATGGTTTGCTCAGCCAGGACCACCAGCTCAGGAGTGTGTGTGTGTGTGTATGTGTGTGTGTAACATGCTATATAGACTAGGTTGTCCTCAGACTCACCAAGATCTGTTTGCTCCTGCCTCTTGAGTGCTGGGGTTATAGGAGTGTCTCACAACAACAATTTTTATTTATTTTTGAGCCAAGCTCTTACCACATAGGTCCGGCTGACCTCGACCTGAGACCTGACTCTGCTTCCCAAATGTTTATATTAATAGGAAAACAACAACAACAAGAAAACCCAACCATATCAGCTCATTTTATCTTTTGGGGATTTTGGGGTGGGTGAGACAGGGTTTGGACCACTCTCTGTAGACCAGGTTAGCCTTGAACTAAGATCTACCTGCCTGTGCCTCAAACACTGAGATTAAAGGAGTGTGTTACCACTGCCTGACTTAATTTTATATCTTAAAGATGTTTTCTTTTATTTTGTATGTATTGGTGTTTTTCCTGCAGATATCCATGCACCACTTTCTTGCCTGGTGCTCGAGGAACCGAAGAGCCTCTGATCCCCTGGAATTAGTAACAGATGGTTGTGAGCCACCTTGTGGGTGCTAGGGATTGAACACTGACCCTCAATAGCGAAAACTGCTCTTAATCACAGAGCCGTCTTTCTCCAGGCCGCTTTTCTTTCCTTTTTAGAACATTTCTGTAAACTAGGGTTGAGTGACCCTGAACTCTCTTGCCTCCTGCTAGAAAGAATACTTACAAGTTATGGTTAAGATGCTTCTAAAAATGGTTTGTTACCGCCCACGGTGCAATGTCTCTTTAACAGAAAATGTATTTCTCTCTCTTCCTTTCTTTCTTTTTATTGGTTTTTCGAGACAGGGTTTCTCCGTGTAGCCCTGGCTGTCCTGGAACTCACTCTGTATACCAGGCTGGTCTCGAACTCAGAAATCCGCCTACCTCTGCCTCCCAAGTGCTGGGATTAAAGGCATGAGCCACCAATGCCCGGCGAAAATATATTTCTGTTGCTCAAAGGCATTCCCAAATCTGAATTAGTACCTTACAAAGGGGCTGGGTCAGTTTAGTAACCTCGATGCCTTATCCACAAGAGTCTCACATCTCGATGCAGGCACTTTACAAAGGGTTAAACTACCATCTCCGTGCTCCAGGGGACCGTGAGGGGTAGAGAACTAGGGAAGGAAGAGGAGCCATAGGCTGCCCCTCAGGCGTGCGGGGCTCCGCAGGCTCAGAAACACTATCAGCCCCGCCATTAGGACGCAAGAGAGAAGATGGAGGATGCTCATGCTCCCAGCGCGACCAGCGCCTGCGCCCTGTGTACCCGATGCATCCCGCGAGGCCGTTAGAACAGGGAAAGGAAGGGAAGGGAACGTAGGGAGGGACCAAGCCCGCGGTTCCGGTGAGCCCGGATCCCGCGCCGGAAAATCCGCTCCAGGTCGTTTGCGATCCGAAGTCGCTCCACAGACCTCGGCCGCGCTCCGCGCTTTCCCTACAGCCCTTTGTGTCCCTGCGCGCCTCGGGGAACGCGGGAACGCGCGCTGAGCTGGGCGCCTGCGCAAAGAAAGGCACGCCCCCCAACCGGGCGCCTGCGCAAGAGGGGGCGCGTGCGGGCCGCACGCCTGCGCAGAAACAGGCGTGCCCCGCCCATACGTGAGGATGGGCGCCCCCCTTTGCCCCTCCCCTGCCCGCCATTTCGCGTTCCGTCGCCTGTCCTGGGCCGACGTTCGCGGCCTCTCTGTGATGGACGCCCGGAAGCTGGTACAACAAAGGCCGTAGTTGCTCCAGCTGCGCCGGCTGCGCGGGTTGGCGTGTCTTGCCACTGCCCAGGGCGCCCAACTACGGGGGAAGTGGGCGATCGTGCACCCTCCGGCTTGGGTTTGTTAGTCAGCCGGTGCGTGCACGGCCTGGTGCGTGCACGGCCTGGTGCGTGCACGGCCTGGTGCGTGCACGGCCTGGTGCGTGCACGGCCTGGTGCGTGCACGGCCTGGTGCGTGCAGAACCTTAGCGCAGCCGCCTTCTCCTCATGTCCAGCCTCGAAGCCTGCACCCTCCTAACCTGCACGCACACTCCCAGACTCGTATTTACCCTCTTCTAAGTGTAGAAACTCACGAGCTTCTTCATGCTTTGTGAATTAGTTTGGAGGATATATTCGACCTAAGTGTGTCTACAGCTGTGTTTGCACCGCACCTCTTGCCAGTTTATGGATAACTGAATGCGATTCTGCAACTCAACTTGTTTTTGAGCCTTGCGAGCTGACTAGACTCACCAGTACAAGCCCTCCGTATTCTGTGTCTGAGAAAAACTCCCATTCGAGATCGTTCTTGACGAGTTAAAGTGCAAAACCTAACCACCCGACTCCCATTCCTTGTGGGATTCCATTTTAACTTTTGAGACTGGGTCTCCCCTCATTGCCCTTATTGGCCTCTAACTCTATAGCAACAGCCTGCCTCTATATCCAAAGTGCTAAGATAAAAGGTGTGTGCCACTACTTCCCGTGTACCTCTCCTAATTTTGTGTATAAGCTTTTGGGCACAGCTTTTGCACAAGAGGTATGCAGGGATGTAGAGAGTGGCCCATGGGTAAATAGGCAATTAAGGATGTTTTAATGACCCTGGGAAGGAGGTGGGCTCTTGTCACCTGGTCTCACCCTGTCATCTTGGCAAGATTTCATTGTCCCATGCATTTCTTTGGATTGAAAGAATCTAATGGGAGGCCAGGCAGTGGGGATAGTAATGGAATAGAGGGTGTGTGGAGAAAGGACTGGTGTTTGTGGCATCTCCAGAGGAGAGAAGCCTTGGAGTGAACTGAGAGAGAGTGCATCCCAGACCAGCATCCTTCTGGAGGAGCAGTAGTAGCTCAGGGTTCCCAGCAGGATCCTGCACTTAAGGAGCTGAAATAACTACTAAAGTGTGTTCTCTCTCAAACTTAACCCCCTGCCTCTGCCTCCCAAGTGCTGGGAGTAAAGGCATGTGCCACCACCACCTGGCAAAGCTTTTTTTAAAAAAAAAAAAAAAAGAAGAAGATTTATTTATTTATTCGTCTATGTGAGTACACTGTCTCTGTCTTCAGACACACTGGGATTTATGAGCACACTGCCGCTGTCTTTAGAAGAGGGCAGTGGATCCCTATTACAGATGGTTGTGAGCCACCATGTGGTTGCTGGGATTTGAACTCAAGACCTCAAGAAGAGCAGTCAGTGCTCTTAACTGTTGAGCCATCTTTCCAGCCCTAGTTCTTTTTTATTTTTTTTCTTTTAAGATTATTTTACATGTGGTTATGTTTTGCTTGCATGTATGTATGTAGGTATGTGCATAGCTTGCATGCCTAAGTGCTTGTGGAGGCCAGAAAAAGGCATCAGATCCCCTGGAACTGGAGTTACAAATAATTGCAGGTCACCATGTGGGTGCTGGGAACTGAGCCTGGGTCCTCTGCCTCAGTAACTGAGCCTGGGTCCTCTGCCTCAGTAACTGAGCCTGGGTCCTCTGCCTCAGTAACAAGCGCTGCAAACTGCTGAGCTGCTCTTAGCTCTGTCCATCCCTACCTCCTTCAAACAAAACAGAAAACATTTCTTTTACTGTCTGGTGTAGAATTCACCAGAACCTGCAGGTGTTGCTTCTCCTATATGGTGGGGCTGAGGGGTTGAATTTAGATGTTAGGCATGGAAGGTTACCAATGAGCCATTGCTCAGGGGTTTTTTCCCTCCAGTTTTGTCTCACCTTGCGGAAGGATCCTTCTGTTACCAGTCTGCTTAGTTTTGTTTTTGTCTTACCCTGTAGCCTACCTAGACTGTTCTGGAACTTACTGGGACTTGAACACTTGGCAGTTCTCCTGCCTTAGCCTTCTAAATGCTGGGTTCTCTGGTGTAAGCCATCAAACCTCTCTGAGCCAGCATGCCCAAAGTTTCCTTCTGAGGTTAGGCTTCCCAGTTTCCCACATAGGTCCAAATGGTCATGTACCTCAACCTCAGTAGCCGAGAGTACAGTCTCTGTCTGTGTGCTGGTCTTTGATATCCTTATTTAAAACATGGAGGGGTGGGCTGGGTGCACCCCTTTAACACTGCATTTGGGAGGCAGACGAAGGCAGACCTCTTAAGGAGGGCAACCTGGTCTACAGAGTGAGTTCAGAACAGCCAGGACTACACAGAGAAACCCTGTCTCAGGAAAACCCAAAGAATAAAAAAAATAATCCTAGCACTCCAGAGGCAAGCAGATCTCTGTGAATTCTAGCCAGCCTGGTCTGTCTATATAGTGAGTTCCGGGTCAGGTGAACTGAGCCTGGGAACTGAGCCTGGGTCCTCTGCCTCAGGTGGGTGGGGCATGAAAGAGTGGCGTGTTCCTTCCACGTAAAGGAATGGCTTAGAGGTACACAGACTGACTCTTGGTCGTTTCACAGTTGCCCCAGATTTGAGCATGCTCCTAGGACACCAGCTAGGAGCTCTCAAGTCACCACAGCTGTCCATCAGGGTGGGAGTATCCTACTCAGGACATCTGGGTGGCTCTGGGAGTTGAGCATTCATGACAGTCTAACATCCTGCCAGCTGGCCATGGTCCCTATGTCACTCAGGCATGGCATCAAGTAGGTTTTGCCACTATTTGAACCCACCAAATAGGGGCAAAGGTTGGGGCCCCAGAAAGCCAAGTATGAAGCCTGACTTCTAAGCCCAATGAGGAGGTCAGTTGTGATGGATCATACCTTTAAGCCGACACCTTGGGAGGCAGAGGTGGCTAGACCTACCTCTGTGAGCTTGAAAGCAGCCTGGTGTATGGAGCAAGATCCAGGCTATCCAAGGACACATAAAGAAACCCTGTCTTCAAAAACCAAAATAAAGAAGTAAACTAAAAGGCCAATGAGAAGTAGGTTAGGCGGTCTCATCCCCTCTCCCCATCTTAAACCACAAAGTTAGGTTTTGTGCTTTCTTTAAAGGTCTGGGTTCTGTTACCCTCTGTGCCCACCTCCCACCCATACCCCCTTCCCCCAGCATCAGCATTCGGGCCTCTCCAGTTCCCCCAACTGAGCTACTGCCTGAGGCTAGGTTCTATGCCCAGGAAACCCCTGGTAAGAGCTGCTCTGGCTCCTAGAAGTAAACCACAGAGACCTAGAAGGTGCCCCACAGCCACTGCCAACGTTTACATGTAAGGAAGAAAGGGTCCTTGCAGGGAGTGTTTGCTGAAAAATGAATGCTGCTTTGTCCCTGCAGGTCCCTGAGAGCTTTGTGGCCGTGTGTGTGTGTGTGTGTGTGTGTGTGTGTGTGTGTGTGTGTGTAAGTAAATAATTTAATGGGAAACTCCGGAAGGAAGGCAGCCTGAGGGAGACTGGCCTCACCCAACAGAAGGCAGCTTATTTAATATTTCCTTAAGCAGTGGCTGGGAGTGGGGTGCCTCAAAGGCAACCCGAGAAAGAAACCACTGCTCTGGGCTCTGCCTCTGGGGCTGCATGTGCCTGGATGAGGATAATTTCCTCAGGGAATAGTCTTCCGGGTTACCCTTAAGATGCCTGCTGTGGCAACTTAGAGATCTGACCTGGGGTGGCTGACTTGGACGACCAGGCAGCTTATGAGCAAAGAATTTGCCATGTGTGTGAACTGGAGGACTACTGGCCTTCCTAAAGCTGGGCTGACCTCCCTACGCGGGTCTCTGCATGACTCCTTCTAGATAGATCCAGCCTCCTTCGCCTGGAGGGAGGGAAAGGAGAGAGGGATCGGTCAACGGTCTGCCCAGAGGCTGTTAGCCAGGGACACAAACATTTCCTTTTGTGGTGCCTCAGAGGGCTGGGGCTGCAGCCAGGGGCCTGAGAAGGACAGTACAGCACATACTCTAGATGGTTATAGTGACCTTGGCTTACAGAAGCAGAGGCCCCACCCATCAGGTCCTCTCCCTACGTGCAGATAGATAAAGCTTGTTTCTTCAAGCCCTCACAGGTGGCTTCAGGAGGAAGTGGTCACTGCTTAACCAGGCTCTCAAACCAACTTCTCCCTGTGTTGGTGGGGTGTGTGTCTGAGACTGCAGGTCAACCAGACACCACAGGTCTCCCCAGAGGGTGAGGGTAGAGAATGGGCTGCTAAGTCCCCTTGCCCTCTCAGGCCTGCAGCACCAGGCACAGAACAGAACCTCCTTTTTATGATCCTCGGAAGCTATTTTTGGCTACAGGGGATACAAGGTGACTCTTTGGCAGGCAGCCCTGGGATGGGAAGTGGGGGGCTATGTGGATGGAGATGTGGTGGTTTCTGTTCCAGGTCTGCTGCAGCCTCAGCCCTCTAAGGCTGCTTTCCACACCAGAGGCCAGAGCCCTGCAGGCTCTGATATCCCACAGGAAGGGACTGTCCACTGCAGGCTCCCTGTGCCTGTCTCAAGCAGCCCAGAGCCTAATGCTGGCCCGTCACTCTGGTCTTCCTCCATGTTGTATATTAGTTCCTGGTGTTTACTTTGCCCTCCCCAACCAGTTGCCCAAGGCCCTTGTCTCTGGCCAATGTGGTGTCTCAGCACACTTGAATGTTCAATTTTATAATTTACTGAAGGATTTTTTTCCTAGTCTGAAACTCCCATTTAGACCTGGCTGTCATTGTCCCCCTTACTCCCAGTGCTGGGATAAAATCATCCCCATCTTTTAAATTTTCTATTACTGATTTCAGACGGGGGGCAGGGGGTCCCCTGTATCCTAGACTGGCCTGGCCTCATAGTCACTGTGTAGTTGAGGATGAGTTTGAGCTTACAATCTTCCTGTGTCCACTTCTTGGGTGCCGAGATTATGGGTGTGTATACTACCGTGTCCAGTTTTATTTTATTTATACGAGTACACTGTAGCTGTCTTCAAACACACCAGAAGAGTGCATCAGATCCCATTACAGATGGTTGTGAGCCACCATGTGGTTGCTAGGGATTGAACTCAGGACCTCTGGAAGAGCAGGGCTCTTAACCACTGAGCCATCTCTCCAGCCCCTCATGTCCAGTTTTTAGTGTGATTTCAGGCTTCAAACCCAAGACTCCTGCATGCTAGATAAGCAAGCACTTCTTTTTTTCTTTTTGCTTTTTCTGAGACAGGGTTTCTCTATGTATCCCTGGCTGTCCTGGAACTCACTCTGTAGACCAGGCGGGCCACGAACTCAGAAATCCGCCTGCCTCTGCCTCCAAAGCGCTGGGTCTGTTTTTCTTTGGGATGGAATTCACAGTTTTGCACGTGCTAGACATTCAGTTACTCTGGTACTAAGCTGTTATCCACCCCCTCCCACCTCTCCAGATGCTTTTTTAGTAGGAGCTTAGCTCACTGGCAGGTCCACCTGGTTTGATCTCAGTGCCATTTGTAACTGCAACAGAAACACGATCCAGGTCCAGGAAGCTTTTGCACTCCACCCAGCCTCCCCCTGGCTGGCCTTCCGGACCAACCCCACCCCCTGGGATTCCCAACCCCTCTGCTTTCCATTAGACCTGAAAAGTCCCCCTTCTGCCTGAGCTTTCCCTGGGCCTATCCCAGCTAGTTTCATCTGAAGTCTGAGAATGGGAAAGAGCAGTAGTTAGATCCTCACATCTGTGTGTTAGATCTTAAACTGTGTCTGTTTTACATATCAAAGTGGACCTGGCTGCCTGGTTCTCCCACCCACCCATGCTGTACCCTGAACTCTCCAGCATGGGGCCCATTCCCCAGCTCCCTGTCCTTTTTATCTCTTAGCCTCTTAGCCACTGCTCTTTGTTCCTGCCTTCCTGGCCTCTTGCTTTCTGACGCTTCACTCCCTGCTCTCCTCACATGGCTTGGGTCAGTCTGCCCACCATAATTACTATGGACTCTCGCAGATGTCTCTGCCACCGCCTGTGCTCTCCCTTCTATCTATAATTTAAAAAGTATCTTATTAATGTCAGTAGTCAATTGCCCAATGCACAGGTGCAGTGTACCAATGGACAGGCTACAATGTCAGGATTTTTCCTATTTATTTTTTGAGGCAAGGTCTCACTATAAAGACAAGAATGGCCTTGAACTCACTGAGATGTGGCTGTCTCTGCCCTTTTAATGCTAGTATTAAAGACATATCATTCTGCTTGAAACTAATGTTTTGGTTTTTTAATGTTGTGTGCATGAATGTTGTGCCTGCAAGTATGTTTGTGCACTGTGCGCATTCCTGGCATCCCAAGAAATCAGAAGAGGGCAACAGATCCCTTGGAACTGGATGGTTATAAGCCATGCAGGTACTGGGAATTGAACCTGGCTTTTTGAGACAGGGTTTCTCAAAACCCTAGCTGTCCCAGAGCTCACTTTGTAGACCAGGCTAGCCTCAGACTCAGATCTACCTTCATCTGCCTCCTTAGTGCTGGGATTAGTTGTGTGCCACACCTGGTTTTGTTTGTTTGTTTGTTTTGAGTAAGAGGCTTGGTCATGATGGCACAAGTTTTTTTTATCCAGCACTTGGGAGGCAGAGGCAGATGGATCTCAGAGTTTGAGACCAGCCTGCTTTACAGATTGAGTTCCAGGACAGCCAGGGCTGCTACACATAAAACCTCTGTCTCAAAAACCAACCAAACAAAAAAGAGGTGGTATGAGCTTTTAATCTGTATGTGGGAGGCAAAGGCAAGTAGATCCCCATGGATTCCACTAGCCCCATCTACAGCATGAGTTCCAGGCCAGCCAGACCTACATAGACTTTTGTATTAAAAAAAAAATGTAGAAAAAGTTGTGTGTCTCTGTATACATGCCCAGGTCCTCTTCTATGGGTGTCCCAAGAATCGAACTCAGGCAGCTTCCTCAGCAGCCCACCTCTGACACTCTCTTCATCCTCCCACCAGCTGTCACAAAGAGGCTGTGGTCTATCTTCCAAGACTGAAGCCAGCAAGGTTCTCAGGTGTGTCCTGAGCAACACTGAAGTGAAGTGAGGAGCCCTATGCTGTGCTCCCCACAGCCTGCCCCAGGAGACTCTTTCTCAGTAGTCCATGTGGTTGTTTTTGCCATGGGCACAGCTGCAACTTTAACTGCCGGTCTCTTTAAATTTTACTTTTTTGTTTTTCTTTAAGATTTATTATTTTTATGTGTGTGTGTGTGTGTGTGTGTGTGTGTATTGTTACGAGTTTATGTGCACTATGCATGTGTGCAGGTGCCCACAAAAGCCAGAGGGCATAGGAAGCCTTGGAACTGGAGGCCCTGTACAGGGACAGTAAGTGCTCTTAACTCCTGAGCCACCTTTCCAGCTCTTGTTTGTTAGCATCATCTTGGCTGGCCTGGAACTCACTAGGTGAGGCTGGCCATCATCTCAGATCCTTGCCTTTGCCTCCTGATTGCTAGGATTTAAGCTATGTGGCACCATCCCAAACACACACCCTCTTTTTTTGGACATGGTTTTATATAGCCCAGGTTGACCTCGGACTTGCTTATTATGTAATGGAGGGTGGCCTTGACTTGAACCACTTATTCTGTCCCTATCCCCAGGTCCTGGAATTATAGGAATAAGATAGCATACCCTGTGAACTTTCAGTTTCACAGCCAAATGCTGTTTCTTAGGGATGTTCATCCTACCTGGGGCATCTCAGGTCTGGAGTGTAGAGTGGGCAGGCCTAGGCCTTTCTGGGTGGACCCTTTAAACAGGGCTAAGATTCTAATTAAGGGCCAATAAAGCCAGGGTATGTATGCACTTGCTTAACCTCTTCAGCAAGCAAGACCTAGCTTAAGGGCTCTTCCCACTTCCCAAACTATGAGCCATAATTGGATAATCAGTAGGTACCTGACTTTAGTTGTTGGAGGCCCCTTAGGGTGCCAGGCAGTTCTGAGCAGTGGTTGCCCTCCTACCTAGCTGTACAGGTATGGTGTAGCTTGCACACTGGGCTCCAGGTAACTAACTGTTCAGTGACCCCAGGAGGAGAGGAACACCCCATCCCACCCCCAGTGATTGATAAATCCACACATGGCCTGAGACTCTTGTTCCTGTGCAGTTTGAACTTCAAATCCTATATGTCACTTCTGCCCATAGCTTGTAGTCAAACCCTAAAGCTTTCTTAAACAGACCCAAGAGCCCCACAGGATGACTTGAACCTGGGCCAGCTAGTGAGCCAGCAGACCTCAGCCCCGGCCTGGTATAAATGGGAGGCTCAGGCAGGGTCCTGGGGAGGAGGGGAACATTACTGGCTCCCATGGTAGGTCGAGACAGCAGAAGCTTCAGAAACCATTAAGGGCAGTGCAAGGCAATGGAGAAGAACGTTTTAAAGAGAGCCCCGAAAGAAGAGCTTTCTTGGTCCTTAAGCTCCTTGCAAGGCTCCTTTGGGCCAAGGTCTGCCCTGGGGGAGGGTGGCTGGTTCAATGCAGTTCTGGGAGGACACCAACTCAGCCCCCACACTGATGGCCACAGGTGGTACCTAAGTCAGAGTCCACTGTAGACCATAGGGTTCTGGCCTGTCCCCTGGTCCCCAGCCCTGGAGACAGGTTCCCTCTGCTGTCTCTGTAGTCACTATTTTCCCATAGCTGCTCTTTTTTTTTGTTTGTTTGTTTGGTTTGGTTTGTTTTTCGAGACAGGGTTTCTCTATGTAGTCCTGGCTGTCCTGGAACTCACTCTGTAGACCAGGCTGGCCTCAAACTCAGAAATCCGCCTGCTCTGCCTCCCAAGTGCTGGGATTAAAGGTGTGCACCACCACTGCCCGGCCCCCTAGCTGCTCTTGCTCAGGGAATCACGTGTAGTTCAGGCCTGGGACTCAAAGAACTACTGGACTCTTTCTGACTCCCCAACATCTTCATTCTCTGAGGCAGGCAGCCTGAGTTATGAAAGGACCCCTATATAGACTCCCAAAGCCAAGGTTCAGGTTGGGCTCTGGTTCTAGCTGCACAGGTGACCTCAGGCAATTCAGGGTGATGATAGTTAATGTGTAACTTTTCCATTCTGAAAGAACAGGCTGACTGAGCTGGGCTCGCTGGGAATAATAGGTTCAGCGTCTGGGTGTGAAATGCAAATGTAGCCTCGTATGTAAATCCGTGTGGGTTTCTTTTCTGACAAGGTCCAGCCACACCCAGATGTCCAAACAAGTGCCTAATGACCAGATAGGACAGTGTCCTAGTGGGCTAGGCATTGGGTACTGACCTTCAGGGTACATGTCATTTTTTAAAGTTTAGGCCAGTTCCCTGCTCAATGAAATTCACATGGGCCCCATGTCATCTTGGCCTGAGAGAAATACTTTGAGTCTGGGGTGTAACAGGTTCTCTGGGTAGGGTAGCTTGCTGGCGCCCTCTCAAATGGGAACAGCACAGAGTCAGGCAGGTGTTAGATACTAAGTTTATAGGGCTCTTATTTATTTATTGCAGGAAATGCCCTGGAGTAGGAGAGAACCAAGCTTGGGACTCTGCATCAAAGACGCTAGACAGGGTTACACCAGCACTGGGCCAGGCAGGCAGGCAGCTGGGCCCCTGAGGCCCTGGGGAGCCCCAGATGTTGTCCCTTTCAGCTCGCTGCTTCCTAAAGGGTTAGCAGGAACACCAGAGGGGCTGAGAGGAGGAGCAAGGGGCTCCCCTGGGGTTTAGTGCAGAACAGCCAGGGAAGGCCAGACCATCTGTTCCCCAGGCTTCAGGAGCAAACTGGGCCAGGCAAGGGGCTCCCAAGTACCAGCTAGCAACACCACCTTTGTCCTGTGCTTACAGAGGTAGCTACTTCTCAAGTGGATGAAGGAAGAGATGGCCTTAGAAGAACCTCATTAGAAGTCTGGGAGGGTATATGAGCAGATGGGGAACAGGTTCCATGGCAGATGGGACGAAGAGGGTACCCAAAACACTGCAGCCTGAACTACCAATAAGGTCCCTGTCCCAGTCCACCACTGCTGGGTATCCACACTGCCTGTGGATAGTTCTCAGAACCCGAAGTGGAGAAGGCAGGTTGTAAGGGATCACTTCAGGCAGGGCTGGTAATGTTGAGCTCTGTTCCAGCCCTCTACTGTCCCCACTCAAGGGTACCTGACTCTAACCTCCATGCTGTTTGATGCTTCTTGTCAACCTGCAGCCACCCGGGTCCCTCTTGTGTTGAGTAATAGTGATGCCCCCCACTTGTCTCAGTAACTTCTCTCATAGCCACCCCATGAGGTGGAGAGGGAGAGGTGAAGGTGATGTCAGCCAGTCTCTTCTTGCTCTCCATTCTTGAGACACCTGGCTTTCTTCTTCTTTTTTTTTTTTTTTGAAATGGTGTTTGAGACAGAACCCAGGACCTTGCACATGTTAGGCAAGCCCCTTTCCACTAACTACATCTTTATAGCCTTTCATCTCTACCTGGGTCCTGTTTTGTTTTGTTTTGAGACTGGGTCTCATGTTATCCAGGCTGACCTCATACTATATAGCTGAAGATGACCTTAAACTTCTGATTATCCTGCCACCACCTCCCAAATGCTGAGACTATCTATAGACCTGTTCTTCCAGGCCCAGATTATGTGCTGCTAGGGAGTCAAACCCAGACCTGTGTTCAAACACTTTGCCAACTGAACTGTATCCCCGGGTCGCTACCTAGGGCTTTTGAGACAGGATATAGTGATTCCTCCACCCATCTTAATGGCAGTATAAGGCCAAAGAACCAAGGGTGAGCTTCCCAGAGCTTCAGGAATCTGGGGGTCCCAGTCTCATGTCTCAGTCCTGAGCAAGAGGTGGGCATATTTGGAGGTGCCTGCTGCATGTCCTTTGTGATGCCAAGGCTCCTAAGAAGGTCCCTCTCCCCAGCCCTGGTTCTTGCTAGGTATCCTTGTTCAGTCATATGTCCTGGGGGGTGGGGTGGTTGACAACAGACGGGGTCCTATTTCCTCCCACCCCTCTCCCACCCCTCTGACTAAAGGGGACAGAGGGCTCCCCCAGGTGGCCAAATGTGCCAAGGCTGGAAGCTGGGGAGACCTCGCTTCAAACTTCTGGCCTCTTCACTCCCTAAGTAAGCGGGCTTACCCCAATCAGGCGGTTCAGTTTAGATATTAGGAAGTCAAGTCTGTCTGTTTGTTGTCTGCATGGAGCAAAGGAGGCAGCCGCTTAGGAATTGTACATTATTCTTAGACTAGGGAAACTGCTGCCAGTCCCAAAGCTGCAGGAATTGGTCTTATATGTGGTCATGGGTCATAGGACACAGAGACATGGGCATGGGAAGCACAGGGCAGAGCCCAGTGTGAATAGACACTATCAATCCAAAGCTCTCATCCTCCATTTTTATGCTTTTGGGGATTAAACCCCTGGTCTCACACATACTAGACAAACACATTCCCACTGCACCCTATCTCTAGACCTTTTTAATGTCTATAGAGACAGGTTCTTAAATTAGTGATCCTTCTGCCTCAGACTATCAAGTAGCTAGGATTACTAGCCTGTACACTAGCTCTAGGCTCAGCTCCTTTCTTTCCTTCCTTCCTTTTTTTTAAAATAGGGTTTCCTGCTATATAGCCAAGGCTGACCTGGTCTGGAATTCACTTTGTAACCCAGGCTGACCTTGAACTCAAGATCCTCTTACCTCAGCCTCCCAGTGCTGGGGTTAGAGGGATGTACCACCACACCTGGCTCAACTTCCTGGAGATGTGCACTCTGATTTCTCCAGCTAGCTAGCAAACAAGGCAGCAGATAAAAGCAATTGAACTCCCTGTCTGAATCAGCACTCCCAGAACCTGGCTCATACTTCCTCTCCTGACAGCTTACCATCAATCACAGGAAAACAGACTAAATAACCAGAGGACCGGGCAGATGTCTAAACTCATAAATAAGGGCATATGACTTAAACTCCGTATCCTGGGAGCATGCCCAGCAGGTGCCCAGGGAGAATAGACTGTGAACAATGACACTAGTCAACAGCTAACACACGGACTGTGAGGGTAAGGGAGAAAGCCAGCCTCTCTCTGGCACCAGCAGGATGTGTGTAAGAAGATCTAGGACTTAGGTGTTGTTCTTTCTAGAGTCCTGGAACCAATGGCAATCTGTTGGCTCTATTCCAGTGACAGGCTTGCAGTCTGCATTCAGCTTCCTGGCAGGGTGAGAATCGGCATTCTCAGACTCAGGTTCCTGCCTGGTAACAGTCTCAGAGGCTGGGGACAGACGCATGGATGCTGGCTTGATCACACACAGCTCCACCCACATGAACATCTTCTGAAGGCGGAATCTGCTGCAGCCATCTGCTCCGTGCAGACACAGTTGAACACTTGGCCTCCTGTGCATGGGGAACAGTTCACACAAGTACATATGTGCACAAGTGTGCCCGTGACAGACACACACACACACACACACACAGAATAAAGGGGATCTTGATGAGAAGGGAGCTGAAAAGCCATGCTGGTCCAAGAACTTGTAGGGCCACAGCTCTGGAATTTCCCTCTTGAGTTGCGGACTGCCAGGTACCCTCCTGCCTTCCCTAACCCCGAGGCTGTAGCTCTCTTCTGAACTAAGATTGCTAAGGCATGCAATGCTCATGATGATCACCAGGGGGCAGGTGAGCACTGGAAAAATCCGATCAGTCCAGCCTCCATCCAAAAACCTTACTCTACTAGTCCAAGTCTAAAAGCGCACTAACCCCAGTTTTGTGACAGAGAATAGAGGTGGAGCGGGGACTGGAGAGGAGAAGATGGCTAGGAGGCTGAAGGAAGCACATACCTACAGAATGGAGACACACATAGACTTGGAGCCTCAACTTTGGGTATTTTGAAACAGTCGTCTTTAGTCCATCCCGGCTTCAAGGATGGCCTTGAACTCCTGGTCCTCCGGTCTCTGCCATCTAAATTCTTGGATCACAGGAGTGCACCTCAGCGTGTAGCTCAGAGCATTTTATTAGAGAAGGGTCAAAAATCTAGTTTTCATGTCATCCTGGCTACAGTGTGGGTTAGGTAGTGTTGGGGCTCAAGACACGGTTGGTTCACTAACAATTATCACTGGGGTACCTGGGAGGAGACAGATTTGAGAAGGACGGGGAGACAAACTGGAGGGCCTGGGGCACGGGTGTTTTTGCCAGAGCTTGGAGTAGGAATAAGAGACCTGCGGGTGAGGTAGTGAGGAGCATGATGTGTGCAGCTTCTAGACCTGTCCTCAGAGTACCCTGGAGAGGAGCCGAACACCCCCGGGGGCCGAAGCAGCCCCTTTCCTCTGCCCCACCACCTAACCTAGACATCATGGAAATGGAATGAGAAGAGGAACCCAAACCTTGGCTTCCTTCTTAGGGTTGAGGGGCTCAGGGATTCTTCATGGGGCTTGGCTTAGTGTTTACTGGCCTCTCTGATAAGGCCTGGCACCCTCTCCCTCCGAGATAGGCCAGGCCAGGCTCTGAGGCCCACCCTGGGTGGCTGCTGGGCTCTGGCAACATATGCAAACTTGACTACATGCAGGCTTTCCTTTAACAAAGATTCCTTCCTCGGGATCCCACTTAATCTTCACAGCAGCCTGGAACACAACCCCTATCATCTCAGTATCACAGCTGAGGAGCCACAGCCTTAAGGAGCTTGTGTGTGGTCATACAGGCACGCACATCTTGTGCATGGGGTAGCCCTCTCCTGGGGTTTAAAAAGAGCTTACTTTTTTACAAATGTTTACACACATGCACCGACAACAGAGACCATGTTCAGAGGACAATTTCTGAGTCGGTTCTCTAATTTCATTATATGAATGAGTCCTGGGGATCTAACTCACCAATTCGAGTCTCCCCGGCCTTTCTCCTTCTAGAAGGTGTTTTGGTACAAAGTTCCTCCCGACCGACCTCCACCCCCTGCACCATCAGGCCTTTGGTGGCCAGCTGCGGAGAAACTGCCTGCCTCTAGTGGATTATGATCCCTGTGCAAGAGGAACCGAGAGGACTGGTTAAGAGTCACCAAGCCTGCAAGGTCTCCCGACCAGAATCCAGCTTTAGATTCCTACCGGGAAGCGGTTGGGTTGGAGGAGTGGGGGGTTGGGAAGGGGAAAGAAGGGTGTACAGGGAGACAAGGGGAACCAGCAAGACGGGGCCCTGGGGCTCTTGAAGATGGGGGTGGAGTGGGACGTGCCTGGGCAGACGAAGTGGGGACAAAGAGGGCCCCAGCACACCTGGCGGCCAGCAGCCCGCGCCCGCCAACCCAGATTCAAAGTGGAGCGGAGGCTGTGATTGGTGGCGGGGCCCCGAGCCCCACCCCTCTCACCTCTTAAGCATCTGGGAAAGGGGAACCTTGTTGAGAATGGCCCCTCCTCATGTCCTTAACCACCCTGCGGTGGCCTGGCTAGTAAATGAACGTGGTTAGTTCTTCCTCGTGCCTCAGACCTGGCTGGACTTCTAAGGGTAGAGCTCCATCACTACTCTCGGAGTCACAGGGCCATCCAGTCAGACTCCCCAGACCTGACTTTCAGACTGTGGCATCCTTCATTTCCTCGTCGTACCCTGGCCCTCACTCTTTAAGGTGATCCCTTCTCCCAGTCCAGCCACCACCCTCGGGACAGCTCCCCGGGATCCGGTCTCTTTCCACGCGTGCAGCCTGTCACTAGAGTGGCCGTCGAGCTTCCACGGGAGGCTGTGTCGTCTGGGACTCGCTAGTCCAGACGCCCCTCTCAGGCAGCCGTAAGGAGGGCGGGTAGTTCGGTGCGTGGTTCGCCAGGCACCGCAGGGATGCAAGCCCAACGCCTCGCGGGTGCAGATGGCTGCCTGCCCAGCAGGTCTGCACCGGGGGGGGGGGGGGG
>NW_022196896.1:112006634-112015159 GCF_008632895.1 Mastomys coucha
GGGGAGCTGCTGGGAGCTCAGATTTCGGCCTCGAAGGGTGGGGCTGGTGCCGAGGCCGCAACCAATCCCGTCTCGGCCCGGTCTCCCCTCCAGCCGCCAATCACCGCTCCGCCAACCTCCTGCCCGCCGCCGCGTCCTTTGTTCCCGCTGGCCCGGTGGCCGCTGCGGGTCTCCGGCCTTATGACTTCCGCCCGCGCGGACCGGGCCGTGTGCCGCGTAGCTGGGCCCGCTAGGGGGCCTCCTGGTCTCGCCGTGAGGCGGCCTGCTCGTGCCCAGGCACACCGTCTCATCTGCCCCGAGTGGTTCCGGAGGGTCGGGACAAAGCGTTTTGGGAGGCGGGCTTTCGTTTGAGGCGGGGAGGTAGGGTGGCGGCCGCACGGAGGAGCACGGGACCTGGGCAGAGGTCCAGCTCTGGCTCCACCTTTCCTTCCTCGCCCTCTGCTGCGCTGCCTAGGCTGCGGGGGTTCCCCCCGTACCCAGCTCTCATATCCATCGGCCTGCGAACTCCCGGCCGAGTTTGGTGTGCATCCTGTGACGTTCCTGGAGTCGCAGGTGCCTCTCGCAGGTCCCCTTTTGTCCTAGAGTATAGGGTGTCCTTAGCTGTGACCCACCTTGACCTGGGGATCGCAGCTCGTGATAGGACCAACCCCACAGTGGAGTCTCAGGGTTTCCAAACCTTAACCTCCAACACCTCCACCACGGCACTGGTAACTTGGTAACTCTCACTGACTAAATTGGAACCACAGTTCTCTTATTTGCAAAATGGGATCGATTACAGTGTTCTTGTCAACTTTATTTTTTTATTTTTATTTTTATTTTTATTTATTTATTTTTGTTTTGGAGACAGGGTTTCTGTGTGTAGCCCTGGCTGTCCTGGAACTCGCTCTGTGGACCAGGCTGGCTTCGAACTCCACCTGCCTCTGCCTCCGGAGTGCTGGGATTTTTAAGGTGCACTTTGGCTTCACACAACTTTTGACCTGGCCTCATTCCGACTCCTGTCCTCTGCTGAACAGCTCACCCGGCCCCAGTACCTGTGCGTTGACAACGGGCTCCCTGTCCTATAGCCCTGCCTGCCTTTCCTGTTTTAACCCCAGGCGGGTAGAATTACTTTTGTTGAAGCCTTTAACAGAGATCTAGGGAGCAGCTGGTCATCGGTCATCTCCACGTGTCCCCATACAAAGATGTTGGGCATTGAGCACAGTGAGAACAACAGACCCCGGGGCAGACTGGCTTTGCAAACAGGCATAAGGGCAAGCGCTACCTGCTTCATGCCTATAGCCACCTTTTTGACTTTGCTTTGGTTCCTTGCCCTCTCTGGTTCCTGTGGTGTCCCAGATGGATTCATATCACCAAATTGAAGGAAAACTTAGGACCAAGAACAACAGGGGCTGCCTCCCCTCCCTTTCAAGGAGTTCCCAGGGCTCTAGCTTCTAAATCATCTTGTTGGGTGGAATTGGAGGAGCCAGTTGGGAAGCATAGAAGGAGGAGCAGGGAGGGCGGAGAGGTTGACAAAAGAAGCCAGCTGCTGTTTGTACACAAGCCCTAAGTTGATAATGAGTGAAGGGGTGGGGGAAGGAACAGGGTGATGGTTTTGCTGGGGCCTCTGCCAGCTCAAGAGGCTGTTCAGAATATGACTGGCCCTCTGCTGGCCCTCCTGCCCTGGCCTCTACTCTTGCCCAGTGTATAAATCTGCCCAGAGCACAGGCTTCTGCTAGAAGCCTGGGGCCGGGTGGTGGGTGATGAGTTTCTGTAGCCAGAGTGTTGAGATCTGAGAACAGGCACAAAGAGTAAGGAAGGGGCCCTGCCTGGAGGAGCACAGGGTCCTTAAGGAGCTTTACTGGGAAAAATGGATGGTCCTTGGACAGAGAGGCTGGACTGGAAGTCCCTAGGGGAGAGCCCCGGAAGAGTCTAATGTCAGCCTCCTCTGGAGCAAAGGGGCAGAGCTAGAGTTGGGGAGACCAGAAGACTCCTGCTAGTACCCAGGCTGACAGGAATGCCAGGAAGGCCCCATGATGACCACTGGCAAGGGCATGGATAAACAAGCAAAGGCAGGCTGGAGCGGCCTGGGGAATGAGGAACAGGAACAGCACTGCCACTGGCTACTTGCACATGTGTAATCCTTGACTGTCTTGGATCCAAGCTCTGTGCCAGTGTTCACTGGCCGTTAGGGTCAGCCTGCCTTGATAACATAACTCATGGGTAAAGACCTGTCTCATGGCCATGTGGACTGGAGGGCACAGCAGCCAAACTGAATGTACACGGGCATGTGCTCCTACAGGCAGCGCATGTACACAGCGTGTGCATTCCAGCCGTCACGTGTGCTGGCTTGGCAAAGCCCTTTGGAGCTGGGAGCTGCTGGTGCCAGGAGGAGCTAGCTGGCAGCTCCCTACAAGCCCCCTACCACTACTTCCCGTTTCCTTGGATGCTGAAAACTTTTGAGCCAGCAACTGTTCCAGGGGAGAGGCAGCCTGGAGCAGGGCTGCAACAGCGTGCAAGACTCTGGGGCCCTTAGTCTGCTGCCCTCATTCCTAAGAAGCCAGAGCTGAGCTTTCTAGGGAGGACACCCCACTGGGAGGAAAAAGGAATCCTGCAGGGCAGAGCAGAGCAGAGCCCAGGGATGGGGGTTGGGAGGAGCTGGGCAAAAGCTGGGAGGGCAAGGAGAGAAGTTGGGGAATTCAGTGAGGGAATTAAGGCCTACAGCCAGGAGACAGAGAGGGAAGGAGATGCAACTCAGTAAAGTGCTTGCCTAGCATGCACAAAGCCCCAGGCTGGATGGATTCCAGCCCCACATGCACTATCTTTGGTGGTACATGCCTGAAATCCCCGTATCAAGAGGCAAAGAGTTCAAGCTATATAGTAACATAACATAGACCTTGGGCTACATGAAACTCAAACAAATAATAAACATAAATAAAAAGAGGGGTGGCTGGAGGAGAAGGGTAGGGAAGAGAAGGAAACACAAGGTTAGGCAGCTGAGTGGCCTTGAGTACCTCCGTGAGAGTATTCAAGTGGCCCACAGCAGGAAATCACACGCTTGTGGTATGTGTGCATGCATTCCCTTGGAGTCAGTGGGAGCCACTGAAGATGTTGAGCCATGCATGGAGAGCTAATGGACAGGGCAGTTGCTTGACGAGATACCCATGGGTAAAGATCTGCCTCATGGCCATGTTGGCTGGAGGGCACAGCAGTACCAGGAGTTGACCCCGTCTCCCCAGTTTGTTGAGAGGTTTGGATGCTGTCCTTGGTGTGGTCAGAGGTGGGCACCTTCGCTTACTCCCCGCTCCTGGGCTAGGGAACAGTGGTGAGCATAACCTGTAGTAGAGGGAGGGCCTCGGCCTGAGCAAGGGTGACAAGGCAGGAACATGGGTGTAGGAGCCAAGCAGACCACCTTAAGACGCTCTCAGTCCGGTGTGCCCAGGAGCTGATCCTCCACTAGTTCAGAAAAACCACACGCCTCTTTCCCCCCATGCAGGTGTGTGTGTGTGTAGATGTGGCTCATTTTCAGTGAGCTAGAATGGATGTGAAGTCAGAGACCCTTCCCCTAGGGTCAGTTAATTAACTAAGGGCCTTCCAAGGCACTCGGCTCTAGGTTAGAGATTACCAGGAAGAGCCTGAAGCTCGAGCCAAAGAAGAGGCCAGTTTGGTACCACCCGGTGAAAGGACCAGACTGGCCCAGGCCCAGGGCCTTTCTCAGGCCACCCTCCCAACTCCACAGAGGAGGCATTGATGGCATAAGAGGCACCAGAGGCTGTTGCAGCTGGCATGGCATGCTCAGCACCGTGCCTTGGGAGCAGGGATTTGGATGAAGTCCCCCCTCCCCCCCCCCCCCCCCCCCCCCCCCCCCCCATCAGTGGGAAGGACTGGGGACTCAGGTGTATTTGTCTGAGGTCACAAATGACCCACTGGCATTTCAGGATTTGCAGGATTTAGGAGTTTGTGTATAGGAGGTACAGACAGGGCACCTGAGAGGAAAGTTAATCACAGTGGCATATGCCTGTAATTCTTGAACTGGACGCTGAGGCAGGAGGATTGAGAGTCAGAGGTCAACCTGGACTACTTAGAGAGATCTTGTTTCAAAAGCAAACTGAATCCAAATAAGGAGCATGACGCCCTCTTTCCTAGAATGTGGGTTCTGTGAGTCCCCAAAACAGAAATCCCATACCGCCCAGACTTCAGCCCACCTCTGGCCTTGCTATCCACCTCTGGACCTCACCACAGTATCCCCCACTTTTTGTCCTCTGTGCCCTGATCCCCCAAACCTGTACTTTCTTGCTCCACTTGCCTCCCGTTCCAAGCTTTCCCCATCCTTCAAGTCTGGGTTCAGGCTGGCTTTCCCCGAGGACTGCCTTAAAGCCTTAGTGCACCATGGCCTCCAATAGCATTATGAAACTCGACGATGGCCGTGCACAGTGATATGCAAGGGTTCTGGGGGAAGTCTATACTCCCTTTCCTTCTCTTTTCTCCTTCTTGGAGACGAGGTCTCGCTATGTGGCTAACCTGGAGCTCACTATGTAGACCATGCTGTCCTCCAACTCACAGAGATCTACCTGCCCCTGCCTCCCACGTGTTGGGATTAAAAAATGTGTGCCACCACACCCAGCTTCCTCCCGTTTCCCACAAGACCCAAAGTGAACTTGAGAATGGCTCTGGACAATGCCACCACCTCTCCCAGTCTCCCTCCACTGCCTGTCCTGCAACCTCCCAACAGGCCCTGGAAGCTCTAGTTTATGCTCCACCTACCCACCCAAGGGCAACCCAGGTGGAGAGATGTGGGCACGGGCACTATAGTGAAGAGATGTGCTCTCACACAGACTCATGCATATAACACATGCACACTCAGACAAGAACAGGTGCATATATAAACTGTAAACACACCAGGCAGCCTTGGCGCACACCTTTAATCCCAGCACTTGGGAGGCAGAGGCAGGCAGATTTCTGAGTTCGAGGCCAGCCTGGTCTACAGAGTGAGTTCCAGGACAGCCAAGGCTACACAAAGAAACCCTGTCTCGAAAAAAAAAAAAAAACGAAAAAACAAACAAACCCAACAACAACAACAGCAACAACAAAACAGAACAGTAACTCCATCTGCACATGCTGCGTGCATACATCACATATTAGCACAAATATGCATGCACGGCCACACATACCACACAGGCATCCCCACACCCATGGCAGACAAAGACCCAGTCACACTCTGGTTTACTACCTCCTCCCCCACAGGGACTCCTTTCGGAGCACCCAGCCAGCCCTTCCTTGCCCTAAACTGCCACTTCCTCACTTCACGAGCTCCCAGACCCGCAGGGGGCGCTCAAGGTTCCTTCCGAACAGAGAGCACGTGGTTGCCACCTGCCCTCCCAAGCCAGTTCCCCTTTGTTCCCCAGGTCCCAGGAGGAGGCAACCGTGCCTGAGGACCGCCCAGCCAGAGTCCTGCAGGCTCCGCTCTGTCCCTCTCAGCTCAGCTCTGGAGATGAACTAGGGGGACTGAGTGGAGGATATCTAGAAGTAGGATAGCAGCCCCCATAATTAGGAAGAGCCACCTACCACCCACTGCTTATTTGCTGCAGGGTGGGGGCTGCTCTCCCCTGGGAGGGACTCCTCCAAACACTGAGAGAAATGCAGAGACAGTCAGTCCTCTCCCGCTGTTCTGATCCCAGTGGCCGCGAATAAAGTCTTCGGGTCCTTAAGGATGGTGCCCTGCTAACCCAGGGTCAAGGATGTTATGCATGACAGTCACTGAAGACCCACCTCTTCCATTTAGGAGACCCTTCAGTGAGTGAGTTAATCTTCTGGGCCTTAGTTGGCTCAGCTGTAAAATGGGCCTGCTTGATAGTCTTTCAGGTGGGTGGCCTTGGGGGCCAGGAGGCGTCCAGGCCCGGGGCCCTAATGAATAGAAATTGGGGACAGTCTCTAGAGCACTTCCTGTGAGTTGGCTCCTTCTCCGGCTGAGGATTTGTGTCAGGTGTGGAGCCCTGCAGAGACTCACGCAGCATGTGGCCACCGAAACTCCAGTACCTGAATGGAGCTGGGGAGCTCACCTGTGACGTCATCGGAGAGGCCCTGGCGAGACCCTGGCTTTGTTTTCCAGTTGGTTTGTTTCTTTGGGGCTTCACTTTCAAGTCTCGCTAGGGCCCAGTCCTTCAAACACCCTGTGTTCAAGGTTCCTCTTTCTTCCTCCCACCAGGGCAACCCCCAACCCCCAGCCGTCTCCTCCCCATCAAAGCCTTTGCAACTCAGGATAACACGTCTCTTCCTCTTCTTTCCCCAGCTCTGTCAATCACAGGGAGATCTCCCCTCCTCTCAAGGTCCTTCTGCTTCTCTAAGAGTCAAAAGTCTGGTGTGGGGAGCTGCTAGCTCCCCGCAATCCCCTCGTCCACTGGCCAGCTGTGTGTGGGATTCGGCAGGGAGGGGCAGCCGCCGACTGGGCTCCTGCTGTCTTCATTAGCTGCTCAGCTCCTCTACAAGTGAATTAGCTGGTCCTTCGGGAGCACAGGATGAAGGCTTGCAGGCTCCTGGCACTGCCAATGCTTCAGTTACCACACCCCCACCGCTAGCTCACTGGCCTGGCTGGTACTGGGCAGCAGGAAGCTGCCTGGCTGCCCACCCACCTGTTCCCAGCAGCCTGTCACTCAGGCTACTGGCTTCCATCTGCTAGTCCCTCCCACATGCTCATCACAGTCACCTCTGCGTGGCCCAGCCTGCCTGCCTTCAGTCTTTTGGCATTTAGAGGGGCCAAAGAGAGGCCACTTATGTTCCTCCCTACTGCATCATCTTGCCCTGGGACCCACTAACTGATCTTGATGAAAAGTGGGGCTGCAGGGGCTTCTGCTGGGACCTGGCCTCTGGCCCCAACATCTTGTCATCTAGCAAGGGAACCTCTTGATTCCGGATGCAAAACACTTTAGGAGCCCATCATACTCCGCTCAGCAACCACCGTTCCTCATTCTCATTCTGCTTGGCAGAAGGCATATGCTCAGTAGCAAGAGCTGATGAAAGACTGAATGAATGAATGAATGAATGAATGAATGAGTGAGTGCATGCCCTTGCCACCACAGCAGCTGACATCTTTTCACACAACTTACCTTTCAACATCTTCCCCTAGAAAGCTGGCCCCTGCATCCAGAGTGGAAAGCACCCACTATCCAAGTTTGCCCATCTGAATTCTAAACATGGGCTCTTGTCCAGGAGCTGTTGGACTTGATCCCCTTCCCCAGCTGGCTCCAGGGTACCTTTCTGGTGTGGGGAACAGGGCACAGAGGTACCACCCCAGTGGCAGCATGGTTCTTTGGGAGGGGGGGCTCCTACACATGTGTGCAATTTCCCCTGCATTGTTCTGTAATCCTCGATGTGTTGTTCTGTAATTGGTCTCAAATGGCCTCGTCCTAATACACAGCATCTGCAGCTCTGTTTAGTTTATTGAGTGCTTCCTTCCTATCCTCATCTTACCTTTACAGAAGAGGGCCAGAGAGGTAGCTCAGTGGGCAAGAGTGCTTTCTGGACCAGTGTCAGGACCTGAGTTTGAGTCTCAGCTTGCACATAAAAAGCTGGGCGTGGCCTCACACAGCCTGTGACTCCAGCTAGCCACCGGCCTAGCTCCAGGCTTAGTAAGAGGCCCTGTCTCAGGGGATGAGACAGAGGGTGAAAAGAACGACACGTGTCTGTCCTCTTTTGGCCTCTGCGGGTATCCATACCCACATACCACTCCACACACATATACCCTCACACACACACATGCACACACACATGCATACACATACATACAAACATGTACACACACACACACACACACACACACACACACTCCTCAGTATCCTACTATCATATTGCATCTTCATCCTCTCTCTTCTTTCATTTTGAGAGGCTGTGAGTCTCTTCAGTTACCCAGGCTAGCAGCCTTTTACCGAGGCTAGCAGCCTTGAACTTACACTGTCACTAGAGCAGACTTTCAACCTTTGGTCTTTCTTTCTTTCTTTTTTTTTTGTTTTTTGTTTTTTTGTTTTTTGTTTTTTTCGAGACAGGGTTTCTCTGTGTAGTCCTGGCTGTCCTGGAGCTCACTTTGTAGATCAGGCTAGCCTCGAACTTAGAAATCCACCTGCCTCTGCCTCCCAAGTGCTGGGATTAAAGGCGTGCACCACCACTGCCCGGCCAGCCTTCAGTCTTTCTGCCTCCACCTCCCAAGCAGCTGGATTCTGAGATTACAAACCTGTACCACTAGGCCTGGATTTAACTTTTATTCTTTTGAGATGAGGTGTCTCCATGTTGTTCAGATCAGACTGGAAATCCTGGGTTCAGGTGACCCCCTGCCTTCTGGATAGGGGCTACAGGAAATCCTGGGTTCAGGTGACCCCCTGCCTTCTGGATAGGGGCTACAGGCACATTACCACTGTGCCCAGATCTTCTAATTTTTTTTTTTTTTAACTTTTCAACATAACCTTGCTTATGCATACATAGACTCCCTGTGCCACACTAACCCATTAGGAGAGATAGGAGTTGACCCAAAGTTCCACACTGTGTATCAAGGGGCACCT
>NW_022196896.1:112015366-112019366 GCF_008632895.1 Mastomys coucha
TCCAGGAGGAAGTATCCTTTGCAAAGTGACCAAGGAGATGAGGTCACTGCTCTGAACAGAATTATTCACCTTTGGGGCACAAGGGCTTAAGGTTTTAGGTAAATTGGGTTTAATGGTCTCTTTGCGACTGAACTGGCTCGTTTTGTGTCAATTTGACACAAGCCGGAGTTATCACAGAGAAAGGAGCCTCCCTTGAGGAAGTGCCTCCATGAGATCCAGCTGTAAGGCATTTTCTCAATTAGTGATCAAGGGTGGGAGGGACCCATTGTGGGTGGTGCCATCCCTGTGCTGGCAGATTTGGGTTCTATAAGAGAGCAAGCTGAGCAAGGCAGGGGAAGCAAACCAGTAAGGAACATCCCTCATGGCCTCTGCATCAGCTCCTGCTTCCTGACCTGCTTGAGTTCCAGTCCTGACTTCCTTTGGTAATGAACAGCAATGTGAAAGTGTAAGCTGAATAAACACTTTCCTCCCCAACCTGCTTCTTGGTCATGATGTTTGTGCAGGAATAGAAGCCCTGACTAAGACAGTGCCCCTTCTCGGAGGATCCAGTTGTTTAGGCACTAGAGTCTTCTGGGCCTCCCTGTCCCCCTTTTGCAACCCTCACCTCTATTACCCTTTGCTACCTCTCTTTACCTCCTAATCTTACTTCAAGCTGCCACTGGGACAAACCCACATCCCTTCCAGTTCCTTAAGTGCTGATGGGGGTAGCTAAGTTTGCTGCTTACCCGCACCCAGGAGGTAGAGGCAGGGGGATCTCTGTGAGTTCCTGGCCATGAGCCTGGTCTACATAGTGAGACCATGTCTCAGAAAGACAAAACAAAAACAAAAAACAAAAAACAAAAAAAGCAAGGGGCTGGAGAGATGGCTCAGTGGTTAAGAGCACTGACTGCTCTTCTGAAGGTCCTGAGTTCAAATCCCAGCAACCACATGATGGCTCACAACCATCTGTAATGAGATCTGATGCCCTCTTCTGGGGTGTCTGAAGACAGCTACAGTGTACTTACATATAATAAATAAATAAATCTTAAACAACAACAACAACAAAAAACAAACAAACAAGAGAGAAAGAGAGAGAGAGAGAGAGAGAGAGAGAGAGAGAGAGAGAGAGAGAGTGCGAGCGAGCTCGGAATATAACTGAGTGGTAGAGCATGCACCCTGGATTACATGGATGTGCTAACAGTGCACATCAGACTGCAATGGGAAACTAGAAGGCAGTTTACTCCAGAGAAGAGATGGGAAGCCAGGTATGGCCCCTGAGTGCCTACCCTGTCTGAGCTTGCACCTCACTAATAGCTGACACTCTTGCTCTTGGATTCTGTGTGAACAAGTTCCTTCAACTATGGGGAGCCCACAGGTAAGCAGGCAGGGCTCGGGTGAGGCTCTCACCCTTCTGGTCAGTGACTTCACCATCACAGGCTTGATCTCCAGCAGGCAGACCTTGGGCCCAGGTACTTCTCACCGACAGCAGAGCACAGAGAGATGGATATTTGAGAACAGAAGTGGGGCTAATACCAGTGTGCACACACATGAAGTGTTCTTAAAGTATGTTTTAGATGGGAATTTGGGGAGAAAGCTCAGGAGGCCAACATGTCCAGCATCTGATGAAGCCTGGTTCAAGGTCCAGAGATGACTGAGGGGCCCCTGAGAGGGGACTTAAGGCAGGGGCAGAAGCACCAGGGCAGAGTGAAATGACCTCAGAGTTACTAACAGCAAACCACAGTTTCTTGAAAATAGGCTGGGTGCTATAGGGTGTGCTTGTAACCTAAATGCTCAGAAGGCAGAAGGCAGAAGCAGGACTGCCCTGAGTTCAAGACCAGCCTGGCTAACAGAACGAGACCCTATGTCAACAAAACAAAACTACAGTCCTGTGTGTAATATTATAATGAATGAATGAATTAATAAGTCCCACAACAGTCCTGAGACTTGAATGTCAAGAACGGTCATTACCACTGAGTTATTCATTAAGGTGCTTAGTTAGCCAGATGTGACAGGGCTTGTGGAGAAGCCAGGTGTCCTCCTCCGTCCTGTAGAGCACCTTCGCTCCCTCCCATCCTGTCTACGCTCCTGCTGACCTGGGCCCAGCTGGTGCACCCAGCTACAGGGGCTCAGCTGCACACAGTTTTCCAAAGGCAGCTGGCCTTCAAAATGGTTGTGTGTGCCTTCTACACTGTACTGGGGAATGTCTAGATCCTACTCCAGGGAGCCTGTTCTCCGAGCAAAGGGTGGCCAGCTGAGTAATAGGTTACTTGTTCCTTAGTTTGTGTGTGCATGAGGCCCCTTGTATGCCACGGCAAGGTGTACGCATGCAGGGGAGAAGGCAGCTTTGGGAGTTTGTGTTTTCCTTCTGTCATGAGTTCCAGCAGGACTCGGACTCAGGCCAGCATACTGCACTTTTGCACACTGGGCCGCTTTGCCAGCTTTTACTTATTCTTATTTCCTAGGTAGGGCTTTCTGTAATCCTAGGTTGGCTGTGAACTTGATAGGTAGCTGAAGATGGCCTGGAACTTCTTATCCTCCTGCCTCTGCTTCCCACCTCTGGGTTCTCTGAAGGGTTGCCTGGGTCTAGCTGTTGACTATTCAGATTGACACCCCCCCCAGAACATGGCCACAGGGACTACTGGATGCCCCAGTGTCCCCAATCTCCTGTGGTTTGCTGGCAGTTTAAGACTGAGGGCGCCGGGCGGTGGTGGTACACGCCTTTAATCCCAGCACTTGGGAGGCAGAGGCAGGCAGATTTCTGAGTTCGAGGCCAGCCTGGTCTACAGAGTGAGTTCCAGGACATCCAGGGCTACACAGAGAAACCCTGTCTCGAAAAACCAAACAAAACGAAAGACTGGGTGCCTCCACTGGCCCAGAGTTCATTAAGTGGGTAGAGTAGCTGGCCTCAAACTCTGAGATCCTCCTTCTGCTTCTGTCTTCTGAGCCACCCCAGCTCAGCTGTTTGCTATCAATGTGTGTGGAACACGTTCTCACTCTGCACTGAACCTGGAACTCACCATGTAGTCTAATCTGTCCTCAAAATCTTGGTAACCCTTCTGCCTCAGTCTCCACGGTGCTGTGATTATAGGCTCGAGCCAACATGCCTGGCTCCTGATTTTTCACTCACTTAAATAATGTACTTTACAGTCTCTTGGAAAGTCCCCCGGAGGGCAAGAGAATTGTAACCAGGAAGTGGGGGCTGGAACACAGCCTGGTGATAGAATGCTTGCTTTGCATGCAACAGCCCTGGGTTTAGCACACACATGCACACACATATACCAAATGGGGAAGGGGGGATGGAGAGAGGAAGGGAGGGGAGAAATAGAAGTGGATAGAAGGGGGGGACAGGACAGAAGGAAGAAAGGGACAGATGCTCTAAACTGCGCTCAGGCAGGGGATTGCTCGGAAGGATATTGAGAATGGGACAACCAGTTTAGGGTGCTGGGTGGCTGAAGGGCATGGGATGACCCATCTTCACCCATACCAGTGTCCTCTGGTAGCCATAGCTGTTCCTCTTTGAAATGGGGACACCCCTCCAGACTGGTGTAAAGCCAGAATGTTCTAACCTGTGTGAAAGTGCTCAGGGATAAAGGGCTCCATTTTGTTAGTTAATGACCACTGTCATTAACTTAGGCCTAGACTCTAAAATTTATACAAATACTAGAAATACTTGTCAGGCAGTGGTGGCATATGCCTTTAATCCCAGCACTTGGGAGGCAGAGGCAGGCAGATTTCTGAGTTCAAGGCCAGCCTGGTCTACAGAGTGAGTTCCAGGACATCCAGGGCTCCAGGGCTATACAGAGAAACCCTGTCTCGGGGGGGGGGTGGGGGGGGGGGGGGAGAAAGAAAGAAAGAAAGAAAGAAAGATAAAAAAAGAAAAACTGAAACAAAAAACAAACAAACAACAACAAAAAACCCTTAAAGGACAACAGAGGGAAAACCCCTAGAGAAGATGGACTGATGAGGGAGGAGAGCAGGGTAGTGTGAGCCTGTGTGTGTGTGTGTGTGTGTGTGTGTGTGT
>NW_022196896.1:112019818-112024252 GCF_008632895.1 Mastomys coucha
GAGAGAGGGGGAGAGAGAGGGCAGGGGAGAGGGGGAGGGAGGGAGTGGGAGAGGGAGAGAGAGAGAAAGAGAGAGAGACTGATCGACTTGTTTTTCCCTGGAGTATTAAGCAGCAGTGTCTGTGGTCCCCTTTCCCTTTACTCTCTGGGGCTATTATTAACTCTCATTTGCTCAAGAACAAAAGGAAGTTCATGAAGATGGGCTTTTAAGTTTCTTTCAAGACAGTGTCATGCTCCTGGCTGTCCGGAAGCTCTCTGTGTAGATCAGAACAGGCCTGGAACTCACAGAGCTCCTCCTGCTTCTGCCTTCCACGTGCTGGGATTACAGTGTGCCACCACACCTGACCAGTGCTGTACAGAGAACAGCTTTAGTTAGCCCGGAAAACTGGTGGTAGATGCTACCCACTGTTTGCAGATGACACGGAATGTCCCAAAGGACAATAGTGTATTCATTTATTTCCTAGTAGGTGTATTAGTCAGGGTTCTCTAGAGTCACAGAATTTACAGACTGTCTCTCTGTTGAGGGAGTTTGTTGTGATGGCTTATAGTCTGTAAGTCCAACTAACCTAACAATGGGCAGCTGTGGCTGGGAAATCCAAGCATCTCTTAGTTGCTCAGTCCCAGGAAGCTAGTTGTTTAAGCTGGTCTTCTGTAGAGTTAGGTTCCAACAGATGTGCTGGCAAGTAAGTGCAAGCAAAGAGTGAGTCTCCCTTCTTCCAATGTCTTCTTATGGAGGCCTCCAGTAGAAGGTGTGGCCCAGATTAAAGATGAGCACCACCTCGCCTGGATCTGGGACTTGCTTTGTCCAGGCTGACCTTGAACTCAAGAGGTCTCCTTGCCTCGGTCTTCTGGGATTAAAGGTGAGTACTACTTTGCCTGGGCCTAACATTTTCATGGCTACTAGGCCTCAAGATCTCCATGTCAAGATGCAGGCAAGAGCTGGGTGGTGGTGGCGCATGCCTTTAATCCTGGCACTTGGGAGGCAGAGGCAGGAGGATTTCTGAGTTTGAGGCCAGCCTGGTCTACAGAGTGAGTTCCAGGACAGCCAGGGCTATACAGAGAAACCCTGTCTAGAAAAACCACCCCTCCCCAAACAAAACGAAACAAACAAACAAACAAAAAAACAAAAACAAGGTGTAGACAAGAAACTTGTATTTCTCAGGCTCAAGATCCGGATAACAGGACCTGGTGCCCTCCAGTTCTGGATTGTAGTTCATTCCAGATGTAGTCCAGTTGACAACCAGGAAGAGCCACCACAGTAGGCTTCCTTTTTCCTTCTCTCTCCTTTTTGAGACAGGGTCTGATAGCCCAGGCTAGCCCTTGCTAGGTAGCCTAGGCTAGCTTTGCACTTTTGATCCTATGACATCACATGCATGTGCCAGCATTCCTAGACAGCTGATTGGTTCTGGTATGCTCTGGTGACAATGACAAAGTGTCCTCACCTTGTCTATCACTTGGTGCCACCACAAGAATCTCCCAGCTCAGGTGGAAAGTTCCCGTCCGAGAAGCCTTCTTACCCCTCATCTTCTGAGGAGTACCTGCTGGGGGCGAGGCTTTGGTTGGTAAGAACAAAACTTCTTACCAGAAGATGCAGTCTCTGATGGGCAGGAACGGAACTGGAGAGGAGGGTGCTTCAATGATGCTGGCGGGACTGCGCATGGCCTTGCTGTGAGAGCTGAGGGCTGGGTCTGCACCCACAGGTAGCTTGGAGCTCTGGAGCTTGGCTGCCTGAGGTTTAAACTCCAGTTCTGCTCTTTACTCACAGGGTTTGAGCAACACGTGTACTTTAGCTTCCCTCTCTTATGGTGAAAACTGAGAAGAATAAATGTGGCTGTGTCTGAAGAGATGGCTTGGCGGGTAGGCAAGAGGGTCTGAGTTTGCTCCTGGGGGACCCTCATGATGGAAGGGGAACTGGAAATGTTTTCTAGGCCAGGCAGTTATTGGTGCACGCCTTTAATCCCAGTGCTCCAGAGGCGGAGGAAGGCAGATCTCTTGTGAATTTGAGGCTATTTTAAAGGAGTCTGGAGTTAAATGTCCTTGCCCCAAGTGGGGCCAGCAAGGAACTGCTGTCTTTTCTACTGTTTATCCATTTTCCCTGCCTTTGATAGGACAGAGCTAGTCCCTGTAGCACCATGGAAAGACACACCTGCACATCTTTCCTGCTGCAGTCCTCTCTCCTCACAGCTTGCCCTGCCTTCAGGGTTTGGTTAAGTCTTTTGTGTGTGTGCTGGAAGGCACTCCTGGCCAACTTAGGCCTGCTTTGGCCTCTTGAGTTTTCCAAGCTGGTGTCAGGCACAGTCCTAGTCTTATGTGAGGGGCCTGGGGATCTGCTATGTCTGTTTATGAGCAGGCTTGCCCTTCCAGTCCCCAGTACTTCCTTTCCACACCCCTCCTCACTGCATTGTCCTGGCTGGCCTTGAACTTGTAGGGACCCTTCTTTTTTTGTTTTAGGATTATAGATGGTGTGCCACCACACGTACGAGGCCCCCACTCTTGGCCCAGCAACTCTTTCCCACTTGCTCTGCCTGTAGAGCCTCCCTGGAGTGTTTAAACAGTGCCCGTGTGAGCAGAGAGGTACTCTGCAGTGGCTGTCCCCTCCTTCCACCCCGTGTGTCCCAGGGATTAGACTCACCTTGTCAGGTTTGGTGACAGGGGCCTTACCTGCTGGGCCATCTCCAAGGCCTAGTATTTTCCCTCTTTTGGGTTTTCTCTTTTCTTACACTGCTCCACGGACCCCTGGGAAGGGATTTAGTGAAACCTCAAGCCCAACCATTCCCTTCTTTTGGAGCAAGTGAGTGACTTACTTTTTCTTCCCCCAGTGTTTTGGAGACAATCCCATCCTACAGGCCAGATTCTCCTGAAATTCTGGAATTCCCTTCGAAGCTCATGCTGGCATAAGAAACACTGACAATCCTCTCACCTTGACTTCTTCAGTGCTAGAATTATAGGCGTGAGCTACAGTGCTAAGCTAGAGTTTTAGTGCTGAGGATGGTCCTGGGTATCGAACCCAGGGCTTTACGCTTGCTAGATGTATGTTCTTCACACTGAGTCTGAATAATCTTCATTCTAAATAACCACTTCCTTTTATTTATTTATTTATTTATTTATTTATTTATTTATTTATTTATTTATTGGCTGTGTTTCCAGGTGTATACATGCACACGTGTGCATATGTGTGGAGGCCAGAGGTTGCTAACAGGTATCTTTCTCAATCACTTTAGGAGGCAGGATCTCCTGCTGGTCTAGTTAGCCAATTTGCTCCAGGGATCTCCTGTCTCTGCCTCTCTAGTGCTGGGACCGTAGGCAGCAGCCACTCCTACCCAATATTTATTTACAAGGGTGCTGGAAATCTAACTCTGGTCCTCAGGTTTGTATAAGCAAGCACTTTATCCACTGACCCTCCCCAGTCCACGAACAGATAATTTCCTCATGAAACTTAGCTGGAGTATGAGGCAAAGGGCTACACCAAGTGGGGAACACAACCAGAGCCGTGCTGTTTCCACCCAGTGGACGGTATCTGCAGAGGGGCTATGGGTGCCAGAAATGCCCTCTCATTTCAGCTGGGAACCAGGCGGCAAAGGGCAGAGAGCTGCTTGGAACCTTTGTCAATCAAGCCTGGAAATGAGTCCTTCAGTCCCCCTGCTGGCCCAGAATGGAGGCACAAGGCAGAGGTGAGGCCTGGCCAGGAGAGCCCTGAGGACTCCTGAGTTTTCCAAGGATCCGAAAGCATTAAGTAACTGAACCTAAACTAAGACTAGACCCCGACCTCTATGGTGTACTGCATCTCTCTGTATGTGTGTGAATGTGTAAGCTGGGAGGCCGAGGCCAGACGTTGACATTGGGTGTCTTCTTTGATAACTCTCCACTTGATGAGATTGGGTCTTTCACTGAATTTGGAACTCACTGACTAGGCCAGGCTGGCTGAACCCAAAGGACCTGCCTGTCTCTGTCGCATACTGCCTTGCCCCAGCTTCTCTGTGGATCCTGGGAATCCGTATTTAAATTTTTCATGCTTCCACAACAGGCAGTTTACTTGCTGAGCTGTTTCCTTAGCCCCTCTTTCTTTTAGCATTTTTTTGAGACAGGGTCTCATTATCTCACTATGCAGGCCTGGCGGGCCTGGAACTTACTATATAGGTTTTCAGAACACATTTATTTCTGTCATGGTTGTCCCCACAGCCAAACTTAGTCTTTTTTTTTTCAAGACAGGGTTTCTCTGCTGGGCGGTGGTGGTGGTGCATGACTTTAATCCCAGAACTTGAGAGGCAGAGATAGGGGGATTTCTGAGTTCAAGGCCAGTCTGGTCTACAGAGTGAATTCCAGGGCGGCCAGGGCTATACTGAGAAACCCTGTCTTGAACCCCCGCCCCCCCAAAAAAAGACAGGGTTTCTCTGTGTAGCCCTGGCTGTCCTGGAACTCACTCTGTTGACCAGGC
>NW_022196896.1:112024262-112044089 GCF_008632895.1 Mastomys coucha
CCCCGGTTTTTTTTGAGACAGGGTTTCTCTGTGTAGTCCTGGATGTCGTGGAACTCACTCTGTACATCAGGCTGGCCTCGAGCTCAGAGATTCAATTGCCTCTGCCTTCCAAGTGCTGGGATTAAAGTTGTGTACCACTAAGTCCAGTGGTCCTAAGAGCTGAATATTTCTCTGGTCCTTCTCAGCCTTATTGAGTGTAGTGTGGTTTCTGAAAAACACTTTGGAACAAACCTTATTACCCTAAAAAAAAAAAAATATTATTTATTTTTTATTTTTTTGAGGCAGTGCCTTACTCTGTGTTTCTGGATGGCCTACTTCAAACTCACAGGGATCCTTCTGCCTCGACTGCTGAGATTAAAGGTGTCTAACACACCATACCTGACTCATCCTGGAAATTTTAAACAAGGAGGTTGACTTTTTTTTTTTTTAAACACAGGGATTATTACATCCCTTGAGAATTTTTTTATTTTAGATTTAATTTTATGTATATGAGTACACTGTAGGTGTCTTCAGACACACTAGAAGAGGGCATCAGATCCTATTAGAGATGGTTGTGAGCCACTATATGGTTGCTATATGGAATTGAACTCGGGACCTTTGGAAGAGCAGTCAGTTCTCTTAACCGCTGAGCCATCTCTCCAACCCGAGGAGGTTGACTTTTAATACTTTAGGGATCTCAAAAATATATGTTGGTCAGAGATTTTGTGCCTCAGAGCAGTGTGGTTCAGTGAGCAGTCAGCAGGGTTGGCACAGCCATGCTGTTCCCTCCCTAGGAAGCAGGCCATATTCTTCTCTGTTTACCAAAGTACTGCTTATGAGAGTTTGCCAGAAGCCATGTGCTCTGGAAGCAATTGTAGGTAACCTTCCATACCACCTTAATGGAGAATACTACAACCAAAGCGAAGCCAGTAAATGGTCGCCAAGGGATGACAGAGTTAGGCTCAGATGTGAGGGCAGAACTCTCCTTGGACTTCTCATTCATGGCGCACACATCTATAAAGAGACATCGATCAGGCCAGGTTCGGTGAGGCCAGGTCTGGTCTTGAAATTTTCCTATGGAGACAGAGACGCTTACCCAACTGTTTTCCCTTCAGAACATGGCTGGAAGAGACGGATCTGCTGGGACCTTCTCAGAGGACCCTGCTGTTTCGGACCATCTTGTCTCACTTCTGTGTGACCTCAATAGCCTCCTTCTTGGGGCTCCTGCTGTGTTCCCAAGTTGGGTGGTACAGCAGAAAGGCAGAAGTGTGGGGAGAGAGTCTCTGCTGAATTTAGGGTCCCACGGGGACCTTACCTTCTTGTCAGATGTAGCAACTCACAGGTCTTTGAAGGTGGTGACCCAGGTGTGTGCCAGCTCATGAGCACCTCATCTTCCTGTGCTATCTTGAGGTGAGGCTGGGCCCACTGGGCCCACCCACTCACCAATATAACCAGAGCTTAAGCAAAAACAAAAACAAAACAAAACAAAACAAAACCCAAAAAACCCACCTACAAGCTCAGATATGCAAATAGGCTGGCCAGGCGCTGGGATGCAGGGAAGGTGGCCAGGAAAAGGCACAGGCAGACGTCAGATTCCTGGAGTCTCTGCAGGGGGCACGTGCCTAGGAAGAATGGCAGGCTAGCGCTCTTATACCTAGGGGTTATGGCTACTGCCTCTGCACGCTCACCTCCTCCAGCTTCCTTCCCTCACTTGGTTCCTGCCAGCACCCTGGCTCTGCAGGCGTTGGCACTGGTTTTGAGAGCAGGCCTCAAATGTCAAGAGACATTCCCCACCCTCTCCCTGCTGCTTAGGAGACTTCCAGGGTGGCCAGACCTGTGTGAGTACCAGGAGTCAGGCCTCTATCCCAGCTCCCCAGGGAGGACAGTGAGGACGGGCAGGCCCAGGCCTGCTGGAGAGAGCAGCCATTGGGGGGTGGGGGTGAGGGGGTGTGCTCTTACACAATCCAGCCACAGGCAAGGCGGGAGGGTTGAAAGGCAGCTGGCAGTTCCCCAGGCCCTGCCGCCGCCTGAGCAAGGAAACCACAGCCCCAAACTCCAGGGGTTCTGAATTCGGAGGGGCAGGAAGGCAGGAGTTTTTGAGGCCTGTTCCACTGCGGCTACCTCCCAGACTCCATCATTCCTCAGAAGCCAAAGGCGCTGCCAACCATGCTGGGCATTGAATCACAGGCTTCATGAACCCTGAAGACATCGTCCTCATTTGCCACTGAACATGAGAACAATCTGCTGAGGACGGTGTTCCTTTTGCCAGAGTCCTGCACATATCCTTCCATCAACACACTGACATATAGACGGCAACTGGAAGGCAGCAGCCTGAGAGCAAGGTTCCCTGAATATGGGGGAATAGCGAGTTCTCCAGTTCCCCGTTGTGCCGCGTCTGCTTTTTAGAGGTGAAAGTGGATCACCTGATTTTACACAAACAGGAAACAGCATGGCTGGAGCTGAATCCAGGCAGCTTTAGTAGTACATGTATGGATTATGCAGAATGACCACATACAATTATAATATATAATCCATTATACACACACCCACATACACACACACATACACACCACCATTGCCCAGATCCCAAATAGATATATTTTTTTTTTTTTGTTGTTGTTTTTTTTTTTTCGAGACAGGGTTTCTCTGTATAGCCCTGGCTGTCCTGGAACTCACTCTGGAGACCAGGCTGGCCTCGAACTCAGAAATCCACCTGCCTCTGCCTCCCAAGTGCTGGGATTAAAGGCGTGCGCCACCACCGCCCAGCCCAAATAGATATTTTAATTAAAAAAAAATTATATATATATGGCTGGGCATGGTGGCACATGTCTTTAATCCCAGTAGGAGGAGGCAGAGGCAGGTGGATCTATGAATTCAAGGCTAGCCTGGTCTACACAGACAGAGTTCCAGGTCAGCTAGGGCTACACAGAGAAACCTTGTCTTGAAAAATTAAAGCAACCAAACAAAAATGGCATGTATCTGTTTATGTGGGGAGGAGATCACACACCTGGAGGTCAGCAGACATCTTGTGGGAATGGCTCTCTCCTACCATGTAGACTCCAGAGGCTGAGCTCAGGTCCTCAGGCTGGCAGCCTTAGTTTTGGGCATCACTTCAGCAGCCCCCAAATCAATATATACTTCATGTCATGTCTTAGGTATCAGGCAGAGTTGTGAGATAATAAGGAATACATATGTTGGCAATAACCTAGGCTGCAGGCTAAGCACCTATAGGGCCAGGCCGGTTAAATAAACAAGTCAGGCCTGCTGGGGAATGTATAAAGCCACAAGAGATGTGCCCATGAAAATTCCCTGAAAATGAACTTGCCCTGAGGCCATGTGGAGCACCTGCATCGAACACAGCTTTAAGGCACGTCCAGAACACCCTAGATCTGTTTGAACTGACCTAGAGGAAGAAATGTGACCTGTTAGGGCTCGATCACTTGTCTTGAGAGGTTTGGGTAACATCATGGAAGTGCTTCACTTCCTGCCTCTGGAGCAGCCAAAGGCCCTGAGATACATGGCTCAGTGGAACTGTAGATAGTAAGAGCAGCCCTCTCAAACCGCTGAAGAGCTAGACCAACCTGTTAAGGAAAGAAAGGGACTCTTTATAGCCCCAGGAACTGCAGCGGTTCCTGGCTGTTTGACTCCTGTGGCTAGACAGAAGGCCCAGAGGTGACTTCTGTTCCTGTTCTTCCCAACCATACTAGGATAGCCAGAGCTCTGACCATGGCTTACTTGATAACTCTAAGTCCCTTTCTAGAACCTCTGGGATTTTTTTTTTCTTTGCAAGAGCCAAACACTGTTATGAATACGGCAGGTAGTCTGTAAGCTTAGCTTGAATTTAGGTGGTGCTTCTACAACCAGATGCCTTCTAGTAGAGGCTGGGGCATGCACAAGACTAGATAAAGCAGTTCTTCGAGGGAAATTCATACTTATCTAGCTTCTCACTGATTGCCACCTTGCCTCCCTCAGCCCTCCGGATCAAGAACCTGGTCTCCTCTTTAGCTGTGAACTTGGAAACCCCAGCTGCTAAGAGGTGGGTGGCATAGGCCAAGTTCTTTGTGCATCTGGGTTTTGTAGATGTTACAATCCCCTAGAGAATAACGGGAGTTTAATGGGTAAGCCCCAGGTAGAAAGCATCCTCCTCTCTGTTTATATTGAAGCACAATCCTTCCCTATCTTTGACAAAAGGAAGGGGTCAGGGCAGCTGCCAGCTCGAAGGCCCTTCCCTGTTTAAGCCCCATATCCTCGCCGAGGTAAAGGCCGCTGGTGGGGGTGGGGCAGAGTTCGGACTCGTGGACAGTTTGTGCAACCTAGGGCAAGATAACTATCTCCAGCCATCTCGGAGAAGAGCGAGACCCCGGGGGGAGCGTACACCCCCCGGTTGCCAGGGGCTGCGGGGACAGGAGCCACCACTGGACCAGCGGGAGCGGGCGCAGGCCAAAGGGCGGCGGCGAGGCATTCTCCTTAAAGGAGAAGCTCGCCGAGGCCCAGAAGGCTGGCGACGGGGCCGGCACGTGCGCGCGGGGATGCGGGCCGGCCACGTGCGGCTGGCGGGCAGATCCCGGGTCCAACTGCGACAGAGTCCCGACCCCTGCACGTCGCCCTCCTCTCCTCAAGCTCAGTCCAGGGGCCTCCCGGTGAGGCCGGGCCCAATCGCCCGGGGGTGGGAAAGGACACACAAGGGCAGATCGGTCTCCTCGCCTCGACCTCAAAGCTCTACGGAGCTTGGCATCCATCCGGTCTCCCCGGTTCAAGACTCCGGGTTTTCCTCACTCCCGAGTCCGCGGCGCTCCGGGAGACAGACAGCGGGAAGGGCCAATGGCGGGGCGCAAAGCGTCAACTTTGTGTTCGCCCGCCACTCTCAGCCAGTGTGTGCCGGTTTCTCCCAAGTCCCGCCTTCCGTGTCGGGCGCCCCCTTCTGGCCGCACACGATCGGACGCTCTCCGCCGCCATCTTGAGTGTGGCGAGGGTCGTCTCTCGGGATCCGTTTAGAGCCATTCTGGTCTTTCTTCTCCCAGGGTGAACCCCTGAGTTCGACAGCCCCGTGAGACAGCGCTAAACGCGGAGTCGTCTCCGTCTTCGGGAGCCGTTCGCGCGAGCTGGGTCGCCACGTCACGCCACGCTCGCCGGGTCCGACGCCATTTTGAGTGTGGCATCTTTATGGGTTTTTTTTTTTTCTTCTCCCCTCTTTTCTCAAAGCTCCGCGTGGTACCTTACATGGCTCAAGTTTGAAGGCCCCCCCTCCCCCGAATCAAGGACGAGTCCTAATGGCCTGGGAGGGAGGGAGACCAGTTTCTCCCGGTTGCCCAGTGTTTTGTTAAGGGGAAGGGGTCGACTTGATGGACGGGCGGGGCTCTGGAAGACGTTAAGAGGCGGTCGCGACGGCCGTCCGGGGACCTCTTCCCGGGAGCCCTGAGGCGCCACACCGCTCCGTGGCGTGAGGCCCCAGGAATTGCCCCGCTCGAGGACACCCGGTCATCGCCCGAGTTCCCCGCAAGGGCGCGAGGCCCGCTTAGGAGCCGACCCCGGACGGCGGGGACCGCGTGTGTCCTCGAGGCGGCGGGGACCCATGAAGGACGGGGCCCGAGGTGGATTCGAGTCCACTTAACTGGGACAGCGTGGTCGGAGGAGCGCACCGGGCTCGGGCGCGGGAACCACGCGGGGCACCGCCCGGGCCGAGCGCCGCCCAGCGCTCGCCTTCCCCTCCCCCTCCTTCCCTCCCTCTCGCGGGCCGTGCTCCCGCTCGCCCTCTTCCCTCCTCCTCCTCCCTCACCCCTCCTCGGGAGGGAGGAGAGGGGGAGGACAGGGACGGGGGAGGGGGGCTGGGCGGGCAGCTTTGCCGCGCTTTGGTCCTCCGCGTCCGAAGCCTTCAGCAAAACAGCCGCGGGGGCGCGCACGGGCACGCGCGGCCCCCCCCGCCCCCTCCCCTCCCTGTCCCTGCCGGCGCGGCTGGGACCCAACCAAATCCCAGACTCTGAATGACAGGGCCGCGGGGGGAGCGGGGGAGGACCGCGCCGCGCGCGCCCAGCCGGGGCACTGCCGCTTTAAGCTCACTTGCCCATTGTTCGGAATCGAGCCAATGAGAGAACGCCCGCTCCCCGGACCCAGCCAATGGCGTGGCGGCGAGGGTGGCCGAGCACCGCCCACTCATCTATATTAAAGCTCCTGGCGCCGCGTGAGTCCCCCACTGGCTGCTCGGAAAAGCCATCTTTGCATTGTTCCCCGGGTCGTGCTCCGCGCTCGCCGCAGCCGCCTTCGCCGCCCACCGCCGCCTCCTCCTCCTCCTCCAACGCGGACTCCGGCAGGTCTCTCGCCAGAGTCCTCGAACTCGACTCCTCGGCTCCCTCGCTGCATCGGACCACCGGCGTGCCCCACCATGTCAGACGCGGCCGTGGACACCAGCTCCGAGATCACCACCAAGGTGAGGCTGGACGCCGCCCGCGCGCCCTCCCGCCCGCCCCTCGGGGTCTGCGCGGCGTCGCCCGGGCAGCGCCGGGCGCGTGGTGGCGGGCTTGCCGGGGAAGCTTCGGGTCAGGCGCTCGGCGAGCGGACCTCGCCACCCGGCGTAGCAGCCGCGCGATGGCCCCCGGCCGGGCAGCACTCTTTGTGTGCGGGGGAGGGGGCGCCGAGCGGCGCGGGCATTCATTCGTGCTGCCGTCGGGAGCTGGCCAGTCGCCTGACGCGGAACTCGGGGTCGGAACCGGGGGAGGGCCGGGCCGCGAAACTTGTTTGGCGAACCGCCTGAGCGCTAGCGGGGCCGGGGTCGTGGGGCCGCGGTGCACGGAAATAACTTTGAAACTCCGGCGCGTCGGAAGTGCGGGGGGCGCGTGTGCGGCGCCGGCGGGCCTCGGGCGTCCGCGGCCGAGCCGCTCTTTGTTAGGCGCCTGGGTTCGCGCCCCGCAGCGGGCCGGCAGCCGCTTACCCGGCGAGACGCGGATGGGGCGTCGTGCCGCGGCGTGGTCATTCCGACCCGGACGCCTGAGGAGCCGCTCCGCAGCCACGAGCGAGCACGGGGGGTCATGGGCCGGCCGCCCGCGGAGACGGCGAGCCCCGGCGGCGGACCTCGAACGCGGGGCGGTCACTGCTGATGGTCGCTGGGCCCGGGCGGCGAGCCCACGCCATGGTGAGGGAGGAAATAGAAAGTGAAGCGGCCGCACGCCGGGACGGCTAGGCGCCCCCCACGGCCGCGCTCCTGCGGCGGGGACGCGGCGGCCGAGGGTCCCGCGCGGACTCGCCCTCCAGGCTGGAGTCCTGAGGCGGCGGCTCGCCCGCGCAGCGGAGTGTTCTTCAGGATCCGAGTTCGCCTCGGACTCCCTCGCTTTCGAACATCTCGGGGTTCGCGGCCCGCTCGTGCGTTGGGAGGTCGGCGCGTGTCCCCTTGTTTTTTTAAACTCTCGCGGTCCGCCATCTGCACCCCGGCCGGTGCGATCCGGTGCAGAGCGCACTGCGGAGCGGTGCCGGGCGGCCCCTGTGGACACTCTGCATCCACCATGGCCCCCCCTCCGCCTCGGCGGGAGTTTCTCAGGTGAATTCCCGGGAGGTCCAACGCTTCTGGGAGTGTGCGCCCCGACGGGTCTTGAGGGTCGGAGCTGAGCACCTCCGATTCCCTGGTGGCCTGTCGCGCGACATTGCGCGCCAAAACTGGAGCCGGAAGCCCCGTGCTGACCACGGACTGGGCTCCAGGGGGCAGCACGGGGCGGGCTTTCTCCAGCGGGCACCTCCGCGCCTAGTGGAAAGCGTCCCTCGGCTCTCCAGGGCACAGGGCGCACTTGGCGCCCCGGGCCACGTGCTCTTTGCGCGCGGTGCGTGCTGAGGCCCGCGCGCGTAGTTCGCTGGGTAAGTTGTGCGCCTGCGCACCGCGGCCACCCCGCCCCCACTCGCTCCCCCGGGCTTCTGCCGCCAGGGGGCGTAAGCGGGTACAGTGGGGTCCTAGGCAGGCTGCCGATGGGCACGAGCCCACCGAGCCGGCAGGTAACCCAGCGGTGACCGCGGTATTAGCTGCGTCATGTGCCAGGCCCCCAGGTGGGCCGACCGTTTAGCCATGGTTGTGGAAAAAGTTACCCAGTGGTCCGGCCCGAAGCCGCAGTCTCCAGAGTGCTAGCTTGTTACTTGCTTTGGGCTGTGATGGCAGGGAGGTCTCTAGTACCGAGCATGGAGGGTGTGACTTGAAGGGGGTGTTAGTGCGTGCCTGGGCCCTTCCCGATCACCATGCGGACTCTTCCATCCATCCCTTATCGAGTGACCATAGACTGGCTCCTCCCTTCACTACCTTATTTATTTATGGCACACAGCCACCGCCTTCCAAGAAGGGTTTCTGAGGGGTGGAGCTCCCTCTAGCTGGAAACAGGCGGCAAAGGGCGTGCAGGTAAGGGCGACAGTTCCCGAGCTTGTCTGCCTGGCCTGGCGGGTTGGCTGCTGTGGTGCCATATGGTATCGGAGAGCCTGAGTCCACATCTGACTTTGCCTTATTTTTGACTTATCTAGAAGATGGGAATCATAGGACTTGGATTACGGGCCTTGTATCTCCTGTGGCCCATGCCTCTGACTAGGTGGCCAAGTAGGCAGGGACTCAGCATGTCCTATGGACTAACTAGTGCTATTAAGTCAGCTTTGTCTAATTTTCATCACTTTGGCTGATGGACGGCTTCTATTCTGAAGACTAACGGGTTTCTTCTTCCTTCTGAAGGACTTGAAGGAGAAGAAGGAAGTTGTGGAGGAGGCAGAGAATGGAAGAGATGCACCTGCCAATGGGAATGCTGTGAGTGTCCAAGTAGCTGGAGTTTCTGTTCCCAGTTCCTACTCTTAATTTTCACCTTAGTTCATGAGGTTGGACCAGGCAAGGAATTGTCTGGTTTTTTAGTTTGGGAGGTGGTATGGATGCCAGCTGTATGGTGTGGGCGTTTCTTTTGGGGAGGGGCAAGGTGCACTAGACAGGCAGGCCTGCTTCATAGCTAGCTAATGGCAGATGTGTTTTCTGTTAAAGCAAAATGAGGAAAATGGGGAGCAGGAGGCTGACAATGAGGTAGATGAAGAAGAGGAAGAAGGTGGGGAGGAAGAGGAGGAGGAGGAAGAAGGTGACGGTGAGTAGTCTTGCTTTCTCAGGTTCCTTCCCTGGTCATTACTGCCAGAAGGGAGAGGTTGGGTTTCTGGGCAAGTGGACGGACCCCTTTGAATTGCATGTGGTGCACTCCACCCTCCTGTTGTGGACGGTTCTTTCATATTTAAAAGGTTTGTTGATCTGTCTGACCTGTATTCTGGCTGGAAGACACACAGTTCAGGGCCAGTGGTGGCAGCCATAATTGGAGGACAGGGGTTTATGTATGTGGCCCTTGATTCTCTCCAGGTGAGGAAGAGGATGGAGATGAAGATGAGGAAGCTGAGGCTCCTACTGGCAAGCGGGTAGCTGAGGATGATGAGGTAGGTGTGAGGTACAAAAAAGCTTTGGGGATTGTTTCTGGCAAATGATGAAAAGTTCTTAGTGGAACATTCCAGCTTTGCTTTCCTTCAAGGTTGGGAGGGTTCTGAAATTGGGGGCCTAGGCCTGCGGAGTTGACCTGTAGTCACAGGACTGATGTTCTCTGCAGGATGATGATGTTGACACCAAGAAGCAGAAGACTGACGAGGATGACTAGACAGCAAGAGGAAAAGCTAACCTTACGCACCGTGACCTATTCACCCTCCGCTTCCCGTCTCAGAATTTAAACGTGGTCACCTTCGAGTAGAGAAGCAGGCCCCGCCCACAGCGGGCAGTGCCACCCACAGATGATATGCGCTCTCCACCACCCCAACAAAACCACAACGTGAATTGGCAAACATGGGAGGAAAAAAACCAGAACTTCCCAGGCCCTGCTTTTTTTCTTAAAAATACTTTAAAAGGAAAATTTGTTTGTATTTTTTATTTGCATTTTATATTTTTGTACATATTGTTAGGGGTCAGCCATTTTTAATGATAACGGGTGACCAAACCAGCCTTCAGAGCGTTTTTCTGTCCTATTCAGACTTTACTTGTGGTGTGACCATGTTCATTATACTCTCAAAGGAGAAAGAAAACCTTGTAAAAAAAACAAAAACAACAACAAAAAAACAATCTTATTCCGAGCATTCCAGTAACTTTTTTTGTGTATGTACCTAGCTGTACTATAAGTAGTTGGTTTGTATGGGATGGTTAAAAAGGCCAAAGATAAAATTTTTTTTCCTTTTTCTTTTTTTCCTTTTTTTCCTTTTTTTTTTTTTTTTTTTTTTTTTTTTTTTTTTTTTTTTTTTTTTTGTCTATGAAGTTGCTGTTTATTTTTTTGGCCTGTTTGATGTATGTGTGAAACAATGTCCAACAATAAACCGGAATTTTATTTTGCTGAGTTGTTCTAACAATGGTGTCTCAAGCCTGGTTTTTCTGTGTGTACCTAAGTTTGAGACGGGGTCCCTTCTATTCCCCAGAACCTACTGAGTGTACTGCCAAACTCTTTGGGGGAGGGGGGAAGGGTAGTAGTGGAATTGGATGGCATTTTTTTTTAAAGTTCTAGGTCAGGACAAAGCTGCAGTTAACCATGGGGCACTGGGAGAGGTTCTTTATTTTTTTCTTTGAGATAGGGATTCTCTGTAGCCCTGGCTATCCTGGAACTCACTCTGTAGACCAGGAGTCCACCTGCCTCTGCCTCCGAAGTGTTGGGATTAAAGGTGTGTGCCACTACCGCCCAGCTCTGGTTCCTTACTGTTTTGACACCAACATCTTCCTGGGACATAGGCTACCAGTGCCAGGCATAAACTGGAGAGATGTGCTGTATACAGAGCCCTTGTTGGTAGCACAGGCTAAGTAATCTCATGCCAAGTTGTGAGTCTTCTGGCTGCTGCCCATGTAATTAATATACTGTTTAGTGGCTCCTAGTGTTGGCTTGCCAGCGAAGCCTCTAGGTCCTAAAGGGTCTATGTTCTTGACTAACCAGGGCGAACTCTGGTTTTACAGTGACTATTCAAGTTGGTTCTAGTCACTGCATGAGGGTAGGCAATTTAGACTGGGTAAGAAGAGCATCCTGTAGGGGGTGCTAGGCCAGCTTGAGGGGTTGGAGTCCCACGATTTGGGCCCTTGGATGTGAGTTGCTTTGGCTACTGAGTCTAATCTTGAGGGTGGGTAGAGGGTACAGACTGGGCTTTGAGTATATGAAGCTTTCACAGTTTGTTCACCCCCAGGAACTTCAGGTATTGGTGGGTGGACTGAAGGGAATGGAGACTGAAGGACATTGGCCACAGCTCTCAGATGTACTCAGTTACACAGTTGAGCAGTCAGTCTGGGCTGAGTTCCCAGGACCTCAAAGATTTTATTTAGGAGTTGAAACTAGCATTTAAAATTTAGTAGCATGGCAGTGGTGGTGCATACCTTTAACTGGGAGGTAGAGGTGGGATGATGACTAGGCCAGCCTAGTCTACAGTCGTTCTAGAAACAGCCAAGGCTATACAGAAACCCATCACAACAACAAGAAAAACTCCACAAACCTGGACCCCACTAAAAAACGGGAAAGAAAGTTCCCTTCCCCAGCAAAGGAGGTGGGGAAATGTGAGGAAGCAGTGCACAGAGAAGCAAAGGCTGGAAGAGGGAGGGAGATAAATGGATACAAGGACCTGCGCCTGCTGTCTACCCACTTCTACCTGGACACCTGGCTTTTCCTGTATACATCTTCCCTCGAGCAGAGAGGACTAACTGTGCTGTGGTTGTAACTGGTTGCTTACTGGCAGGCTGCTCAGGCTCAGGCTGGATCTCCCAGATTAGAGCCTGGGGCTTCAGTTGAAATCTGCCCAATCATCTCTATGCTGGCTCCTCCAGAAAAGAAACCCGAACTGCCCATCTCATCCCGGGACAGTTGGGTCAGCCTTGGGGTGTTCCCTGAAACACCAGGGTCTAAGAATGGGAGGTCTCTAAAGCAGGGGAGGGACTGTGAGCTCCATTTGAAGCAGCTGTGCATGGAGCTAGGCGCCACTAATCCTGTTCTCTGAGGCTGCAGACAGGTAGACAATACAGACATGGTAGCCAGTGAGTCTTGCTGGGCCTTAATCTTCTGGAGGATGAGGGCAACAGCATGAAGGCCCACTTACTGCTGACTAGTACCCTGAGACAGACACCCAGATCCTGAGCCTACATCCTATTCAAGCTGTTGACTCCTTATTTCTCTAGCGATTAGCTCGGAACTACCACCCTTAGTGGAGTATATTTTCACCTGGTCCCTAGCCTAGCACACAACTGCTTGGGGACATTTCCAAATGGTTTAGGGTCACCAAGATTCTGCAGCTGCAACTGCCAATACCTAGAAAGGGACTCTGGAAGATTCATGATCAATGGGCGCCCTCTGGTGGTTACAGGGCTGTAGAGACTCACAAGATTTGTTAGGTTTAGGAAAGAGCCCTTCTTCGAAGGGCTGGGTCCACCGGAGGTGCCTCTGTTGCTGTGGAGGCAATGTGGAGTTGGTGTCATTTCCTATGCTATCCTCAGGACAGCCAATTCCAAGGACTTGGTTCTTTATTTTTCTGGAGGGGAGACCTCCAGATGCAGGGCTGAAGTCCCAAGAGGTTCCTCTGGCATTACAGGTCCTGAGCAGCCCTTGGACCAGCATCACAGTTACACGCCCTGTTGCCAGCTTGCTGCGGATGGTCTGTGTGTATAGTGCCCTTCTGTCCAGATTGTCAATACCTATGTCCTAGAAGTGGGCCAGCCTTGCCTGCCTCAGGTTTCTGAGCTCTCTGTGGTCCCTTCTTGGTGGAATTTTTTTCTCCCCACCCCCGTGGAGACAGAAGCCCCTGGCCCAGTTTTATTTGGGGCTTCTCTCAGTCTGATCTGGTCTCACAGGCCTGGTCTCCTGTGACAAACAGAGCAGCCAAGTCCTGATCTGGTGTATTCCAGTTTTTTTTTTTTTTTCTTCGAGACAGGGTTTCTCTGTGTAGCCCTGGCTGTCCTGGAACTCACTCTGTAGACCAGGCTAGCCTCAAACTCAGAAATCCGCCTGCCTCTGCCTCCCAAGTGTATTCCAGTTTTGCACCATGGTCTTCACCCACAAGAATAGGGCCAGCCAGGGAAGGGTGCAAGGCTGTCACCTGAGACCCTCCTCTCTAGATACCTTAGTCTTGGCTGAACTTGTAGGAATTATAGATGCATAGCTTGGGAAATAGCTGAAAGGGTTTTAAGGCCGTCTGATCCACTGTGCTCATGTACTGGGTGAATGGTATTCAAGTACATTATTCGGAGGAAATGCTACCAGCTGGTGGCTGGTGTGGATCCCATGAAGCCCTTAGCATAAGAGCCCCAGCTTGGAGCAGGCATGCCCAGAGACTCTTCATCAAAACTGCTCTCATAGTAACAAGGAGTGCCAGCTGGTCACTTGAGACACTCCATCCTTTTGGTGAGAACCACCTGAAATAATGTGTTTTTTTTCCTCCTTGAGAAGGTTCCTCTTATAACTCTCAGGCCAGACTGAGGTAGGACATTAGGCTTTAGACTTGGTTCTGTTGGCCGGGCAGTGGTGACGCATGCCTTTAATCCCAGCACTTGGGAGACAGAGGCAGGTGGATTTCTGAGTTCGAGGCCAGCCTGGTCTACAGAGTGAGTTCCAGGGCAGCCAGGGCTACACAGAGAAACCCTGTCTCGGAAAAACAAAAAATAAAAATAAAATAAAATAAAATAAAGAACACCAAACAACAACCATAACAAAAAAGATGGATAAAGGCTGCTTGAGAAAACGGCCCCACAAAGGTAAGGTAGAGGACATTTTCTCTGGCTGGTGGTCACCTCTTTTCTGGCTGGCATGGCTCTTAGACTTAGGGAGCATACACCTGCATAGTCAGTCTCACAAGAGATTGCTGCTCAAAGATGTGCCCGTAAGGGGGTCAGAACTCAGTTCTTTCCTTCTACCATGGGAAGTTCTAGGATGAACCCAGGGCCACAGGTTTGGCCTGAGTGATCTAGCCAGCTCTAAACAGTACACAGTCATACCTTTTTATTTTAATTTTTAAAATATTTTGTGATTTATTTATTGCGGCCGGTGAGATGGCTCAGTGGTTAAGAGCACTGGTTGGTCTTTCAAAGGTCGGGAGTTCAATTCCCAGCACCCACATGGTGGCTTATGACCATATATAAAGGGATCTGATGCCCTCTCCTGGTATGCAGGTACAGACAGAACATTCATGCACTAAAAACCACTGAGCCATCTTTCCACATCATATTCCCTTCTTTTTGAAATAGGGTCTCTTTCTATGTGGCCCTGGCTGGCCTGAAATTCACAGAAGCCCACCTGGCTTTGCTTCTGAGCACTGGGGTGAATTGTGTGCACCACCACCACCACTCAGCCCCACCCCCTTTTTTAAAAAAAACACAGAGTTTCTCTGTGTAGCCCTCGATGTCCTGGAACTCACTCGGTAGACCAGGCTGGTCTCGAACTCAGAAATCCACCTGTCTCTGCCTCTCAAGTGCTGGGATTAAAGTAATTCGCCATCACTGCCCGGCTTTTTGTTTTGTTTTTTAATATGCACAAATGTTTTGTCTGCATGTATGTATGTACATGTATGTTTATGCCTGGTGCCCACAGAGGTCAGAAGAGAGTGTTGAATCCCTGAAACTGGAGTTACAGATGGTTGTGAGCCACCATATATGTATGGGTGAGTCTTGGGAACTGAACCCAGGTCTTCTGCAATAACAATATTGCTCTTGGGGCTGGAGAGATGGCTCAGTGGTTAAGAGCACTGACTGCTCTTCCAGAGGTCCTGAGTTCAAATCCCAGCAACCACATGGTGGCTCACAACCACCTGTAATGAGATCTGATGTCTTCTTCTGGGTGTCTGAAGACAGCTACAGTGTACTTACATATAATAATAAATAAATCTTTAAAAAAAAAAACAAAACAATATTGCTCTTAACCATCTCTCTGATCTTCAAAGGCCACATCTTAGCAGGACTCTGGTCCCTGTCAGATCCCTCCCAACAGATGAGGTATAGCCCAAGGCCATCCTGGCCCACCTTGTACCCTCTGCCTCAAGCTCCTTACATTCCCTAAGTCTCAGGCACTCTGACCTCACAGAGTTATTATCTTTGGCTTTGTAGAGGGTACCCTCATCTCTCAACTAACTCAGCTGCTTGGAGAGGCTCCTGGGTAAGAGAGGATCGTCTCGCCATGGTCAGGGAGCTTGAAGTCTTTGCCTGAAGGAGGCATACCTGAGCAGCAGTAGAGGAGAACCATCCTGTTTTTCGAAGTGACAGGAAAAGGGTCTTTTTTTAACTTGTAAGGGACAAACTGGGCCTTTAACAACCCAAGAGTGCTGAGTCTCCAAGAAGCCTTAACATGTAGCTCTCTAAATTTATTTGACCTGGATTTCTTTTTTTCAATAGAGCCTATTAACATACCGAAGGACATTGGTGTCCCCAAAAAGCTGATCTTGCAAAAACCCAGACCCTCTCCAGGGCTCAGGGAGTATGTGCTGAACTAGGCAGGAGGTGGATTCTTAGGGGAACTGGTTCTGCAGTCAGGTCAGACCCTTTTTAGGCAGCAGATTTTGGTCACAGGCAGTCTGGATTGCGCTTAGCACAGAGAGGCGCCTGTGTGCCCTTGACTAGGGTGTGGTGGGCACCAGCAGGTTGGGAAGACAGCAAAGGCTAGAAACTGGTGGAGACCTATTGGGAAGCATTCCGACCATCTATGTTAAGGTCTGAAAAATATACTGCGCAGAGTGGTCCAGGTCTTTAATCCCACACCTAGGAGGCTGAAGCAGGAAGATCATTATGAGTTTCAGGCCATCCTGGGCTATATGAGAGTCCCAACCATAATATAAAAATAAAAAAAAAAAGAGCCCCCAAAAGAGCCCCACATTATTTTTTTCTTTTTATCTTTTTTTAAAATGTGTTTATTATATGTATATGAGTACACTATAGCTGTCTTCAGACACACCAGAAGAGGGCACCAGATTTCATTATAGATGGTTGTGAGCCACCATGTAGTTGCTGGATATTGAAATCAGGACCTCTGGAAGAGCAGTTGTGCTCTTAACCGCTGAGCCATCTCTCCAGCCCCCAACATATTCTTAAATGTATTTTATTTAATTAGTTGTGTGCAGGCATGTACGTGGGTGTACACATGGAGGTGTGTGTGTCAAGGAATGCCTGTGTAGGTCAGAGGAAAACTTGTGGGAGTTGGTCCCATGGATTGAACTTGGGTCATCAGGCTTGGCTGCAAGCTCCTTACCTACTGAGCCCCACAGACATACTCTTCTGTCTACCAGGAAACCATGTTAGGCACAGCAGAACTATTGGGGCGGACACTAGATTCAAAGGTGTCCATGACAACATTATTCTTCAGTCATCAGCTTAAAAAAGGCTATATGCTGAACTGTTCAGCCTACAGTAGAAGAGTGTTTGCCAGGAACATTGAGAGATTGCTTTGAATGACCTCAACCCTGGCTCAGTACAGAAACAACACTGGGAAACAGAAACAACACTGGGAACTTTGTAGTTTTTTTGGTTGGCTTTTTTTGTTGTTGTTTCTTTTTTTCTTTTATGTGTACAAATGCTTTTCCCGGCCAAGTATGTCTGGGCACCATGGGCATGCAGTGCCCTCAGAGGCCACAAGAGGGAGGCTGATACTCTAGAGCTCGAGTTACACGTTACACAAGACTAGGAGCCACCACCTAGGTGCTAAGATTTAAACCGGAGTCCTTTGGGAGAGTAGCCAGTGCTCCTAACCACTGGTGTCATTTCTTCAGCCTTGGTTGGTTTTTTTTTTTTTTCCCCTCGAGACAGGGTTTCTCTGTGTAGCCTTGGCTGTCCTGGAACTCACTCTGTAGACCAGACTGGCCTCGAACTCAGAAATCCGCCTGCCTCTGCCTCCCAAGTGCTGGGAATAAAGGCGTGCGCCACCACCGCCCGGCCGGTTGGTTGGTTTTTGAAACAGTGTCTTGTGTAGTCCTGGCTGGTCTTGAACTTATCATAGAGCCAAAGGTGGCCTTGAACTCCTGATCCTCCTGCTTTTACCTCCCCAGAGCTGGGATTATAGGCATGTGTCATAGTGCCTGGCAAAAAACTGTCAGTATGAGGCATGCACCCTTCGTTCTAGGATTACACATAAGCTTGTTTTGAAATTTTGTTTAGATTTATTTTATGTGTGTCTTTTGCCTGAATGTGTATACGTATACCACATGCATACCTGGTGTCTGCAGAAGCTAGACGAAGGTATGAGATCCTCTAGACCTTGAGTTAGGGATCTGTGGACCCTCACGTAGATGCTACAAATCAAATTCAAATCCTCAGAGCAAGCAACAAGTGCTTTTAACTGCTGAGCCCCAATTCAAATAGTTTTTTTTTAAGGTTTATTTTATTTATTATATGTAAGTTCACTGTAGCTGTCTTCAGACATTTTTCTTCCCTCTCTGGCCTGCCTCACTCACTCTGACCCAAAGATTTTTTTTTTTTATATGAGTACACCGAAGCTGTCTTCAGACACCCCAGAAGAGGGTGTCAGATCTCATTACAGATGGTTGTGAGCCACCATTTGGTTGCTGGGATTTGAACTTAGGACGTTCAGAAGAGCAGTCAGTGCTCTTAACTGCTGAGCCATCTCTCCAGCCCCTCAAATAGTTTTTTGATTGTTTTGTTTGTTTGTTTTTTGTTTTTCCCCAGACAGCGTTTTTCAGTGTAGCCCTGGCTATCCTGGAACTCACTCTGTAGACCAGGATAGCCTCAGATTGATAGAGGTTACTTTGCCTCTGCCTTTCTTGTTTGAGGATGTGCACCACCATGCCTGTCAGAAAAGGATACTTTTGAGACCTATGTCATTTAGATTTACCTCGAACTCAGTTTCCTGACTCGGCCTCCAAATGACAGCATCACACCTGGCTCTGAGGTTTGAGAACTTGGAAACAACCACTAGGCCATCAGCAAGCGCTAACCACTAGGCCATCAGCAAGCGCTAACCACTAGGCCATCAGCAAGCGCTAAGAGGAAACTTGGCAAAGTAAGCAGAGAGGCTTATTTTGGCTGAGGGCACAGGAAGGTCTCCTAGCAGGGGTTGGTATCAGCTCTGCATCCAGGATATTCTTTCAGGCTATAACCTTAGTATGGGTAAGGATGGGTGGGAGCAGCTAGTGCCTGGTCCCTAGTTGGCTTTGGAGGACAAAAGTAGGGGCTGGAGAGATGGCGAGGGTGACGTTATAGAGCAGAGTCAATATGCTTGGGTCTACTGGAGAGGAAGATAGAGACTTGACAGCTGCTCGTGTAGCCACAGCCCATCCACATAGAAGTGTCCATCTACCCTCCCATCTGGGTCTGTGTGAGGGCAAAGCCATCAGGACCTGCTGAGCCCAACTCCCTCCTTCTTCTGAACCAGACTGCTTCAGCCTGGCAGTGGCTGCTGTCCACTATAGCCCACCCAGAGGCAAGTAGGGTATACATGTTCTTGCTGTTGAAGATGACAGTTTCACTGATTCTGCAACAGCAATGCAGAGCCTGTTTTCCCAGTCTGTTGGCTGCTGGCTGGGGACAGTTAATGCTATGGGCCCCGTCTGCTGCCGCCACGGTGTTCTGTTTCCTAAATGTATGACTCAGAACTCGAAGCTACTTCTTTACTTCCTGCCTCGTCCTTCTGGAATCTATGGGGAGATGAGGGGCTCACTGCTCCTTGCAGCAGGGTATGTTCACCATTCAGTGTCTGCTGCCTGGAGACAAGTGCAGGAAATATGAGTCAAGGTTTAGGGCTTAACAAATTAACACATAGTATGTTCTTTTTCTTTTCTTTTTAAGATTTATTTATTATATGTAACTACACTGTAGCTGTCTTCAGATACACCAGAAGAGGGCATCAGATCTTATTACGGTTGGTTGTGAGCCACCATGTGGTTGCTGGGATTTGAACTCAGGACCTTTGGAAGAGCAGTCAGTACTCTTACCTGCTGAGCCATCTCGCCAGCCCACATAGTATGTTCTTGATAAACAATAGTTTAAAAAAACTTGGTCAAGGGAACAGGAAGAAAATAAAGACGCGCGCGCGCGCGTGTGTGTGTGTGTGTGTGTGTGTGTGTGTGTGTATGTACATGAGCATGCATGCATGTATAAAATTGTCAAATAGTTAAATCATCAAAGAAAAAAAAAAAGACTATCCAGGAGCAAGGAGCAGTGTGCTGAGATAGCAGTTCTTGGGAATTTCCAGCCAAGGCAAAGGGTAGGCAGCCGAGAAGCAAGAAGCCTAGGAGGTGCCACCAGAGGGAGACAGAGGGGAGGCAGAGGGAGACAGAGGGAGGATAGAGGGAGACAGGAGGTGCCACCAGAGGGAGACAGAGGGCGGGTAGAGGGAGACAGAAGAGGTGCCACCAGAGGGAGACAGAGGGGGGATAGAGGGAGACAGAGGGGAGGCAGAGGAAGACAGAGGGGAGGCAGAGGGAGACAGAGGTGGGTAGAGGAAGACAGAGGAGGGTAGAGGGAGACAGAGGAGGGTAGAGGGAGACAGAGCGGGGATAGAGGGAGACAGAGGGCAGGCAGAGGGAGACAGAGGGCAGGCAGAGGGAGACAGAGGGGGTGTAGAGGGAGACAGAGGGCAGGCAGAGGGAGACAAGGGGGTAGAGGGAGACAGAGGAGGATAGAGGGAGACAGAGGAGGGTAGAGGGAGACAGAGGGGGGATAGAGGGAGACAGAGGGGAGGCAGCAGCTTTGGAGTGAGGAGGGCAAGGAGGGATGAGCAGGACACTTTGAGGAAACCTGAAATATGGGATGGGAGTGGAAAGTGATGCAAGCTAAAGCCAAGGCCTCCTTCTCTTCCTCCTCTACCTCCCTTCTTCCTTCACTTTTTCCATACATGTGTGTGTGTATATATATATATATATATATATATA
>NW_022196896.1:112044099-112054873 GCF_008632895.1 Mastomys coucha
ATATATATATATATATATACATATACATATATATATATGTGTGTGTGTGTGTGTGTGTGCATGTGTATATGTGTATATGTGTATATATGTATATATATGTATTTCTCCTGTCTGTATAGGCTCCACATGCAGCCCTAATACTTGTGGAGGCCAGGAGCAGGGTCTGATTCCCTGAAATTGGAATTATAGATGGCTGTGAGCTGCTGTGTGTGTGGATGATGGGAACTGAATCTTAGCCTTCAAGCCATCTCTCCAGCTTGCTTATTTTCTTGCTTATTTTTAGATTGATTTATTCTAATATGTGTGAATGTTTGCCTGTGTATATGTATGTTCACCGTGTCGGTGCCTGGTGCTGGTGGAGGTCAGAAGAGGGCACAGGATCTCCCAGAACAGGAGCTACTGTCACTAACCACGGTGGCCACGTGGATGCTGGGAACTGAGCTGAAAGGTTCTGCAAGTGCAGTCAGTGCTTCTAACTGCCAGGCCAGCTCTGCAGTGCCCTTAGTTTTTAAATGTGGTGTATGTGGGTGTGGGTACCCGTGGAGGTCCAGAGGCATCAGATACCCTGAGCTGAGTTGTAGGCAACTGTGAGGAGGCCAGGGCTGGTGCTGGGGACAGAACGGGCTCCTCTGCAAGAGCATTCCTCTGTCTTAACTGCTAAGCCATCTCTCCGACCCTCTTATTTTCAAAAACACATTTAGGGCTGGGGCTGTCACTCAGCGCTTGAACACATGCTCAGCATCTCTAAGGCTCATCCCTAGCACCGTAAAAACCAAACCAACCTTCCCAACAACTGGTGCATTGGGTCAGGAGCACAGAAAAGGCTTTCTTGATTTTGTCTGTCCTTCGGAACATCTCTTCCTACAAGTTCCCCAGCTTACGAAAACCATTTGTCATATCCTCCTCCCACTGATGGGATTTAGTGAAGACAGACCCATGTTGAGCACAGCCCCTTGTGGTCTGAATGTGACATTCCCATGCAAGGCACAGGCAGTGTCAGCTACATTCTCCCACCATAGAAGAACATGTGAGGCCCTTAAGATGATTGGTCAGGTTAAGGTTAAGGCCGCTTGCTGCCAACCCTCACAGCCTAGGTCCAGTCCCTGGACCCCAGCTAGTGGAAGGCAATATCCAGCTCACTCAAGTTATCTTCTAGTCTCCACCCTGGTGCGCACACACAATATAAATATTTAAAACTTAAAAAGAACAATGCCCAGCTGGTGTGGTGGCCACACCTATATGAGAGAGAGAGAGAGAGAGAGAGAGAGAGAGAGAGGCAGAGTCTAGAGAGTGATGTTTGAGACTAACCCAGTCTACAGAGTGAGACCCCCCCCCATCCCACCCCCCAGACAGAGTTCCTCTGTGTAGCCCTGACTCTTCTGGAACTCACTTTGTAGACCAGGCTGGCCTTGGACTCAGAGATCTGCCTGCCTCTGCCTCCTGTCCTCCCACCTCCCCCCAATTTTTAAAAGGGCTCAAGATATCGACAAGTAAAACAATGGGGAGAAAGATGAGAGGGCTTATTGCATGGCACTCGGCAAACCTGGGCCAAATTTTCTCCAAAGAAATCGGTTCTCTCACCCAAATATGCCCGAGGCTGTATGGCCTGGGATTCTCTTCTCTCCACAGTGATCCAAGCTAATTTTCCCTGCAGTTCGCACAGGACGGAAGTGGGTCTGCCTCTGCCCCTAGCACACTGCTCAGAGATCTGGGTTTGCCCGGGGCTGTCTTTATGACACTCATGTCTCTAGCAGTTCAATGGCTGCATTAGCATGTCCCAGTGTAGCCTATAGACTACGGACACGGGTCGGGACTCTGCCACTGAGCATCGCCCCAGCCTGAGGTGCTCCTGTGTGTAGGGTGTCACTCTTCTGGAATCAGAATCTTCGGGGACCTGAGCAAGCACCTAATAATTTTTGACAACCAATGGCCACATACCGTGCCAGGCTTTATCTACATGTTTCTTCCAGTACACTTCCAGAGGTTTCATATACCCAGAGAGTACTCAGGCTTTCAGGCAACTGGGTATCAATTCCAACCCCAGCCTGCACTTACCCTATATACAAGCTGACCTGGGGGTTGGAGAGATGGCTTCCTGGGTTAGAAGCGCTCTTGAAGAGGATCTGAGGTCCAATCCCAAGGTCAACATCAGGCCTGGAACTCTAGCTCCAGGGTGCTCTGACACCTCTGGCCTCTGTGGGCATGTGTACTGGAGTGTAGAAACCCACACAAGTAATTAACAAGTAAGATGAATCTTAGGCTGATGACCGACCTAGGAGGCCCCTGCAGTTCTATCTCCCCCTTTGCCTGTGTTCATTCATGGTCTGTGCCAACTCTCTCCTCTCTTCCAAGCCCCCAGTATCCTGCTATCCTCTGTTGACTCAAATGGCATGGCATGGCTCAGTGTCTCCAACACGGTTTCAGGATCACTGTTTCTTGAACACATTGTACTCTACCCAAGAGAGACTGGTGGCTTCAAAGAATGACTGAGAGATAATTCTTTTTCTGTTTTTCTCAGAGAAGCTAGCAAAAAAAGAAAAAAAAAACCTATTTCAATGGTTTGTTTTGTTTTGTTTTGTTTTTTTGTTTTTCAAGACAGGCTTTCTCTGTGTAGCCCTGGCTGTCCTGGAACTCACTCTGTAGACCAGGCTGGACTCGAACTCAGAAATCCGCCTGCTTCTGCCTCCCAAGTGTTGGGATTAAAGGCGTGTGCCACCACTGCCCTGCCTATTTCAATGTTTTGCCTCATGAGAGAAAGGAAGCATTTTCTTTTGAGTCAGGCTCTTCTATAGCCCAGGCTGGCCTCAAATTGGCTGTGTAGCTGAGGATGACCCTGAACTCATCTTTTTGTCCTCCCCTCCCAGACACTGGGTGAGTCGTTGTGCCTTCTCTGAGGAAGCATTTTCCAGGGAATACTTTCTCCACAGCCATGTGTCCAGCACTGGGGTACGCTGCCTGAAAGAATCCTGGGGAGCCCATATCGTTCAGGAAAACAGAAGACAGTCTACACCAAGAAGAGATATGGTTTCAGGAAGACAAAAGGAAACCTTCAACCAGTTTTATTTTTTTCCACCTTTGTATGAGTGTGTGCGAGTGTGGGTGTGTGTGAGAGAGAGCAGGTCTCATGATCTGGGCAGTCTGTAGCTGGAGCTAACCTTCCAGTCTCGCTCTCTGGAGTGCTGGGATTACAGGTATGCGCCATACCCAGCTACATTCCTAGCCCCCCACTCTTGTTTTTTTTTCTAATTTAGTTTTGAATATTAAAGAGTTTTCTATGGCAGGTATGTAGCTTGGTTGATACAGTGCTTCTCTTGCATGCACAAAGCCCTGGGTTTGGACTCCAGTATCCTGAAAGTATCATACACCTGTAATTCAAAAACTGAGAAGGTAGAAATAGGATCAGAAGTTCAAGGTCACCCTTGAAGCTATAGCCAGCCTGAGGCCAGCCTGGGCCACATGAGACCTTCCTTGCCTAAAAAGGAGAAAATAAAACAAACTTCCCAAGATAACACAACAAAGAGATTCTTCATAGAAAATTGGTGCTGGAATATTCAGAATGTATCTTTTCCTTACCCAGAGACATGGTCAGGGACGAAATGGCCTTGGAAGGTGGTAGGAACTTGGGAGCCAGGCTATACCAAAGGGCCAGGCCTACCATTCTGGTCCACAGATAACTTGAAATTATGGTTATTTTGTGAAGGACAGTGAACTGACTCTGCAGCCCAGAGGTGAGCCCCTATCAAAGTACTCCTGGTTTTCTGTGTCAGACAGACAAGGAGCACTGTGGACGGACTGTGCTCCCCCCAGGCTCCTCCTTGCCATCGCTTTCTTCTGATGTCCAGAAGCAGCAGTGGAGGAGCTTGGGAAAGAAAGCTATGAGTTTATTTCTGGAGGAAACCACGGCTGTAATCCTATGATGTGAGAGATAAATATCTTCCTTCATGAAGATAGATTCACAGTCCAGACAAAAAGGAGAGATGGAAGCAGTGGCATGCTAAAGACTGTAGGAATATTTTAATGCTTTAATTACATTATGTAATAATAATATCATAGTCTATTTTACAAGTTAAAGGTATGAGAATGTATGAAATAGAAGTGGTAGGAAAAACCTAAATGGGTCAGAAAGGTAAATTTTTTTCAAAACCGGAGGCCAAAGAAAGCCTGTAGGGCCCAAGGAGGAGGCGGGCATGTGACAGGCGGGGCAGGTGGCAGGTGCAGCTCCTGGTATGGGTTGTTCCCGTGTTTTCGCTAGGAGGGACTCCAGGCTTATTTACCCCTGCCCTCGGCTGGGGGGGAGTTTAGTCTTGTCAGTGAAGATGGAGGTTTTGGGAGAAGAGCCACTGGCCACCTATTCAGAGCTGGTTTCCTGGTGCACAGGTGGGTTCTGTGTTGAAGGAGTCAGTTGGAGTATCAAAGTCAGATGTGCAGAGGAACACAGCTTCCTCCTGTCCCAGCCCAAATTCTTGAAAGTGCACACAAGTTCTCTCAAACATAGAAAAGCCTCACTTTGGATGTGCTGACAAGAAGATCGTCGTCAAAGAACTTTGTCTCTATGATGACATTGCCCCTGTGGGAGAGAACCAAGAGGGTAAAGAAAGTGAGTGCCACAGGTCAAGGTGTCCTGTCCACAGACAGTGTTCATGTGGGTGCCCTGGGCTGGGCACAAAGTGCTTGTTCAGAGCCTGGCGTGGTGGTGTACATAACCCTAGTATCCACAAGGCCAAGGCAGGAGGATCTGAGTTTAAGGTTACTATGGACTATATAGTGAGGGTCTATCTCAAAAGGAGAACAAAGCCAGTTATAGTGGTGCATACCTTTAGTCCCAGCACTAGAGAGGAAGAGGCAGGCAGATCTCTGTGATTCCAGGTCAACCTGGTCTATATGGTGAGTTCCAGGCCAGCCAGGGCTGCAAAGTTAGACCCTGTCTCAAAACAGAAACAAAGCAAGGCAAATACAATTAAAGTATCATCTATATGGGTTAGAGTCTCGCAGTATTAAACTCATGTGACTAGTTTGTTCTCAATTGAAAAAGTCAGAAATAAGAGCATGCCCTCCGTCCTGGCACACGAATGTCTTTGCAGAGTGCTCTGCATACAGACCTCATGGATACCTCTGGCTTGATTCCTAATGGATGGCTGCAGATCCTGGGCTCACCTCAGGAAGGCAGCTTTTTCTACAATACTGAGTAAAGCAGACAGCTAGGGTGTGGCCTGCCTTGCAGTACTCTCCTGATTTGGGGTGTTAGCACCCTGCTCTTCCTTTGTGAACTATCCCTCTTCTAGTACCTGGCTCAGCTGAGTGACACCCCCACCTGCCCTGATGTGTCACAGCATTCTATTCATGCCAATCAAACCCCCACCCCCCACCCCCAAGCATCCTTCTTCATTACTCCTTGAGGAAGACATAACAGATTCTTGCCCTGGTCTCTAACAAGCTGCCCAGGTCTCTGCTTGGTCTAACTCAGTTCTATTTGCCAGGATTTGATTCTGTTGTTTGTAACGAAAGAGCCTAAGACGATGCACCTGTCCAGTGAGGACGGGGTTTACTTTCTGGTTAGATGGTTATCTCGGTGGCTTATTCTGTTTTCTTTTTCCTTTTCTGGCTGTGCCAGAAAATGAGCCTAAGACCTTGTGCATGCCAGGCAAGAACACTCCCACTGAACCGTAAATGGCAGTGCTCCCACTTATAAAATGGAATGCTGTTGCCATACCAAATCCCTTTGAGGGTTTAAAGATATTTTACTTTAAAAAATAATTATTTTAAGGCTGGGTATGGTGGAACATGCCAGCACTTGGGAGGCAGAGGCACTTGGAAGGCAGAGGCAGAGGCAGAGGCAGAGGCAGGCAGATCTCTGTGAGTCTGAGACCAGTCTGGTCTACAGAGTGAGTTCTAGGATAGCCGGGACTACATAGAGATCTTGTCTCAAAAAAATTAAAAATAAAAAAATATTGTATGTATATGGATGTTTTGCCTGTGTGTAAATCTGCAACACACATGTGCCTGGTGCCTGTGGAGGCTAGAGGAAGGTTTCAGGTACCACAGAACTGGAGCTACAGAGAGTTGAGAATTGCCTTGTGAATGTTGGGAATCAAACTTGGGTGTTTGGAAGAGTATCCAGTACTCTTGATTGGAGAACCATCTCTCTAGCCCTTCTATAGCTCTTTTATCCACTTGGTGCGGCCTTCAGGGAGGATCTCCTGCCAGATGAACTACTGTTACACAATTATATGTAGGTCTTAACATCTTTTTTTTTAGATTTATTTTATTTATATTTTTATATGTATGAGTACACTGTAGCTGTACAGATGGCCGTGAGCCATCATGTGTGTGGCTGCTGGGAATTGAACTCAGGACCTCTGCCGGCGGCTCGCTCCAGTGTAATTCACTGTAGCTATCTTCAGACGCACCAGAAGAGGGTGTCAGATCTCATTACGGGTGGTTGTGAGCCACCATGTGGTTGCTGGGATCCAAACTCAGGACCTTGGGAAGAGCAGTCAGTGTTCTTACCCGCTGAGCCATCTCTCCAGCCCCAGGTCTTAACTTTTTAGGCAACACTAATACTGAGACTTCCTTTTGGCAGTGCAAGTCATAGAATTCACCTATGTTAAGCAAGCTTTCTACCACTGAGATACAACTCAGGCCCTGAAACATTTGAAAGACTCTGTCTTGTCCCAAGAGAAAAAGGTTAGGTAGCAGTTACTGATAATTTTTTTTTTTTTTTTTTTTTCCAGACAGGGTTTCTCTGTGTATCCCTCCCTGGCTGTCCTGGAACTCACTCTGCAGACCAGGCTGGCCTCGAACTCAGAAATCAGGTGCCTCTGCCTCCCAAGTGTTGGGATTAAAGGCGTGTGCCACCACCGCCCGGCTCACTGATAATGTTTTTAAATTTAAATTTTATTATTATTACTGAGTATCTGTGTATAATGTGTGTTAGTGCAGGAGCATGAAGTATGTGCCATGGTACATGTGTAGAGGTCAAAGGACAACTTTCAGAGACCACTGTCTCCCTCTAGCTTGGGTTCCAGGGACGGTGCCAACCCTTGACAGTTTCTGACAAACAAAACTGTTCTTGGACCACAGCTATTAAATTATAGGCCAATCTCTGAAGAGCTATGTCCAATATTATCCTCTAAGATCGAACACATTGGCAGATGTGTTAGGGTGTCCAGACAATGTGCAGAGACCCAGGGAGAGAGCGAAGTTGCTAGGTTTGATGTTTATTTTGTGCTGGTTCCCTTCCACATTGTCTCTCTCTTTTATTTTTATTTTTTATTTTTATTTTTATTTTTTTATGTTCATTATATCCGTGAAAGTAAGGGTCAGCAAGCTAAGACAGTATTGTCCAAGGAGACAAGCAGTCCGGGGGAACTGGAGGTTCAAAATATTGTCTAAAGTTTTTGAACCTGTTTATTTTTTCACAGGACAAAAGCCAGTCACATTGGCCCCGCTGGGTACTCTTACTCTTTGTTCTTTCTAGTTCTCTGCCTGTGAGTAGGACCTGGAGTCCCACCTACCTGAGAGCTGTTCTGAGATACATTTTGAAATCCCCTGGGCCCTCACTCACGTTAGGACGCTGGCAGGCATCATCTGGGACTCAGGCGCTGCTTCTATCAAGGATTGCCAGGTGTTTGTGGAGTTAGGGATCACAAAGCCAAACTCGAAGAACCACTCTGAAGGAAGAAGGAAAAGCCAGTGAGCAGGTGCTACTTGTGGGCATGGGGGAACCACAGGCTGTGCCCCTCTCCTTTAGAGGGGGCTCTTCCTATCCAGACCATGACAGAAACCTATCAGATACCTCCTAAACCAGAGAGGCATGCGAAAGGACACAGGGACATTCACAGACTCGCTTCTCATTTGTGCCACAGACTGGCTTCTTTTCTTTTTTGTTTTTTTTTGAGACAGGGTTTCTCTGTGTAGCTCTGGCTGTCCTGGAACTCACTCTGTAGACCAGGCTGGCCTCGAACCCACAGAAATCCACCTGCCTTTGCCTCCTGAGTGCTGGGATTAAAGGCATGCATGACTATACCCAGGGCACACAGGACTGTTCCTTTGGGGTCTGATAGAAAAGCATCAGCGGGGAGGACACATTAGAAGCAGCATTTCCTTAGGAGTAGCAAGCTCTCCAGTTCTCTTACATTTTGAGAACTCAACTCAGAGTCCTTACCAGTCACAGCTTATGACGTGTATATATAGCCCTATACTACACATCATCACAACTGCTTCTTCCAAGATCACATTGTAACACCACATCAGGTACGGGCACTGGCATGGGCACCCAAGCTTCTGATGTCAGAGAGCTCAAAGCCCCTGTGTGTCCAGCCTTGTTTTGGTTTGTTTTCACTGGGCTCCCCAGTGTTGAAGAATGCAGAGCGTCCATTAGTGATAAGGTCAGTGCTCTCAGAGTGCTGCCTGCTCTGCTGTCCCTCCCTCCTGCACTCGCTCCAGGCACCGGGGAGCAGAATACCTTCTAGGCATTGTCCTTTGAAGTAAACTTTTTGTTCCAGGCGGAATTTTTCCATTTGCTCTGCTGAAGAAAAGTTCAGCTCTCGAGACACAGCCTTGCACTTGAGGATTTTCTTGGGCACACGGGCTGATGAGAGAGGGAGAGGGAGAGGGAGAGGGAGAGGGAGAGGGAGAGGGAGAGGGAGAGGGAGAGACATTGGTACCTTTCTAAATGAGAACCACGAATACAACACTTCAGGATCCTGGGAGTTCCTCTGGCTACCTTAGAGAATTTGTTTCGATAATTAGCTTCCATTAAATGCCTTGGTAACTGCATTATGTTCCAGCTGAAGGCAGAGGGATCTAATTGGTCAACACATGTGACTCGTTGTCAAGGAACACCAGCTTTGGTGTCTCCACGGCCTCACCTCACTGCTTTTGGCTGGGAACATCCTCTCTCTACGCAGGCTGTCAGTGCCTTCTTTATGTTCCGATTCCTTGAAATGATTTATCTTTCCTTTTTGTCTCCAGAAAGATAAAAATGAGGATTTTCTTTTGGAAAAAGTTGAAATCTTATAACTTCCTTTATTTTCCCTTTTTTTGAGACAGATTGGCTTTAAATTAACTATATAGCTGAGGCTGGCCTTGAACTCCTGATCTTTCTGTCTCAGCCCCCAAAGTGCTGGGATTACAGGAATATACAGACCATCCAGATCTGGGGATGGTCCAGAGCTAAGGTGGATTTGGGGAATGAGAGAAGGAAATGTAAAAATGGAACAAGAAGTGTTCTCTCAGTTCAGCTGCAGGGCTCACCTGTCTAGGAGCTGCGTGCTTACTTAGCTCCGTGAAGCCAGGGTCTGTCCTGGCATTGGGCATAGTTTGTACACTCAAGGGGCTGCAAGTACCTTCATGCTCCACACCAGGGACAGACAGGTCTTCTGTTCCTTGCCAGAGTATCTTTCCTGTTTCGGCATCCCGAAGGTTCATCCAATTCCTGATGGAGCATGATTAAGGAAACTGGGGCTTCTGGGAGCAATCCCAGCTGTAGGGCAGGGTCTCTACTCTGCTCCATCAACTCTTGTTTAGCTTAAAGCAAGTCTATTGTTAAACTTCTCAGTGCCACGAAAGCAGCTAAGTATATGTAGGAGAATCCAAAAGGCATGCAAAGGAGGCCACCCCAGAGGTTTTTTTTTGGGGAGGGGGTGGGGGGATGTTTCGAGACAGGGTTTCTCTGTGTAGCCCTGACTGTCCTGGAACTCACTCTGTAGTCCAGGCTGGCCTCGAACTCTGCCTCCCAAGTGCTGGGATTAAAGGCATGCGCCACCACTGCCCAGAGATTTTTTACAAGATGATTCTACATTATGTTACGTAAGATCTCAGAGACATGGACTGGGAAGCAGCTCAGTGGTAGAGAGCTTGCTTAGCAGTTTCAAGGTCCTTCTTCAAACCCTAGCATTGGGAGAAAGGAAAGAACTCAAAGATAGCAACTAGAACTGGTAGCAAGGGCTAGAAGAAAGAATAGTGAAAGCAAAATCTAAACGTGTCAAAGGAGTCTCACCAGCCAAAAAATGGTAAAAGTGTAACAGGTCAGATATCAGGGTAGCACCAAAGGACTGAGCCGTACAGACGGACTGAGCGGTACAGATATGGTCCATGAGCTTCACTCACTACCGTAGCACAGCTCTCCCAGAGCTTTTTGGTGTGAGGAGACTGCGGAGACTGGAGAGATGGTCCAGCAGGTGAAAGTGCTTGCTGCAGGAGCCTGACAACCTGAGCTTGACCTCTTGATCTCACAGTGGAAGTGCAGAACTGATGGCCAGTAGATGTCCTTTGATCTCTCTGACCTCCACAAAAGTACTGTGGCACATGTACACACGGAGAGAGACACACAGGCATACACATACAACCCAGTCAGCCAGAACCATCAGAAATTAAGACATTTACTATGAAAACAAACCAAAACAACTAAGCGAAAAAACAGACTACAGATCAAGATGCAAACTTTTAAAAAAGAATATTAAAAAATAATAAAAAGATATCACCGGAGAGATGGCTCAGTGGTTAAGACTGTTGTCTCTTTTGTCAGAGTTCAGTTTACAGAACCCACATGGGGTGGCTCACAACCATCAATATCTTCAGCTCCTGGTGATCTAATGCTCTCTTCTGGCCCCCATGGGTGCCTAAGGCCATGTGTGAATACACAGACAGACACACATGCAACATAAGTAACACATACATAAACAATCTTTAAAAATGAGAAAGATGCCAGACAGTGGTGGTGCATGCCTTTAATCCCAGCACTTGGGAGGCAGAGGCAGGTGGATTTCTGAGT
>NW_022196896.1:112055093-112066835 GCF_008632895.1 Mastomys coucha
GCCCTTCAAGAGGAAACACAAAAATTCCTTAAAGAACTACAGGAAAACACAATCAAACAGGTGAAGGAGATGAACAAAACCATCCAGAATCTAAAAATGGAAATAGAAACAATAAAGAGGTCAGAAAGAGAGACAACCCTGGAGATACAAAACCTAGGAAAGAAATTAGGAGTCATAGATGCAAGCTTCACCAACAGAATATAAGAGATACAAGAGAGAATCTCAGGGGCAGAAGACACCATAGAATACATTGACATAACAGTCAAAGAAAATGCAAAAAGCAAAAAGCTCCTAACTCAGGACATCCAGGAAATCCAGGACATAATGAGGAGACCAAACCTAAGGATAATAGGTATAGAAGAGAGTGAAGACTCCCAAGGTAATGGGCCAGTAAATATCTTCAACAAAATTATAGAAGAAAACTTCCCTAACCTAAAGAAAGAGATGCCCATGAACATACAAGAAGCCTACAGAACTCCAAATAGACTGGACCAGAAAAGAAATTCCTCCCATCACTTAATAATAAAAACATCAAACGCACTAAACAAAGAAAGAATTTTAAAAGGAAAAAGGCAGGCCTATCAGAATTATACCAGACTTCTCACCAGAGACTATGAAAGCTAGAAGATCCTGGGCAGATGTCATACAGACCCTACAAGAACACAAATGCCAGCCCAGGCTACTATACCCACCAAAACTCTCAATTACCATAGATGTAAAACACAAGATAAATGACAAAACAAAATTTAAACAATATCTTTCCACAAATCCAGCCCTACAAAGGATAATAGTTGGAAAACATCAACATAAGGAGCAAAACTACACTCTAGGAGAAACAAGAAAGTAATCTTTCAACAAATCCACACAAACCTAATTCTACCTCTTACAACAAAGACAACAGGAAGTGACAATTACTTTTTCTTAATATCTTAATATGAAAATTAATATTACCAACATATCCTAATTGATTGAAATACAAAAATATAAAGAATTAGAAATTTGTTGATTGTCATGCAATGGTCTAATTTACTAATTGGAGAAACAGGACCAATATTGTACAATCTATATACACTTTCAGCTTGTTTGTTCTGACAATGTCTTGCTGTGTACAACATAAGGGTCTTGAAATCTTGCTTCTCCTATCTCAGCCTATTAGTAGTATTGTTTATTTCATGTTTTTACACTATACTATAGTTTTCAGAACAGCTTATATATTTCAAAAGTATTTATTTATTTATTTATTTATTTATTTATTTATTCAAGACAGGGTTTCTCTGTATAGCCCTGGTTGTCCTGGAACTCACTCTGTAGACCAGGCTGGCCTCGAACTCAGAAATCCACCTGCCTCTGCCTCCCAAGTGCTGGGATTAAAGGCGTGGGCCACCACCGCCCGGCTCAAAAGTATTTATATACCCAAAAGAAATATAGACAATTAACTTGGGAGGTGGCTTGTAAGAGAACAACAAACAGTGAGACTGAATGCTTTGCTTGATGTTTGTAACTCTTGTATCAAGTCTGAAGAAGAGGACTTTATAAGTTATTCTTTCTCTGAGATGAATGCTTTTCCAAATTATCACAGCTAATGAACCAAATTCTTACCCCCACCTAATGTCTGTGCCACCTCCAAGCAGAACCATTGTTCATTGAAACAGTTGGTGAATGACTTTATGGATACACCATCTTAATGCACACACCATTTCTTAAGTGAATGTAACCTGTTCTCTGTGGGCTGAGAATAAAGTCACTCACTCAAGTCAAATAGTTTTGACCATAGCAGGAAGTCTGTATCCAAAAATTGTGCCTACAATTCATTTCTTGGTGCAGCAGAACTGTCAACTCTCAGCTTAGCTACAATGGAGGTAAAATCCTTTGGTGATATGAGGGTCACTGAAATACAGCCTTATTACGATGAAATCCAATATCTAAAAATTGTTCTTATTTTGGGCTTTTACCACAGTAAGAGCCAAAATTTTAAACTCTACTAAATACAAAACAAACAAAAACACTTTATATATTTACGTTCATTTAAGAAAATACTAGTAGTGATATATTATTTTGAAGTATACAATTAATATGTTTGGAGTTATTTAAAATTTATATTGAGAAAGTCGTATGTATTTTCAGTATTGCTGTAGACAAGCATCTGCATAAGACTGTTAAATTGGTTGTTGTTTTATATCAAACAACTTTTATAATACTCATTTTTTTTCAAAGATTTATTTATTATTATATCTAAGTACACTGTAGCTGCCTTCAGACACACTAAAAGAGGGTGTCAGATCTCATTACAGATGGTTGTGACCCACCATGTGGTTGCTGGGATTTGAACTCAGGACGTTCAGAAGAGCAGTCAGTGCTCTTAACCACTGAGCCACCTCTCCAGCCCTATAATACTCATTTTCATTGTTATGATATTTTATAAATTTTAAGGAATGTGACAAAAAAGATATTGTAGGTATTAAAGGGAGGGGTCTCTGGGTGAAGTTGGGGTACAAAAGGGAAAGAAGAATGTGATTTCATTCTATTTACTTAAAATATGTTTTTAAATGTTAACAAATTCAGATAAATTGAAATCATGTAACTCTTCTTATCATAATGCAATAAAAGTTAAAAAAAAAGATAGGAGAATTAGAGAATAGTCTAAGAGGCCTAAGATTCCCAAACCAGGAATTAAACAGAACAGAAGTCAGATATGGAGGTACAGACCTGTAATGCCAGTGCTTTTAAGGGAAGTCAGATGTTCAAGGTCACCTTGTCTACCTACTGAGTGTGAGGAAAGATTGCACTACATTATGCAATTTACTAGACTCTAGTCTGACCTTTATTCCCCCCCCCAAATGCTCCAACACAATAATTCAATGAAAAAAACTTTTTTTTAAATGATTGGCAAAGAAAATTGTTGCTATAAGCAAATAAGCAAAAAAGTGGTCTGTAAAAGATATAAAGCAATATCTGTGAAGCAGCTGAGCAGTTGAGGAAGCTCCTCTGAAGGCATGGCCTGCACTGCCCCCCAGCCACTGGACCTGCGGATCTCTCTTCTCCCATGCACAGGCGGGGCAGGCAGGCAAGCACGGGGCCTAGGCCTGGGCATTGGAGACCTTAGTTCTGGGGTCCTGAAACTGGCACTGCACAAGCATTTGAGGCAGAGCTCTTTGTGTGAGCTTGCAGACGTACCAACTTGCCCGTCCCTGCTGTGTGGCCTTCTGTTGCAGGCCTTTGCCACACTCTTCTATTGTTTGGTCTGAGATCAGCTGAGGCCCTGCACAGCACAGCTGCTGTACATCACAGGGTGAAAGGGTGACATTCACCTAGAGAAGTTCTACATTTTGCTGTTACACAAAAGACACACCAGATAAGCTCGGGTCGCCTGGCAGGCTGGGTGTTTTTGAGTAATTAGGCCAGGAGATAGAGTTATGCCTGTCTTTCTCCTCGGGTGTGTGAGTCCTAACCAGCTCTCCCAAGTGCCTGCCCAAGCTTTGGGACAATGAGTTCTTCTCTACCTTTTTGGTTCACTTCCTCTGCTCTACATTTCAAATTAGTTTCAAATAGATTACTATTGTTCTGGGGATAGAATCCAGGGCTTTTCACATGCTAAGTGAAACTCTACAACTAAGTTAAACTGCCACCCTTTATTTTAAGTAACTGAATTTAAATGCAACTTCCACGTCAGAACTTCTAGTGAAAATCTGCCTACCTATCCTTGCTTAGAGAAGCTTCTCCATCTTAGAGGGGAACAGCTGACAAGGTTGCCCCGTCAACCGACTCTGAGTCAACCAACTCTGAGCTCAGATTTGGCCCAGATGCCTTAAGCTCCAGATTTTTAGAAGACACAGTCTTGCTTGGCCTACTCTGCAAAGGCAACTCAATACTTCATCGTAGTGTCCCATGTGCCCAATGCAGCAACGTGCACATCAGACTGTCTGTACGTTAAAAGACAAGACCAAATACAAATGCAATTACCTCTACAGTCCCTGACTCAAAGGCAGCCAAGGCATTCTTGGCAAAAAGCTACAGCTAGAAGAAGCCTTAAAGAAACAGTCTCGGCTCAAGCTGCATCTGGCTGAGAAAATGCCCCCGGCCCTGGTCAGCAAGAAAACTGTGGGCTGCAAAAGATGTATTTCTATTACATTAACGCCTTCTCATAACAACTAAGAAAAAAGAGGTCATGAGTTGAAAGAGAGCAAGTTGGAAAGGGAAAGTACATGGAGGGTTTGGAAGAATAGGAGGGGGAATGGTGTAATTATAATTCCAAGAAATAAGATTATGTGTATGTGTGTGGGTATGCACGGAAGCCTAAGGCATCTCTGCTGGGGCTAGATCTAAGGGTGGTTGTAAGCTGCCTGATGTGGCCTGTGCTCTTAACATCTGAGTGATCTCCCCAACCCCTTGTTTTTTTTTTTTTCTTTCCCCCCCAAGACAGGGTTTCTCTGTGTAGCCCTGGCTGTCCTGGAACTCACTCTGTAGACCAGGCTGGCCTCGAACTCAGAAATCCACCTGCCTCTGCCTCCCAAGTGCTGGGATTAAAGGTGTGCGCCACCACCGCCCGGCTAACCCCTTGTTTTTAATTAGGTGTGTGTGTGTGTGGTTTTGTGTGAGCCTGTGCATACAAGTGCAAGTGCCTAGAGCAGTCAAAAGACGGCATTAACTATCACAGAACTGGACATACAGGTGGCTAACAACTACCTGCAGCTCCAGTCCCAGAGAATCTGGCACCCTTTTCTGGCCTCCACAGGCATTTCATACATGCTGTGCACATACATACATGAAGGCAAACACTCAAAGACATAAAAAAAGTGTCTTGGTTATCTCAACAACTTCCAGTTCTTTAATGTCCCCTAATCTGAAAACTCAGTGTGTAGATGAAGGGTTTCATTCCACAGTGATAGGGACTTGTCAGCCTTTATCTACTATAAAGGACATGAAAGCAGACAACACAAGAGTGTCCCATCCAAGGGTGGTAGAGTGGAAGCGACTAAGGCTCCTTCAGGTTCTGTAGCTTTAGGAGTGACAAGGGAGGCTGGGGTTTGGCAGTAGGCTGGCTTCGCAATATCTTGGGTTCTCTGGGTTCATTCTAAGAATTGAGGGAGGAAGTGGGAAGAGGGACAGAGAGACAGACAGACTGACGGGGATGGAACTACCCCAACAAGCAACTGACTGACAGTTCTGCGATCTTAGCATGGGGGAGGCTGAAGCATAACTGATTGTGAGGCCTTATCTCAAAAAAACAAAAAAATAAAACAAAACAAAAAAACCCAAGGAAAACAAAACATTTTTGCTTTACCAGGTTTCTGTTAAGCAGGATTCCCAGAGGGAAAAGTGACCTGAGTTTTGAGGCTCAAAGGTCAAGTCAATTCCAATTTAGAGTGAGGATTAGACCTGCAGGCTTGAAAGGAGGGGGTGCTGGACACTATTTATAAACACCACGCTCTGGGTCAGCCAGGTCATCTCTCTTGTAAAGGCTCCTTGGTGCTTGTGAGGAGGATGAGCAGAGGGAGTCTCCCCTTCTTGGTATGAGGACTCTGGCATTAGGAGCCTCCCACGCAAGGGTACAACAGCTTTAAAAATAAGCTTCAGGGTTGGTGGTGGTGCTTGCCACGAAACTTGATGAGCTGTCCCTGGTACCCAAATGGTGGAAGGAGAGAAGCCACTTTCAGGAGTTGTCCTCTGACTGTCACATGTATGCTGTGGTAGTCCACATGCTCTCCCCTCCAACACACACACACACACACACACACACACACACTAAAAACAACAAAAAAAAGTTTCATGATAAAATAATAAGCTTCAGAGTAAAGTCAAAGCTTGCAAAGTATTGAGCCTCCAGAAAGATAAAAAAAGAAAGCATACTAATAGTGATGTATTATTTTGAAATATACAGTTAATATGTTTGGAGTTATTTAAAATGTATATTGAGAAAAATATATTTTCACTATTGCTGTAGATGAGCATCTACATATGACTGTTAAATTGATTGTTGTTTTATATCAAACAACTTTTATAATACTTATTTTTATTGTTATAATATTTTATAAATTTTAAGGAATATGACAAAAAAGATATTGTAGGTATTGAAGGAGGGCCTATGGGAGAAGTTGGGGTATGAAAGGGAAACAAGAATGTGATTTAATTCTATTTACTTAAAATGTTTTTAAATGTTAACAAGTTCAGATACATTGAAATCATGTAACTTTTCTCATAATAATGCAATAAAAGTTAAAAAAAAAGAAAGCAAATAACATGAAAGAATGAGAGGCTCTTAGCTCAAAGGGAAGGTTTATGAATTATTATTTTTGTGTGTGTGTATGTTAGGGTACCTCTGCGGGGGCTGGAAAAGTGGCTCAGTAAGAGAACTCCTGCTCTTGCTGAGGCCAGGCTCCAGAGCCCACGTGGCAGCTCATAAACATCTGCAACTTCAGCTCAAGTGATCCAAAGCACTCTTTGGCCTCCACAGGCGCCTGGACGTGTGGTGCACATACATACTTGCAGAAACAACACTCATCCCTAAAATAATCAAGCAAGCAAACAAACAAACAAACAAGAGAATTTAGATGAGCTAATACAGGATCTGGCAGTGGTGGAGGAAGGTAGCCAACTGCAAAGGGAAAACTTAGGGACTGGGAGAAACCAGTTAGCACATTGCTTCTCAATCTGTGGGTCACGACCCCTTTGGGGATTGAAAAACTCTTTCACTGGGGTCACATATCAGACATCCTGCATATCAGATATTTACATTATGATTCATAACAGTAGCAAAATGACAGTTATGAAGTATCAATGAAATTAATTTTATGGCTGGGGGGTCACGACAACATGAGGAACTGTATTAAAGGGTTGCAGCTTTAGGGAGGTTGAGAACCATTGAGTTAGAGGAATGGGTACCAGGTCCATTTCTTTGAGAGATGTGAATGAAGGAAATGAGCTAAAAGAGGCAAAATGACCACAGGCATCTTGGGATGGACACACTGGCTCTAGGAGTCTTAGTTTTAAATGGAAACAGTCACATCACTTTCTATATAATAAACAGACTGACTGAACACGCCAGAACCTCACTGGCCAGGTAGAGGAAAGAACGAGAGAAACCAGGAAAAGGGAAGAGAACAAAGAGAGAAAGTGGGGAAGTTGGAGAAGGGAATGAGAAAAGAAACGAGAGACGCACACAGGGAACAAGAAAGATGCAATGCAAGGAGCTGGGGAGTGGGAGGATGGATCTAGAAATGCTGTCCACAACTCAGGATGGAGGCAGGTCAGGCCAGAAGAGAACAAAAAGGAAGCCTGCAGATGAGGTTCCATGTTTTTGTTTATTTTATGCTCTTTAAGCGTTCTATGGCTGTCTCGGTAGATATGGTTCTTGGGATGGGCAAGGGAGGGCTGTTAAGCTCCTCAGAAAGCCTTAACTGGTAGATAGTCACATGTGCCACTTTTTTTTTTTTTTTGCTAGGCAGACTAAGCTGGCCTCAAACTTAACAATGATCCTCCTACCTCTGTCTCCAGAGTGCTGGGTTATAAGGTATGAACCATAACACCAGCTAGAGTTCCAATAGTAAGCAATCTGCTTAAATCTACTGGAAATGGTGGCTGGAGAGACAGCTCAGCAGGGCATACTGGGAATTCTTCCAGATCTGGGGTTCAATTTCACCTAGTTACCACAATCCTCTGTAACTTCAGTTTCAGGGACCGATTGCTTTCTTCTGGCTTCTGTGGGCATCAGGCATACAAGCAGTACATAGACATACATATGGGCAAAATACCTTATACACACAGATTTTTTTTTAAAAAAGAGGAAATGTTTATATAAAAAGTCTCAGGCCTTTATTTGGGTCAGGAAGGCACAGATGGGAGACCACAGGGCATGCTACCGTGCAGTCATAAGGAAAAGCTGAGAGACAAGTAGAACACCTGTCACACAGCAGTAACAGGTGAGTAGAGTCATTTAGCCAGCCTAAGCTCAGGTTGTAAATACAAACGAAAGAAACCAGGGCCTTGAAGGTTGGGCTAGGATTACATGCAATACTTAAAAAAGCATCAATACATTATATAACATGATGCAAGTGTGGGATACTATAAGTATTTAGGATTAAAAATTCCCCAAAAAGTTTTGAACAGGAATGGTAGCCCATTCCTTCAATCCCAGCAGAAGCAGGAGTATCTCTGTGAATTAAGCCAGCCTGGTCTACATAGCAAGTTTCAGGACATAAGAGAGACTGTCTTAAATCTGCCTGTGATGTCAGCTCCAGGCAATCTAACAGGCAACAGCATATACACACATGACTGAAAATAACAGTAATAAAAACAAACAAAAGTCAAACAACAAATCAACCAGGCTCTCTCCAACAAGAAGATAACATCAACTATTTTCAGATTCTCTAACACCACACATTGCCTTATTTTGTCTTCCTGATGTTTATTTGTTGGGGGGCAAGAGAGTAGAAAATGAAAGGCTTTTGCTATGTAGTCCTGACTAGCCCAGAATGACCTAGGTAGGCCAGGCTAGCCTTGAGTTTGTGACAGCTGCCTCACGAGTGCTGAGATAATAAGCATATACCAACACATCTGCTTTCTCTCTAGCTTTTAATTCAAGAAAAGCAACTGAAAGGTGATTCTAGTGCTTGGCTTTGGCTTTATGCTTCTGTCCCTTGCGATGCCCAGAGAACCTACTAGTGTCCTTTATATTGCTCATGTATTAATTTCCATCCTGTCTGTCACTCTCATCTACAGCTGCTTTTGTAGAGGACTTGGGTTAGATATCCAGCACTCACACAAATGCTCACAAACATGTGTAACTCCAATCCCAGGAGAATTTGACACCCTCTCTGGTCTCCACGGGTACTAGGTACACATATGGTATACAGACATACACGCAGGCCAAGTGCTCATATATATAAAATAATAAAAGTTACTTTTTTTTCTAAGGAAAGGAAATAATAAAAACAAAAACTAAATGAAAATGTTAGACCAGTGAGACAGCTCAGTTCAGTCACTGGAACCTATATGGAGAAAAGAAAGAACTGACTCCTTCCAGTCCAGAACTGTCCTCTGATCTTTGCACACATGCTATGGCATGGAAACTTCCCCACCCCAATAAATATAAGAACAGAAAAAAAAAAAAAAAAAAAAAGCAATTCTCCAGGCTGGCGAGTTGGCTTAGTAGGTAAGAGCACTGACTGCTCTTCTGAAGGTCCTGAGTTCAAATCCCAGCAACCACATGGTGGCTCACAACCACCCATGAGATCTGACATCTTCTTTTGGCAAGTCTGAAGACAGTTACAGCGTACTTATGTGTAATAATAAATAAATCTTTGGGCCAGAGCAAGCAGGGACCAAGAGAACAGAGTTGACTGGAGTGAGCAGGGCTGACTGGAGCGAGCAGAGGTCCTAAAAATTCAACTCCCAACAACCACATGAAGGCTTACAACCATCTGTATAGCTACAGTATACTCACATACATAAAGTAGATAAATAAACCTTTTTTAAAAAAGGCAATTCTCTGTTCAATGAATAAATGTAAGCACTACTTGCTGCCTTCATATTCTAAGGTACTATACTAGAGATGGAGTCCAAACCAGGAGCATGAGGTTAGTTTTTTTTTTTTTTTTAAATATGGAACGCTTCATGAATTTGTGTGTCATCCTTGCGCAGGGGCCATGCTAATCTTCTCTGTATCGTTCCAATTTTAGTATATGTGCTGCCGAAGCGAGCACATGAGGTTAGTTTTTCTCCTTAAATATCTCTAACAGATTTAAAACAACAAAGATTTTATTTCTATCTTGTGTATGAGTGTTTTGCCTGTGCATATGTAAGTGTGCCAAGAGAAGAGTGTGAGGTGCCCAATGAGGCCAGAAGAGGGTGTCGAATCCTTGGAACTGGAGTTACAGTCAGCTGTGAACCTCCATGTGGGTTCTGGGAACAGAACCTGGGTCCTCTGGAAGAGCAGCCAGTGCTCTTAAGCTGAGATATCTCTCCATCCCATCTTTATTTCTTACACTGGTCTGTGGTCCCATCAAATTCAAAGGTTAAAACTTTGACTCCTAACATGATAGTGTTAGGTGAGTAGGTCATGAGAGTGGTGCACCCATGAGGCTTTATAAGGCTTTGCTCCTTATAAAGGGACCTCAGAGAACTCTCCCTGTCCGTCCACCATATGAAGACCCAAACTGAGGAGAGTGCAATCCAGAAGTCAACTATTCTGGTACTGTCTCAGAGCTCTGGCTTCCCGAACACAGACACTTCTGTTGGGTATAAGACACAGAACTGTGGAACTTCATTAGAGTAGCCCGAATGTACAAAATATTCCAGTACACCTTAACTGCTTTTATTTTTTCACTTTTTTTGGTTTTTGTTTTGTTTTTTTCAAGACAGGGTTTCTCTGTGTAGCCTTGGCTGTCCTGGAACTCACTCTGTAGACCAGGCTGGCCTCGAACTCAGAAATCCACCTGCCTCTGCCTCCCAAGTGCTGGGATTAAAGGTGTGGGCCACCACCGCCCGGCTATTTTTTCATTTTTGTGTGTGGGTGTGCATGTCATGTCATGGGTTTTGTCCTATTACGTTGGCCTTGGGGAACTCAAAAGCTTATGTATGTATCTCAACATATACACACAGATCTCTAAAAGCTTTCTCATTATATTTGTTTACCCTGTGCGTTTATGTGTGTGAGTGCTATGCTGCATATGAGAAAGCCAGAGGACAACTGATGGGAGGAGTTTTAGTTCTCCCCCTCTTGATGTGTGAGTCCTAGGAACTGGACTGAATTCAGGTCATCAGGTTTGGCAGCAAGTGCCTTCACTCTATTAGACAGCATAGGATCCCCTGGAGGCAAAGTTAAAGGTGGCTCTCAGTTGCCTGACATGCGTGCCAGGAACTGAACTCAAATTCTCTGCAAGATCAGCGTGTGCCTTAATTGCTCAGCTATTTCTCCAGCTCCTAGGTCATAACTTCTAAAACTTATGCCCTATTTAAAACATTTCAATTATATTTATTTGATTTGTGTATGTGTGTGTGGGTACTCATGTGGAGTTCAATGATGACTTGTGGAAGTTGCTTCTCTTGTTCTACAATGTGGTTTCTGGGGATGGAATTCTGGTCAGGCTTTACCCACTGAGCCATCTTGGTGGTCCAATTATGCCCAAGTAAGACATTAAGTATTACTCTGAGTGGGGTGTAGTCGTGCTTGCCTTTAATTCTAGTATTTGGGAGGCTGAGGCAGGGTTGTTTGTTTAGGGCCAGTCTGGGCTACAAAGAAGAACCTCAACTGAGAAGTTGCCTCCACAAGATAGGGCTTTAGGGTATTTTCTTAGTGATTGATGGGGGAGGGCCCAGCCCATGGTGGGCAGGGCGACTCTAGGCAGTGGACCTGGGTTCTATAAGAAAGAAAGGCTGGAGCCATTAAGAGCGAGCTAGTAAGCAGCACCCCTTTGTGGCCGCTGTATCAGTTCCTGCCTCCAGGTCCCTGCCCTGCTCTGCCTTCTTTCAATGATGAACCGTGTATGATGTGGAAGTGTAAGCTAAATAAATCTTTCCTTCCCAAGTTGCTTCTGGTTATGGTGCTTCATCACAGCAATAGTAATCCAAAACCAGATATTGGCACCAGGATTATGAGCTATTGTTGTGACAGACCTGACCATGTTGTTTTTGGGAAGACTGTGGAAGACTTTAGAAAATTGGGGTAGAAAAGCCAGTGAGACATAGCTCTACCGGAGGACCCAGCCATACCACTACTGGGCATATACCCAAAAGATACTGCAATAT
>NW_022196896.1:112067741-112092261 GCF_008632895.1 Mastomys coucha
AAAAAAAAAAAAAAAGAAAAAGAAAAGCCAGTGAGTATTGAAGAGCTCAGTGGGCTATTCTGTAGGAGCTTGGAAAGAACGTAGAAAGAAATGAAAACAAGGGCTGGCTTGTGAAGTTTCAGAGGGTAGTTTGAGAGTCTCTTGGATACTCTTCACAGGCCATGTGCTAGGTTCTGGCTAATGAGAAATGAAGAATTGGCTATGATCAACAGGAGACCAGCACCACTGATGCGAAACCTTTGCTCTGCTGGGACAACTGATGCTGGTCAGCTGGTGCTGAGAAATTAGCCGAGATTACAGCTAGCATCACTCAGGTGAAATCTGGAATTGTTGCCTCAGGGTCAACACATAAGCTGTGATGTTGAACCTTGTACTGGCAGCTGAACTTAGAAATGTGTAAAAATGGTGGTGGTTTGGAAGGTCTGAAGGGGTCATGAAGAGTCTATGAAGCTCTGCACTCTGAGAGGCCATAGGAGAAGGTGCATGTAGCCTGAGAAGCAGTTGAAACCCCAGGATTGAAGGGGTCATGGAAAGAACTTGAATCGTAGCCATGAAGAGAGCCAAGGAGAGGCTACTGGTGAAAGCAGTCCAGATGCAGCAGAAGACCTCAGCATCCTGGAGATGCCAGCACCACAGGCCGACCACCAAGAACAGCTGCAGCAGTGGAGTGGAGCCAGAGAAGTGACCCAGGTCCTTTGGAGGAGCCCAGCAGATAGTGAATCACATACACTGCAATTACTTACATGGCTGGAGTTGGTTTGCTTTGTTCAGATCGTGACTATGCCCTGGTTCTCTCTTGGAATAAGAAAGTATCTAAATATTTTTGGTTTAACATGAGCCCACAGTTGAAAGATTTTGAACTCTTTTTTTTTTTTTTTTTTGTTTTTTTGTTTTTTCGAGACAGGGTTTCTCTGTATAGCCCTGGCTGTCCTGGAACTCACTCTGGAGACCAGGCTGGCCTCGAACTCAGAAATCCGCCTGCCTCTGCCTCCCAAGTGCTGGGACTAAAGGCGTGCGCCACCACCGCCCGGCGATTTTGAACTCTTAAAGAGACTTCATATTTTTAGAGATTTTTTAAATATCTAAAAAAACTTGGACTTTTAAGTGTTTGAAATTTTTTCTTTTTAAGATTTATTTATGTAATTATACTGTAGCTGTCTTCAGACACCCCAGAAGAGGGCGTCAGATCTCATTATGGATGGTTGTGAGCCACCATGTAGATGCTGGGATTTGAACTCAGGACCTTCAGAAGAACAGTCAGTGCTTTTAACCACTGAGCCATCTCTCCAGCTCCCTTGAAATTTTTTTTTTTGGGGGGGGTTTCGAGACAAGGTTTCTCTGTATAGCCCTGGTTGTCCTAGAACTCACTCTGGAGACCAGGCTGGCCTCGAACTCAGAAATCCGCCTGTCTCTGCCTCCCAAGTGCTGGGATCAAAGGCGTGCGCCACCACCGCCTAAGTACACTGTAGCTGACTTCAGATGCACCAGAATAGGGTGTCAGATCTCATTACAGGTGGTTGTGAGCCACCATGTGGTTGCTGGGATTTGAACTCAGGACTTCTGGAAGAGCAGTCAGTGCTCTTACCCAGTGAGTCATCTTGGCAGCCCCAGGTGTTTGAATTTTTAAAAGGTTGGAATGTCTTATTTTGTGGTAATGGTAACATTAATATGAGATCTTGGGGACAAGAAAGGAAAGTTTATGTCTTAAGTGATGTTTGTGTGTCAAGTTGACAAGGGGTCAACTGTGCTAGTTTTTATTTTAGCTTGACCCAAGCTAGAGGCGCCTGAGCAGAGGCACCTCAGTTCAGAAACGCCTCCATAAGACGGGACTATAGGAACTGTAGGGCATTTCCTCCTCCTCCTAATGTGCATCAATGTTTTGCCTCATGTATGTATGTGTACCATATGTGTGCCTGGTACTACAGAGATCAAAAGAGGGTCTCAGATCCCCTGGCTCAGAGGGTTGTGAACTGCCATGTGGGTACTGGGAACTGAGTCCAGGCCCCCTGTAAGAGCAACAAGTGCTCTCAACCTTTTAACCACTGAGCCAAGTCTACAGCTCCTGTAGGACATTTTCTTAATTAGTGACTGATGTGAGGGGGCCCACCCACCCCTAGGCAGGTGGTCTTAGGTTCTATTAGTGCCCTCGAGTTCCTGCACTTCCTCCTGTAATGATAAACTGTGCGGCGGCAGTGTAGGCTACATAAGCTTTTTCCTTCACAAGTAGCTTGCTTTGGTCATGGTGCTTTATCACAGCACCATGTCACTGGGACACCCGGACAGGCCCCGGAGCTGATCGTTAGCAGTTTGGAAACAGGCAGCCTAGATAACTGAAATCCTCAGCACAAATGACCTTTACCTTTTCCTTCCATACTCCTTTTTTTTCCTTTTTTTCCCTGTCTTTGGGCCTCTCTGTGTAGCCCTGGCTGTTCTGAAACTCTCTGTAAAACAGGCTGGCCTTGGACTCACATCAGCCTGCCTCTGCCTCCTGAGTGTGTGCTGCCACCACTACCTGGCCTTTTCACTCCATACTTAAAGCCCCTTCCCATCTGATTTCTTCACTGAGTTGCATTTTATCTTTTTTAAACAGTAGAATCTAAATTGCATCATTGCTTTATGATAAGCACACTCTTACCTTCAGTATCTCCTCCTGCTGCAAGACAAAACAACCTGTCTAAAACTGCCTTCCGTATAACACTGTGCGACCAAGAGAGTCTGCAGTTCTATGGTAACTTAGTGATAGCTGGCAAAGGTGGCCTCTGTCAATTTGTCACCATTATTTTCCCCTGCCTTAAGTTCGAGTCACAGGGGAGGCCTACAAAGCTGGTTGCTTTTGATTGGTAACAACAGCAGAGGCCGTGGATTCCCTCCCCTGCTCTTGCCCTGGAAACAGAGCAAGCCAAATAGTAGAGGAACCCAAGTAATCTGACCCGCCCTGAACTGTGTGGCGGCTACTTGGCAAATGTGGAAGGATCACTCAGCTAAAGGGGAGGAGGGCATTCTGTAGATCTGGCTTGGCAAGGAAGTCTACCAAATTCCTCTCACACTTATTACTCAACTTCTAACCCCCTCCCTCCTCACTTAACACGTTCACTTAAAAGATCTTATGGAAGCCAAGCCTGGCTCTTTGTCTGTGTAAGCGCTCTGCTAACTGCCACTAGGCTACTTTCGCAGCCCTAAAACAGTAGTTAGCTCCACTGTGCCTCTGTTGACTACCTGGTTGGGATCATACTCTATGGTGGTGTTAGACATGACCAATAAGGAACACGTCACACTTGATGCATACAGGTTAAAACACTACTATTTTTGCAACTTCCTTTAAGTCCAATCTTATTTAAAAATGAAATGGTAGAGAAAGTTGCTGGGTGCTGTAGCACATAACTTATAGATCTCAGCTGAGGGGACCAGGAGGCAGGAGGGTTACATGTTCTAAGCCAGCCTGAGTTACATAAAGAGATTGTGTCTCAAAAAAGACAAAAGTTGGCTGGAGAGATGGCTCAGGGTGTAACGGTTCTATGAAAGTTTGGTGACCCGAGTTTGGTCCCCAGAATTCACAGAAATGTGGGAGGAGAGATCCAATTCCACAAATTTGTTCTCAGACCTCTACAAGTATGCCCTGTTGGTGCATATGTGCATGTACACACAAATGTAATTTTAAAAATGATGCCAGGTATGGTGGCAAATGCCTTTTATTCCTAATGTTTTGGAGGCACAGTTGGATCTCTTTGAGTTTTGAGGCCAGCCTGGTTTACATAGCAAGTTCCAGGACAGTCAGGTTGACATAGTAAGACTCTGCGTCAAAAAATTCAAACTAACCAAATGACAAGAAAAATTTTCTAACTGGAAAAGAGGGCTGAGAGGTTAAGAACACTAGCTGTCCTCCTAAATGACCCAAGTTTGGCTCCCATGACCCATACATGGTGACCCACAACCACCTCTAACTCCAGTTCTGAGGGACTGACATCGTTTTCTGGCCTCCATGGGCACCTGGCACACATGTGGTGCATAGTCATACACACACAGGCAAAAGACCCATACACACACACACACACACACAAAACCTAAATTTTTCCAAGGAGCATGTATTTGTGTAATACCTGAGTACATAACTTTAATTTTCAAAGTACTTCGGGAACTAAAAACAAAAAACCTGTAAATTGAAACCATAAAGTCAAGTCAAATAAAAATCGAGAAAAATATCTATACTATGACAGGGGCTAGTATTTTACTGTAAGAGCACTTACACATGAAGGAACACAAGGAAGAATACCGTGACCATTAGGCAAAGCATGGAGGAAATGCCATTCATCTGTTGCAGTGAGGGTGGTAGATACAGCCAGACCGAGAACTGGAGAGGCAGGGGCTAAACTTATAATGGAGGTCTTTCTCATGGGCAGTGGCTGTGGGGAGACGTATCAGAAACAACTGTGGCCTAGAGAAGCTGCCATGTGAGAGCACAGGAAGCCTATGGCTGCAGTAGTTAGGATCATTTACACACTGTTCTCAAGGTGTCTAGTCTGCTGTGAGAGTAACATTATTTTGGTGCAGAACTTGCTCTTCAAGTATTTTCTGTCTGTCTAGCTCACAACCTCCCTGTGACCTTCCTTCCTGACAGCACACCAGGTCCTAATAGTTCTCCCACGAAAATGGTGGTTACATTTCCACATCACCACTGGGTTTTGTTCCTTCATCCTTTCCCTCTACATGTCAACCCAGTCCTCCAGAGTAGTCTTTCCTTTCACTTACCTAATGCTAGGTCCCTGTTCAGAACCTTTCAGTGGCCCTACCCTTTCTCTACATCAAGTCTAGTAGACTCAGGTCAGCATTCTTGACAAGGTTGTTTCTCTCTCTCTCTCTCACTTTCAAGATTTATTCATTTATTATAAGTATACTGCAGCTGTTCCCAGACACACCAGAAGAGAGCATCAGATCTCATCATGGATGGTTATGAGCCACCATATGGTCGCTGGGACCTAAACTCAGGTCCTTTGGAAGAGCAGTCAGCGCTCTCAACCACTGAGCCATCTCTCCAGCCCCGACTAGGTTGTTTTTACCTCAGCTTGAAAACCATCTGTTGTAGCTAAGGAGGGTTAACAACTGATCAGTATCTCTCTCCATGTGAGCTTCCCAATCCTGTTTATACTTCCCTACTGGGCACTCCTTATCCTTTCTTTCTCTTTATTAACTTGTATTCCAGTGTTCCGTTGTGTTCAGCTCCACTTGCTCTCTTCCATCAGATAGAACAAAATGTGGAGTCTTCAGCTAGAGGTACACTCATGGCTCTGTCATTTAATAGTTTTGTGATTTAACTTCATTTAACAATTAAAATTATTGTCGGGCAGTGGTGGCACATGCCTTTAATCCCAGCACTTGGGAGGCAGAGGCAGGCAGATTTCTGAGTTCGAGGCCAGCCTGGTCTACAGAGTGAGTTCCAGGACAGCCAGGGCTACACAGAGAAACCCTGTCTCAGAACCCGCCCTCCCAAAAAAAAAAAAAAAAAACAAAAAAACAATTACAATTATTACTGTGTGAGTTCATTGTATAGGGAGACAAGAGGACAACTTTACAGAGTTCTCTCCTTCCACTTTTGTGAGGGTTATAAGGATTAAACTTGGGTTGCCAGGCTTTTTTTATAAAGTGCCTTTACCCACTGAGTATCTCGCCAGCTCCAGGACTTGTTTTTTCTTTTGAGACAGGGTTTTTCTGTGTAGCCCTGGCTGTCCTGGAACTCACTCTGTAGAACAGGCTGGCCTCAAACTCAGAAATCCTCCTGCCTCTGCCTCCCAAGTGCTGGGATTAAAGGCGTGCACTACCACTGCCGGGCTAACTCCAGGACTTGTTAAAACAAAAATTAAAAAAAAGATGTTACAGGTATGATTGTTTTTCCAGGAGGAGTCTCACCACACGTGTGTCTGATGAGAAAACTCATCAGATATCCTAGAACTGGAGTTAGCCGCCACGTGGGTGCTGAGGACCAAACCCAGGTCCTCTGCAAGAGCAACGAGTGCACTTAACCACTAAGCCTCTTCTCCAGTTCCTTGACTTCTCAGTGCTATTTGCCTAAACTCTAAGACGTAATACTTACGTGACTTTTGCAAAAAATTAAACAGAGTTCAATGTAGTACAACTAATGAGAGCCTGGGGATGCAGGCAGTTCAGCAGCAGAGCATGCACTCAGGATGACTGCACTGCACAAAACTAGTAAGAGAGCCCAGGACACAGAAACACACACTCACAATGTATTGACACAAAGCCTTTCTAACTGGCTTGTGCAGTTATTTTCTCCTACATTTAAAAAGTTAACATTAGAGTCCAGCTCTTGTTTCCCCATACTTTACGTTTTACCTCATTAACAGGTGCTTGCCTCAAATGCTGCATTAGCTGAATTACAAAAACAAACCTCTGCTGGGTCTTACTTCCTTTAGCTTTAAATTCTGGATGAGAACACTAAATTTTGAGATATTAAAACTTTACTATTAAAAATCTCGTAACCAGAGGAACAAAGACAAAGGGGATACTTTGGGTTTATTTGTTTTTAAGATTGAAAGTGTCCTAGGATTTCTATGAATTAGCATCAGACAATCCTAATGGGCCAGTTCTTTTGTTCTTCCCTTCCATGGTTTCCCCAGGGAGAGCCAAGCACCGTCACCAGCTCTGGCTCAATATCGCTCCCTAGACACCAGAACTCAGGTTTTCCTCCAGGGAGTGCCACTAGCCTCTGACTTTCAGAAAGAAAGCATCCTGGAGACCTGTGCTTTGTTCCAAGGAAGATCAGGGTCAAGAATGAAACCCAAGTTTCTATCAGCCAAAAGTTCTCTTTATCCTTTCAGTTTTCCGAGGCACAAGGGATAAGCTCTTGTTAGAGCCATGCCTCCTGAGGACAAATGGGTAGAGGCTGCTCTCCCCAAGAACAAACCTCAAGAACTGGGAAGACAATGTTAAAGGGCATGGGATGGGCAGGCTTTATTCTGTGTGTTCTTGATCTGAGCTGGGTACAATGTAACTACATGTATCTAAAATTCTTCTTGAAATGAACATGAAACTAAACTGTTATTGATAATGTTCATAAACTATTTCATAAACTGATTTCCAGTCAGAAATCAACATCTAGGAATATATAGATATATATTTATAAGCATGCATGCCTGTCTGTCTGTCTACCCATCCATCCAGCTATCTATGGCAGAGTCTTATTATGTAACTCTGACCGGGCTGGCTTGGAGCTCACCTTGTGACTCTGAGTGGTCACTCTGTAGACCAGGCTGGCCTCAAACTCAGAAATCTACCTGCCTCTGTCTCCCAAGTGCTGGGATTAAAGGCGTGTGCCACCACCGCCTGGCTGAACTGCACATTTTTAATCCTGCTCTGGGGAGGCAGAGGCTGGTAGATCTCTGAGTTTGAGATCAGCCTGATTGATCTACAGATGGAATTTCAGGGCAGTTAGAGATACACAGAGAAACTTTGTCTCTAAATAAATAAATAAATAAATAAGTAAAGTAAAAACTGAATCTCAAAGTTTTGATAGAATTTTACAAGTTCACAATAATTTTCTTCCATTTTGCCTCTTGAGCTCCAGTGTACTTATCTATTGTATAGTTTAAACCCTTACTGGTATAAAACTATGATTGGTATTAAAAAAGGTAGCATTAATTCAGATTTGAAACTGAGCAAACCATGTTGTATTATAACAAGATTAATTGGGCATTTTATTCATCTACCATTTACTAAATGGTCATGAATGTTGGGTTCAGGCTCTGTTGTGGCTCTCGGAGTCTCCTCCAGGTAGAGAAACTACCAGGTAGGAGAATAATTACACTGCGCTGTGAGAAGCCTGATCTGTAAGCGAGACTTGTACAAAGTACCATGGTTGGCTCGCTCGTAAGGAGGCCTTGTGAGATAAGATATCTATCAGTGTCTAACACATGCCGACTAACCTGTATCTCCTTTCACTCTTCTGCCGTACCCAGGTGTCTCCTTTCTTCCTCATCTGCAAACCTGGACAAGACAGCCAAACTGATAGGGCTACAGTTTCAGGTAAAGACAGACTCAGACCAAAACCACTCAAGGAAGCTCACATCTTGTCCATACTTTATACCATTGGGACAGCTCCAGAAGTCTTTCTGCCTTGAGATATAAGATCTTTCCTAAAAAAAAAAAAAAGAAAAGAAAAGAAAAAGAAAAAAAAGAAAAGAAAAGAAAAGAAAAGGAAAGAAAAGGGAGGAGGAGAAGCAGCCAGGCATGGTGGCTTATGTTTGAGTCCAGCACTCCAGAGGCTGAGGCAAGAAGGCTGTTGTAAATTTAAGGCTTGCATGGATAATGAGTTCTGGTCAGTCTGAGCTACTACACAGTGAGACCATGTTCAAACCCACTTTCACACCTTTCCCCAGTGCCCTAACAAGCTAGTTGCCAGCTGTGGTGAACTATGACTTCAGGAGGCCTAGGCAGGAGGGCCAGTGAGATTGCACAGTGGGTAAAGATGATTGCTGCTTAGGGCTGATGGCCTGAGTATGATCCCAAGAACCCATATGGACAAGTGGAGGGAACTGATAGTCACAGGTGTGCTGCGGCACACCCCCACAGTACCCATAGTAATAAACAATAAAATGATTTTTTTTCTGGAACTGTACATTTCTGAGAAGCTTGCCTAGTTTTGGAGGGTGGAACCAGGACCTTATACATACTCTACCAGTGAGCTACATGGCCACCTCAGAATGACTTTATGTAGATCACCTTTAAGTAGATCACTGTTTCCTTCTCCTCCTCCTCTTCCTCCTCTTCCTTTTGACTTTTTAAGACAGGGTTTCTCTGTGTAGCCCTGTATGTCCTAGAACTCAACTTTTACATCAGGCTAGCACCAAACTCAGAGACTAGCCTCCCTCTGCCTCCTACGTGCTGGGATTCAAGGCGTGCACCACCTCATCTAGTAGTAGATCACTGCCTTTTTTTGAGGTTGGCCCTTACTTCCAAAGGTTTGCCAAAGAGAGTACCCTTAATTTTTCTTTTTTCAGTGCCAGGGCCATGTGCATGCTAGGCAAGCACTCTATCACTGAGCTGCTCCAGAGGCTTTGATGACCTTGGATCACCATGCAGCTCAGCTAACCACAAACTGTCAAGGTTTTCAAGATGTTCTGCTTGGATTTTTCTAGCTTTCTATGTAAGAATCAGAATTGTGAAATATTTTTTGGTCTTGAACACAATCCCAAATAAACTAAGGACTTATCAGAAACATAATTCCCTTCAGTGGCACACAGGTGATATCTAAAGGCCATTAACAATTCCTGGGCTGCAGCCTTTGTCTAGGGTATATGAAGCCCTACATTCAATCCCTAGTACTGCAAACAGCAACAAAACAAAACAAAATGCTCCAAAGCGAACCTTTGCTGCATGTGGCAGAGCATACCTACAGCCCCTGCAGGTGACGCAGGAAAATCGGGAGTACAAGGACATTCTTGGTTACACAACAAATCTGAGGCCTGCCTGGGCCACGTGATACTTGTTTAAAAAATTTGATGACTACCAATGGTTCAACCTTGGCTGCCTGTTATAATCAGAGGTTTCAAACTCCCACTCAAGCCAATCAAATTACAATCTCTGGAGGTGGAACTCAGGCATCACTGGTTTTCAAGATTCACTGTGTAGGGGCTGGAGAGATGCTCAGGGGTTAAGAGCACTTACTGCTCTCGAAGAGTACCTCAGTTAATGCCTCTTCTGACTTCAGTAGGCTCTTGCACTTATATGGTCTCTATAATATATATGTATAGATATACACATTTATATACATATACATATACATTCTGGCACATATACATATAATAAACAAATATTAGCTGGGAGGTAGTAGCACAGCCTGGTCTACAGAGTGAGTTCCAAGACTCATACACACACACACACACACACACACACACACACACACACACACGATTTCCCACGTGATTATACAAGCTGGGGACTACTAGTTGGCAGTTTTTCCTTCCCTGAACAAAGGTAGTTTCCAGTAGTGCTAAAATTCCCAAGTACAGGGGATTGACCTCAGAGTCTCCAGTATGTTAGACAGGCATTGCACCATTGAGCTAGCACCCTTATCCATTTTCTAGTCTAGTTTAAGACAGGGATCTCCCTAAGTTTTCAAAATGGCCTAAACTTGCCTCAGTCTCCTAAGCAGTTATAAGTGTGCCAGCGTGTTCAGTTAGGCCTGGCTTCCTTAAACTCTCATAAACCACAAACTTCAGTGGGTCTGAGCTACAACCAGTTCTGTATTTCTAACCAGCTCCCAAGTGAAGCCAAAGCAAATACCCAGAAGCCAAATTCCAAGTAGCCCTGTGATTCTGGAAGGAAAATGATTTTAAAGAACAGAAAGAAAAGCATTTCTGTTACTGAAGTCCACACACTAAAGCACTAGATAGGGAGGGAGGGGAGAGGCCATGACGGATGAACAAGTGGGAGGGACCATGGACAAAACAGTCTACAGGAAGGGAGGCTTCAGGGATCAGAAAGTTTGGAATGGTGTATTTTTCTGAGGGAGAGTGGAGAGCAGCCATTGTGGTTTTTGCAGTTGTGTGTACACAGGAGGGCAAGCTGGCCCGGGGAAGAAGAGCGATGGGCAGTGAGGGAAATGATCAAATGTCTAAAATCATAGAAAAAGCAAGCCTTTGCCTACAGAGCTGGCAAGGCATAGAGTAATACTAGCAGGAGGCCTGCAGGAATCTCTTCCCTGACAGAAATGCATCCAGGACAAGTCGAGTTACTACATTGAAGATGGGCAAGACTACCAGCCATCACTCCCTCCTGAGGACTGAGAGACTCAGGGGTATAAGTCTCTCCTGGCAGTGCTTGGGAACTAACAACAAACTGAACCACTTGCCCAGATGCCTCTCTTTTGTGTGCAGAGAGAACACCCAGAAGCTTAGATGTGGGGTCCCTTGGCAGCTTCCGGGCAACCTTTCTGTGACTTTCTAACCTTCTAGATGTACTGCACTAGTAACAAACTAAAGAGGAAAACTCACTCCCTGGGCTTTTCCATGGAAATTAGAAATGCTTAACATATAGAACAACAAATAGTATAAGAATGGTCACAAATTAACCAGAAGGTATTTATTTCTCTAATTTTTTTCTTTTTTCTTTTTTTAAAGATTTATTTATTATTATATCTAAGTACACTGTAGCTGTCTTTAGACACACCAGAAGAGGGCATTGGATCTCATTACGGATGGTTGTAAGCCACCATGTGGTTGCTGGGAATTGAACTCAGGACCTTCAGAAGAGCAGTCAGTACTCTTAACCGCTGAGCCATCTCTCCAGCCCCTCTAATTTCTAAAACAATTAAAACTTTTCTGAAAAAAATATCCAGAGAAATTACATAACATGGTTAGCACATGTTATCAAAAAGTTCTGTTTAAATGAACAGAAGAAACTGAAATGAGAAGGAATTCTGTTAGCAGGTGATCCATCCTATACAAGAAGATAAGAATCCTTGGCAGAAATGGACATCTTTCAAGTTCCTATTTACTGTATAAATGATGGCTAATAGGTGCCAAGTGCCAGCTAATGCGCTACAAGCTTTTATCCATGTTTATCAGACTCCTCCTCCTAATCCTATGAAATAGGCACTATTACAATCCCTAATGATGAGCAACTATTGGTTCCAAGATGAAAGTTCAAAGGTTTCAAAACCAGTATGTGGTAAAGTCTTACTTATTTTTTGGTGGCAGGGTTTTCTGTAGTTTAGGGTGGCCTTGAATTTCTGATTCTTCTGCCTCTACCTCCCAAGGGCTTGGATTCTAGGCATAAATCACTTGACCCTATTTTAGATGGTGCTGTAGACTGAATCCAGGGTTTCATTCATGCTAGATAAACACTTCATTAACTAACCCAAGAGCTTAGTTCTAAAATTGGCTTTATACTGCCTGATTCCAATGGCTATGCTTTTAGCATCTATGACACTACCAACTTCCTGCATGGCATTTGTCCCAGAGAGAGAAACTATAGTCCAGATCTACTGCAGCTGAGACACAGCACAGTGGCATTTAGATATACAAGTCTGTGTACACTGAGTGCCCCAGGGAAGAGAGTGCAGCTGCAGGGTCCTGGGTCCCCTGGTGAAGACAAGCTTTAGTAAAGGCTAGGAAAACTGAAGGTGAGAAATACAAGTAGACTCCTAAATGGAAATGGTCCCTTCTAGAATCATTCTCTTGTGATATGCTTAGTAGAGAATATGAAATTACTGAAACTATACAGATTCATACAGGTAACAAAAATTCTACTTACAATAACAAACTTCCTTATTATAAGCTATATTTAAATACTTGAGCTTAAATATTTTCAAAATAATGATCTCCTTTGAGTACTATTGTGTTTGATGATTAAAAAGTAGCTTTCTTGCTTTTCTTTTTTTTTTTTTTTCGAGACAGGGTTTCTCTGTATAGCCCTGGCTGTCCTGGAACTCACTCTGTAGACCAAGCTGGCCTCGAACTCAGAAATCCACCTGCCTCTGCCTTCCAAGTGCTGGAATTAGCTTTCTTGCTTTTCTATACCCTGAATGAGACCATGAGCTTATATTTTCAGGGGTATTCAAGAACTTATAATTTCATTTTTTAAACTGAAGATTTAATGTTGTAAAGCAACCTGAAATTACCTTAGTTGATACGGAGGTTTGCTTGTAACAAAGATTTTGGTAAAAAGACCTCTTACTTCTTTGGATAATGTTACGAGAAGATAAAGAGGAGATCAGAAAATCTCAGGAGGAAAGCATCTGGCAGAATGGGTCATATTACACTGGCTCCAATGGGGGCTCAGTACCTGAAACCAAGCCTGGCCAATTGTAGGTCTGCTCTAGAGAGCTAGTTCAGATAAGCAAGTGGGCTCCTTTTTTTTTTGCACTAAAAGTACTAAAGACCAAAATTGTTTCTTAGGAATATATACAGGGATAGACTGACTGTATCTGCTTTGCAAAGAGAGTCAAAGGGATGGTAGAAGCGAGGAGGCTCCTGTAGACAGCTCTGTAGTCTTCACCCTCAGGCATTCCTATGTAAGCACTCTGTCCTAACTGGCCACCTACTGTATGTACGCACTTCTGTCCTAACTGGCCACCTACTGTATGTATGCACTGTATGTATGCAAATCTGTCCTAACTGGCCACCTACTGTAGCCATTCTTGTGGTGAAGGAGAAGAAGCTAACAGAAATCATATTCTTCTCTAGCTTAAAGCATCAGTGTTCTAGGCCATGGGGGCGGGGGGGGGGGTAACTTTTCTGCTCATGACAAGCTCTATCTCATATCTAAGGAACACATATAGTTCAGGTTTTGTAAGTAGGTTGAGTGCATATTAATTAAGAATATTTAGTGTGTGTGTGCATGCGTGCACATATGTGGGGAAGTTGGAGGCCAATCTACAAAAGTCAGTTCTCTCCATTCCCATGCAGGCCCCAGGGATTGAACCCAGGCTGTCAGACTTGCCAGCAGATACCTCTGCCTGCTAACCCATCAGGCTAGCCCTAAGAGAGAATTTTCTATTTTTGAGACAAGTTTCTCTATATAGTCCTGGCTGTCCTGGAACTTACCATGTAGACCAGGCTGTATTCAACCTCATAGAAATTGTCTATCTCTGCTTCCCAAGTGCTAGAATTAAAGGCATGTGCCACCATGCCAGAATTTTTTTTTTTTAAAAAAACAAATAACTAGTTAAAAGGACAACAGAAGAGACAATACGATAGGAAGCATTGCCAGTAAAAAAGATGACAGTTTGGCAGGGAACAGAAAATCACAGGCAACAGGTTAGCAGGTTAGCAAGCTGCTTTAAAATCAGGGCTTGAAAAATCAGGGTAAAAAGTGAAGGCTTACTGGAGAAAGCTGCTGGGCTAGGGCTCAGCCGTACACTCCATTCTCCAGAGGGCTCTCTGGTCCAGTGCCCCACTGACCCTGCACCGTAGAACGTGTATACACAGTGTGCTGTGCACATTTGAGTTTGTAAATCGAATTCCACGCAGGTTTATTGATCATCTCAGCAGTCAGCACAAGAGACTCAAATATGTGCTGAAGCACAAGTGAACATCGCAGAGCAAGTCAGAGGTTGATGGGAACTCTCCTTCAGGTTAACAACCAGAAAGCAGGGTTATTCAAGAGTGTCTAAGCAGCAGACCAGACCCGGTAGCTGCTCACTTGGGGATTAGCGAGTTGTACAAGGGGAAACTCAGACTGGTGCTGTGCAAAATAACCAACCAAGGAGGGTGAGGGAGATGGCTTCGCAGTTACGAGTGAATACTGCTTTGCAGAGACCCAAAGTTCAATTCCCAGCACAAACATCAGATCCACAATTGCCTATAAATCTAACTCCAAGGAGCATATAGCCTTTTGAGTGCCTTTACTCATGTGCGTGCGTGCGCGCGTGCGTGCGCGCGCATACACACACACCCACACCCACACACACACCCACACCCACACACACACCAATTTAAAAAATCTAAAAAGAAACCCAAAAGCCTTTGACCACCACTGTCTCTAGGAGAACAGCTAACCCAGTCAGCTGAATTGTAGGTAACACACGTCAGAACGTAAAAGCCTTTTCTGCATTAGGCCTGAATTCATGACTTGGCAGAGTACTTGTAAATTATATATGGGCATGTGGCTCTGAGTAATTTCAAGGTAAGTAGTTTTTTTTTTTTTCTAGGCACAATGGCTGACTAAGCATATAATGACATATGCTAATGTCTACCATTGCAGACCAAAGCAGTATGAGGCAAAGCTTCCATACCAAGGTCACTGGCATAAAGAAGATCATTCTGCTCATTCCTTTGGGGTGGAAGCAGCTACAATGCCTGGCAGCGAACAAAGGAGGTTTCTATTTGGTGGCATCCTGAGCGTTTTCATTACACCGACGCTGTCCTTTGCTCTGCACTTCCACTTTCTGGTTATGATGTTCTCTTCTCTACCTGAGCCTCTTTGCTTATATACTGACTCTGCCAGTACCTCATGCTGCTTCTGCTCTAGGTTTGCTACATAGGACAGATCCTTTAGTGCATTCTTTTCAGATTTATTTTCTTTTTTTAAATTGTTATTCTATGTGTATTGGTATTTTGATTCCATGCATGTCTGTGTACTGTGTACACTCCTGGTATAGTGCCTGAAGACAGAAAAGGGGTCAGATGACCTGGAACTGGAGGTACAGACAGCTGTAAGGCCATGTGTGGGAGCTGTGAATTGAACCTAGGCCCTCTAGCAAAGCAGCCAGCGAGCTTAACCACTAAGCCATCTGTCCAGGCCCCAGCCCCACCCACTTCTGAAAAAACTTCAGAGTTCCTTCATTTATCGTGTGTACATGTGTATGTGTGTACATGCACAGACAGGTAGAGTTAGAGGACAACTTGTGATGCTCAGTTATTTCCTTCCTCTGTGGGGCTCCTGGGGAACCAAGCTCAGAAGGCGAGGCTTGGTAGTAAGTGCCTTAAATTACTGCACCATCTTGCTGGCCACCTTTTAGTATATTCTTGAAAGCCAATTCTAATTGACATATAATGAAACCAACTTCTCAACAATTTCCCAGCAATGTTCCCACTTATAGGAGACATGGTGAGAAAATATAAATGCGTCCCTGAGAACCCAGGCTTCAGCATCCTTGGAACTTAATAGGCTATAACAAATGGTGGTATCACGGTGGAATAATACTCTGGCTCTGGCAATGCTGCTGCACTTGGAAAAGAGACAATCTAAATCCAGACTGGCCTGGGAAACAGTGCAGGCAAGTAACTTAGTAATGAGAAAGAGATCACTACTTGAAACATAACACAGTCTTCTCATTAGCCAAGTCAGACAATGAAACAAACATTTCTTCTTCTAGAGTCCACGATTGTACTGACCTGCAGTTAAGCACCTGAAATGCATCAGACAAGCCAAAAGAGACGCATCTGAGAGAGGTTCTTACAGACTAGCTTTGCCTTGTTCGTATTCCAGCACCTCCTGATGGAAGCGATAACATAATGTCCCCTTTCAGGAGCATGCTCTCCAAAGATTATTTCTTTTACCTCATTTGAAGGCAAAGAATTATGTTCTTGAATGTCACCAAAATCTATATTCAGTGATTCTTGAACTTTACCTAATTAAAAAAAAAAAAAAGAAGTTTAGTTCTTAGAGGGGCATCAATTTCCTTAAATTACAGCCCTTAAAGAAGGTAAAAGGGCTGACCAGTAGTGAGACACACCTTTAATCTCAGCATATAGGAGGCAGAGGCAGGTGGCTCTCTGTGAGTTCAAGGCCAGCCTGGTCTACAGAGCAAGTTCCATGACAGCCAGGACTACACAAAATACCCCTGTCCCCCAAATATCAAATAAATAAAATAAAAAAAAAAAAACAAAAGGTCTGAGCTCACAGTTGTAATCCGCACTTAGGAGCCTCGTCTCATCCTTCAAATAAATAAATGGGAAATGGAAAGGGAAAAATGGTTCTGCAGTTCTGTTTTCACTGCAAGACAATTACTTCTCAGCCTGATGAACAGGCACTTTCAGAGTTCTAAGACAGTATAAAAGAAAATCATTCGGTCTCAGGTCTTTTTGGCATCCTGAAACATGAAAGGTATAAATCTACAAAAGCAATTGTAAACTTTAGAGCAAAGTTAAATAAATGACTGTAATAACAACAGCAAGTACAATGCATTTGAAGAGCTATGGTTTTTAAAGTGGGATGGCTTAATTTCATAATATCATTGCAAGTCAAACAGAGCAAGTATAATCTGTGTTTACAGATAATGAATGATGCACCTACAATCAGACAACTGAGAAAGTGGCTTCAGTGCTGGGGAGGAATTTCTGGCCTCATGCAAGCTAGGCTAGTGCTTGACCACTGAACTTCACACGCACTCTCTAGTCATGATAACCTTACTCAAACTGTCTCCTAAACTTGGTTTTCTGTCACCAGATTTCTTTTTTTTTTTCTTTTCTTTTCTTTTTTCCTTTCTCTTCCTTCTTTCCTTCCTTTCTTTGTTTTTTGGCTTTTTGAGACAGGGTTTCTCTGTGTAGCCCTGGCTGTCCTGGAACTCACTCTGTAGACCAGGCTGGCCTGAAATTCAGAAATCTGCCTGCCTCTGCCTCCTAAGTGCTGGGATTAAAAGGCGTGTGTCACCACCACCCGGCGATATTACTCTTAAGATCAGTGCTAATGTATAAGCTGCCACAGACTCTCAGTATAGTATCACATATTCACTGAATGAAATTTCCGCTCTAGCCCTCTAAGGACTTTTGATCTCTATGCTCCTTTGCTTGGCTCCAGCTCATGCCTGAAATGTTCCTCTGCGCTGTCTGTGCCTGCCGTCGTTTTCTGTTACTCCCCAGAATCTAAAGATTAAACTCCTTAACACCTACTCATCTTTCAAGACTATTTAGATGACAACTCTGAAGTCTTCCACAACGCCCCCAGCAGTGATCATTCTGCGCTTCTACTGCACTTAGGTAATGCTATGCACTTATCACGCTGGATTCTGTTATTCTTCCCATCTCTCTTATACAAGTCTTGAGGAGGCCAGAGGTTGGTTTCAAGTCTATTTTCAATCACATCACCTTAATTTTTTCAGACAGGATTTTTCCATGTAGCCCTGGATGTCCTGGAATTCTCTATGCAAACCAGGCTGGCCTTGAACTTACAGAAATCTACCTACCTCTGCCTCTGAAATGCTGGAATCAAAGGGTTGTGCCAATTTTCCCAGCTAATTTATTATTATTTTTTAAAATGACATTCTCTTACTGAACCTTCTAGAGCTCACTAACTAGCTAGGAACCAAGACTTATACCTTTCTTCTTTTCTGGGGGCTAAGGGGGAAGTTGTTTGAGGTAGGGTTTCTCTGTGTAGCCCTGGCTGACCAGGCCTCTTAATTCAGAGATCCACTTGTCTCTGCCTCCTGAGTGCTCCTAAAGACATGCACCATCTCTGCCTGGTCCACATACAGGTTTTTTTTGTTGTTGTTGTTTTTGTTTGTTTGTTTTGTTTCTGAGACAGGGTTTCTCTGTATAGCCCTGGCTGTCCTGGAACTCACTCTGTAGACCAGGCTGGCCTCAAACTCAGAAATCCACCTGCCTCTGCCTCCCAAGTGCTGGGATTAAAGGATTGTGCCACCACTGCCTGGCTCACATATAGCTTTTATCTCATACTTTTCAGATGTTTAAAGACAAGATTCCAGAGGGAAGTGGAAATAACTGGACCTATTCACAAGGTGGTCTTCTAGATACTACCACTACACACTCATTTATTGGTGCGTGGTCTAAGGGGCTCACGTGAGGCATTCTTTCTGCTTTCTCATTTATAAGGTAGTCTGGGATGCTCATTGGAAGAGTACTTCCTTGTGGGATACATTCTGAGTAACTTTGCTGTAAGAACCGAATGGCCCATAATGCTGTGCTTATTAGCTCTGAGTAACAACCTCTTCTATATGATCATGATCAAGTCGCTATCGCTAACTGTATTCCTGTGATTAGCCATTTCTTTACTACAGACTATGCTTCAAATGGAAACAAAAAAAGTGGAATCAAGAATATACCCATTTGGAGCTGCAGAGTTGGCTAAGTAGCTAGGAGTGCTTACTATCCTTCAGAGGACCCAGGTTTCTACTCCCAGCACCCATATGGTAGTCAGCAGCTGCCTGGAGCTCCATGTCCGGGGATCTGACATACTCTTCTGACCTCCAGAGGCTACATGTAGAAAGAAGTACTTTTGTATATACCCAGGCACGTATATATACATACAATGAGATAAATATTAAAAAATATATATTTGCAATTTACATACTTTTTGAGAAGTATCTTTTTTCCCCTTCCAGGTGACTAATTGTTAAAAACTTCCTATCCCAAGCTGCCCCCTTAATTTAAGAGATGAGGAAAAATTAAAAACAATATAGAGGCTGTGCAGTGGTGGCGCACGCCTTTAATCCAGCACTTGGGATGCAGAGGCAGACGGATTTCTGAGTTTGAGGCCAGCCTGGTCCACAGAGTGAGTTCCAGGACAGCCAGGGCTACACAGAGAAACCCTGTCTCAAAAAACAAACAAACAAACAAACAAAAAATAAAAACAATATAGAGGATGTAAGTACAATAGAAAAGAATAAGTCTCAAATGAAATATGAGTGGGGGCTGAAGAGATGGCTCAGTGGTTAAGAACACTGCTGCTGCTCTTCCAGAGGACCCAGGCTCGGTTCCTAGCATGGATATCAAGTGGCTCACAACTGCCTCTAACTCCAGTTTCCGGGGATTAGACACCCTCTTCTGGACTCTGAGGGTACCAGATACACACAATGCGTATACAAACATGTAGGCACTCACACATATACATAAATATAAATAATCTTAAAAGCACAAGGAATTCTTATGGCTGGGGAAATAGCTCAGTTGGCAAAATGCTTGCCTGGCAAGCATGTAAGAACCAAATCTGATCCCGGAACCCACACAAAAGAGCTAGGCATGGTGGCACAGGCTTGCAATACCAGTACTGGACACCTAACCTAGGCCAACTGGTGAGTTCTAGATCCTGTCTCAAACAAGGTGGACCACTTGATATTGGTGTTTGAGTCAATCCTTAGACTGACCTCTGGCTGCTACCTGTATTCACAGACATTCCCTCATGTTCTAGAGGATATTAGCACTGGTGTCATTATTACTTTTTTTTTTTCTTTTTTGTTTTTTCGAGACAGGGTTTCTCTGTGTAGCCCTGGCTGTCCTGGAACTCACTCTGTAGACCAGGCTGGCCTCAAACTCAGAAATCTGCCTGCCTCTGCCTCCCAAGTGCTGGGATTAAAGGCATGTACCACAACCGCATGGCTTCATCTGGCTTATATGTACTGGAAAATCAAGTCAGGGCTTCATGCACCACACTCAATTAGCTGAGTTAGATCCTCACTTCATTACTATTATTATTCACAATTATCAACAGACTGGATAACTGCAGTTATTATTAGTTACTACATGCTAAGTACTGTGTTAAACTTAAATTTCATCTAATTCTTAGACCAAGACCCTAAGGTAATCCCCATCAGCAGTTGTGTCTTTTTTTACTTTCTTCTTATTTTTTTTTCCCCCTGAGACGGGGTTTCTCTGTATAGCCCTGGCTGTCCTGGAACTCACTGTGTAGACCAGGCTGGCCTTGAACTTACTCTGCCTCCCAAGTGTTAGGATTATAGGTATGTGCCACCACCACCTGAAATTTCATTTATTTCTTGTAACAGTCCTCTGGGGATATGAGTTATGGAAAGTGGGGCACAGTGAGTTTGAGTGTTGTATTGAAGATCATAAGGCTGCAGGCAGTAAATCTAAACCTGTAGTCTTACAGCCTGTTTTATTTGCCACAGAAGTTACACACAAAATTCTGATAGCTATCAATTACTCTCTATAGAGGCCCCACATAGATACATAAGAGAGCAAATTAGTGCTCCTCTTCCTCCAAAGAGGTCCAAAACAAGTCACTGTCCAATAAGAAGACAGTCTGAGTGAGGTTGAATATGTCTTCATTTATTTATTGGTCTTTCCTTTGGAAGTATTCAATATATTGTTTTTCTAATTTAAGTCAAATGTTTATTTTAATTTATATTCTATTTGAACATTATATTAACTTCTAGAATATAAATAAATGGAGATAATCAAACAACAACAACAACAACAACAAAAACCTATTGGGCATGGCCCTTTAATCTCAGCACTTATGAGGCAGATGCAGGAGGCTCTCTGTGAGTTCAAGGCTAGCCTGGTCTACATAGTGAGTTCCAGGACAGCCAGGGCTATGTAGAGAGATCCTGTCTTAAAATATAAACAAAAGCAAAATCATATATACATAGATTCTACCAAAGCAAATTTCCAGTGGATTAAAGATAATGAGATCATAAAACATCATCACTGACAGTCTGTTTTGTTTTTTTTTCTACACTAATTACTTAAGTTTGTATGTGTGTTTGTGTGTGCACATGTACACACACATCGAGGTCAGTGGAAAACTTATGCAGGCTCATTTCTTTCTACCAAGTGGGTCCTGAGCTCTGAGCTCTGGCTTGGCAGTACTGAGCCATCTCACTGCTCCCATAGTAACTTATTAAGGTACACATTTATACCAATGAAAAAATTACCCAAGTAGGTAAAATAATCCAGTCAGAGCTATCTGAGAAACCTAGCACTAAGAGAATGCCATGGTGAACTAGGCTGTAGTCTCAGCCGTTTGGGATGCTTAAGTGGACAGGACATGTGTCTTACGTTTAGGAACTTGACACTAGCCTGGAAAACAAAGAGGCTCAGCCTCAGACAGAAAGCATTGTGATAATGTATATCACTAAAGGCAGCCAGCAGTGCCTATCTTTGGAGATTATGAACATGATGAGTTAAGTAGAAACATTTCAAAACAATTCTCTAAGTTTTATAAAAGCAAGTAACAGTAGACATTAGCTAAATTAGCAAACTACACTAAATACATTAAAATATTGTAATAAAATTTAACAGCAAAACAAAACACCATTAAAGTTGTTTAGTAGCTGGGCGGTGGTGGCGCACGCCTTTAATCCTAGCATTTGGGAGGCAGAGGCAGGTGGATTTCTGAGTTTGAGGCCAGCCTGGTCTATGGAGTGAGTTCCAGGACAGCCAGGGCTATACAGAGAAACCTTGTCTCGAAAAAACAAACAAACAAACAAACAAAACCAAAAAAAAAAGTATTTTAGTAATAAGGACTGAACCTAGGTGAATGACTGTTCTTTACCAGCTTCTTTTTATTTTAAATTTTTACTTTGAGGCCATGTTGCTCTGGAAGGCCTTGAACTTAGCTGGGATTACAGGCCTGACCCACCAGACCTAGCTAGTAACATCATGTTAAAGACATTCATTCTAGGCAGAATTAAAGGGGATGGGGATCGTTCATTCATTTTGCAGACTTCCAGTGCAGAATACCCTGTGCATAATAGCTACCCAACAGACCTTTGTTAAATAAAATAAATGGGGAACGTGGGATTTACAATCTATCAGCTGTTTAAAATGATCAAATCCAAATTCTATGCAGAAATCACATTTGTCCTACCCCCAAATATTTATAATTTTCACTTACAGTTAGGAAATGAAATATTATTCTTTTAACAAAGAAATAGAAGACTCTTAATGTGTACGAGCTGAAAATAGGTAAGGAGGGATGGGGTGGAGAAGCTAGGAGAACAAAATCCTGTTTAGAATTAACATAACAAATACAAAACTTTACATGAGTTCTCTTAGTTAAATCTAAGTTTTACAGTGTTATTCATGCTTATTAGATATCTATAATGGACATAAGGGCAAAGCTTCTCGTGAGTAGAAGGGACACAAATATTTATTTGGGACTTTATAGATATATACTCATGTCACTATATATATATATATGTATGTATATATATATATATATTGTTGTTTTGTTTTGTTTTGTTTTTCGAGACAGGGTTTCTCTGTGTAGCCCTGGCTATCCTGGAATTCACTCTATAGACCAGGCTGGCCTCGTACTCAGAAATCTGCCTGTCTCTGCCTCCCAAGTGCTGGGATTAAAGGCATGAGCCACCATCGCCCGGCTGCACTGAAACTATTTTAAACCATACTGTGAAACTAGGTGATTATCCTTAAGCATGTACAGGCATGGGCAAGAAATAAATCAATGAAACAATATCCTAAAAGTAAACTCATGTCTTATGGAAACTGTTACATGACAAAGACAATATTCCAAAACAATGGAAGCAGGGTGGCCTAAGGAGCTAGTAAGTGCTCCTGGGATAGCCGAATTTCCAAACAGTTTATTCCTACCACACACTGTAAGTATAAATACATTTCATAGGATTAAAGGGTTAAGTACTGAAAATAAGAAACAGGCTATTTGATTAATCTCAGGATAAGAGAGATCACCAGCTCCTTAAACAACAACAATAACAATAGCCACAATACTCTCTGCTTCTGTAAAGCTCCCAAAATTGGATTAAGACTCAAAATAGGTAAAGTATTTATATGAGCTGAACCAGGGTATATTAGTGAGATCTTCCTTAAAGTATTTTTTAAAAATATATTTCCCTTTATTTTATGTGCACTGGTGTTTTGTCTGCATTTATGTCTATGTGAGAATGTTAGATCTTAGAGTTACAGACAGTTGTGAGCTGCCATGTGGATGCTGGGATTTGAACCTGGGTCCTTTGGAGGAGCAGTCAGTGCCTTTAACCACTGAGCCATCTCTCTAAAATTTTCTTAAATAAGACAAAAATTCAAAAGCCAAATAGAAGATATATATGTGTGTGTGTGTGTGTGTGTGTGTGTGTGTGTTAAAAAAAAGGAGATAAGCCAGGCACTCTGGCACAGCTGAAATCTCAGTTTCATGGGAGGCTGAAGAACAAAGATCACTAGTTCAAGGCTTGCTGGGACTAGAGTGAGTTCAAGGTGGGTATGGGCTATTCAGTGTGACTCTGTCGCAAAGTAAAAATTGTAAAAAACGATTGAAGGAGATATGGTGATTGAAGGAGATACAATGAGCTGTTGGGGACGAAGTCGCTGTCTTCAGTGGTGTAGCCACTGAAGTGGAGCCCTCCTCTGGTGTGTGAGTAACTCAAGCATGCCCATTGGGCAGTCCTGGTAAAGCCCAGTGAGTGATAGTGGTGTGGAGACTTGAAGGGGATGGCAGGGAGAAGAAAGGAAGGGATGAGCATGACTGGAATGTGTTCTATTTGTGCAGGGATTTGCCAGAGGATAAATAAACAAACAGGTAAAAGGAAAACTGGGGATACAGCTGGGCAGACTGTTTGCCTAGCTTCAATCTCCAGTGTTACAAAAACAAAAATCCCCAAACCAAAACCCCAGAAAAGGCTTTAAACAGTATACTATGACAAAACAGTCACAACGAACATGTTAGGCAAAGGGCTAATATGAAAAAAAAAAATCGTAAAATGGGTAGACATTAACAAATAGTTCAGAGTGGAAAATTGAGAAACAAGAAATTTGCAACTGCCAGGACATGAGGCTCACTGGCTATCAGGTGCTTTTCCAAGGGTTTAGATATCAATTCATTTTATGTTTCGATAGACCAATAAGAGAGGTGCTGTTAGTCCTATTTTCTCCCTAAGAAGATTGAGGCAGAGGTTTAGAGGAACTGCCCCAGGAACACAGGACAAGCACACAAGGCAGTCAGTGTAGCTCCTCACTTCAGTACAGTTTCCCCTTCTCTTTCTGAGACAGTCCCTCACTATGTAACCCTGGAATGCCTAGAATTTGCTATGTAAACCAGGTAAGCTAAATTGGCTTTGAACTCAGATCTGTCTGTCTCCATCTCCTAAGCACTGGAGTTATAAGGCATGTGCCTCCACCGCCTAACTAGTTTAGCACTAACTATGCTTTAACTACACTGTGTATATACTACAACATGTAACTATGCTGTATTATTTCTCCAGAGAGTGGGGGATGCAGAAATACAAATTAAAATTTATCATTTTCTTTTCAATGAAATAAGATTTTTTGGGTGGTGATGGCACACGCCTTTAATCCCAGCACTTGGGAGGCAGGCAGAGGCAGATGGATTTCTGAGT
>NW_022196896.1:112092271-112104112 GCF_008632895.1 Mastomys coucha
GAAATAAGATTTTCAAAAATAAAAAAAGTCAACATGCAAAATTGGGTATTGTTGGTGGGAGAATATAATGGTGCCCCCCCTTTTTTTTCCTAAATAGTAATGGGTTATTTTGAATGAGCATGGTTTGCAGAAGCTCATATATTTGAATGTTTGGTTACTCCCCAGCTTGTGGAGCTGTTTGGGGAGGATTAGGAGATATGGCCTTGTTGGAGGAGGTGTGTCACTGGGAATTGTCAAGGTTCCAGTTAGCAGTTTGGGCCTAGTGTTTGTGGATCAGATGTAAGCTCCAGTACCATGTCTTCTACCTGCTGCCAGGCTTCCCATCATGGCAGTCATAGCCGCTAACCCTCAAACCGTAAGCTCCCTTTTTCTCTAAGTTCCCTCCTTGGTCAGTGTCTCCTCACAGCAACAGAAAGGTAATTAAGGGAGTAGTAAATACATTTTTTTTTTTTATAGAAACAATCTGAAAACAGTTCAGAAAAAAAAATTATCCAACAAAAAGTGGTGAGTGATTAAGTTATTTCTAACATAAAATTATCTTTTTAAAAAAACAGTAGTGGTAAGCTATCTAGTTCCTGTTTTCTTTCTCTTTTAAAAAGTATTACTTATGTGTATATATGTGCGCTTACATGAGTTTATATGTGTCACATATGGGCAGGTCCAAGCGGGTGTTAGATCCTTGGAGTTCAGTTAACCAAATGCCTGGTGTGGGTGCTGGGAATCAAACCCAGGTCCTCTACAGGAGCAATTAACACTCTTAAGTTCGTAACTGCTGAGCTATATATATTTCCAGGCCCATTTTCATTCTCTTCATTTTCAGATGTCAGCAAGGGACACCGGAGGATGAGTACTTCATCCCTCTGGTGCCATCTTCTATGTGGCTGTTTCCCTGTGCTTTATAATTTAATCAGCTCAGGTCAAGCTTTCCCTGAAAGCCTGTCTCCTGAAGCATTCACATCATTACTTAAGTGGCTGATTCACAAACACACTCTCTCTTTCTTTCTGGTTTCTGAGACAAGGCTTCTCTGTGTGCCCTGGCTGACTTGGCACTTGATTTGCAGACCAGGCTGGCCTCAGACTCAGAGATCCACCTGCGTCTGCTTCCTGAGTGCTGGGACTAACGGTGTGTGCCACCACATCTAGCTTTATAGTATTTTCTATATTTGCCCAGTAGCCTTTATCTCAACGGGTTCATGTCAGGAGTAAAAGTGACAAAGTCTGAGGTTTTCTGCAGTCCAAACAGACAGGGAGCTTCAGAGGAGTCCGTTACTAGCCTTCACTATTGAAAGCCCCTGAGGGTTTATCAAGAATGGCAGCATGTAAGGAGATACAGCCTTCTGTTTTTACAAAGCTCAGTATGGCAACTCACTTTCCAATCCCTGCCAGCTGCAGAGAGCTGTCTCTTTACTTCTCAATGTACTTTATTTGCTCACCCTCAAAAAACAAACCCCCAAAAAACCTCCGTTTAGTTTTCACTTGAAGGGTTTTTGTTTCTACCCAAAACTTCTTGTGTTTTTTTCTCCCTGGAGCTACAGAAACCCATGACCTTGTTTAAGCTTCGAGTCTACTCATCCACCCCGTTCACACTGTGGTACATGGTTTTTTATTTTTTTTGTTTGTTTTTGTTTTTGATTCTTTTTTGGAGTCAGAGTCTCACTCTATAGTCTAGACTAGTCTTGAAACCACGATAGCCTCTTGCTCCAGTCACCAAGTGCTAGGACTTATAACCATGATTTATTATGCCTTGTATGCATTCTAGAATTTACAATCACCTTGGTTTCTAACCATAGCAAAGCAATTAGATATTGAAAGATGGGAAACGGGGCTTGAGAAGATGCAACAGGTTGCTCAGAGAACCAGTTCAGCGAAGCCTAAAACCTTCATGGGAGGCAGGACTCAGGAAATGATGGTTACATTGCAGAGGGAGGCACGGAGGAATATTCCATATTGTAAAGCAGAGATTAAGGTCAGCAGAATATAAAACTGGAATGTATTTCATCTGCATTTTATGGTGAGAAGAAGTCCATCAAAATACACAGCTTCTAGCCGGAGGTGCTGGCCACACCCTGAGTCCTAACACTTCCAGCACTCAGGAGGCAGAGACAGGTAGATCTCTATTTGAGGCCAACCTGGTCTACACATTGAGTTCTGGGTCAGCCAGAGCTACACAGTATGACCCTGTCTCCAAAATAAAACAAACGCTTGGAGAAGTTCTCTATATTACTATATATAGAGAGGTTGCAAACGTCACAGCACAGCTACAGGCCTGAGGCAATGACTCCTTTTCTTCCTGGGCCTCCTCACTTTCTTCCTTTTTGAAGCAGGGTCTCTTATAACTGAGGCTGGCCTTGAACTCTATCAAACTCTGAGGATGACCTGAATTCCTGATCCCCCTACTTCCATCTCCCAAGCACTGGGATAACAGGCATTCAACACCAAGTCCACGGAAACAATGAATTCTGATATTATACGGTGCCCTCAACACAATCAAGTAATTGTGAACAACTCTACTGTAATAAAGCATTAACCACAGCAATGCCAAAGATAGTTTTGCCAGGAGTCAGTTCAAAACCAAAGTACCTCAAGGCATCTCACACACCTAATTTCTCATCTGGCTGGAAAGAGAACTTGAGAGGTTGAGGAAAGTGACCATCCAATGCTCCAAAAGCCAAGAGAGTGCTAAGATGGGGCCAGTCTCGAATTTCTCTTTCCCCACCTCTCCACTATTCCAGCCCATAGAAGAAGCCACAAGTGAGGAAGAAAAGTTGTAGAAACAAGACCGGTGTGTGTGTGGTGGGGTGAGATGGGGTACAGTTATCCCCCACATACAAGGTCACTTGCTTGGAGTCACTTTCTCCTGCTTCCCACCATGGGCTTCCCGCCAAAGACGTTCCTAGGCAGGCTTGGAGGCCAGCCTGCTGCACTCTCTCAGCCTCAGCATGGGGACTGCAGCCCCCTCCTGGCCTCCGGGCCTTCAGGACCCCAATTTCTGATGGAAACATTTCTCCCGGCAGCCAGGTCCTGGGGCTCCTCCACCTCCATCCCCCCCTCCCCCAGGCTCCGTCAACGTCCCCTTCCTCCCCGAGGGTGCCCCCGTGTCTGCCTCCCGTTCACGGTCCCTCCCGGGGGCTCAGCACACCGTTCCTTTCCTGTCCCCTCTCGTAGCCCTTCTTCCCGGGTGCCCACCTGGCGCCCCTGCCAGAGCCTGGCTCCTTAGAGCCCCGGCCTCCTCCCAGCCCCGCCCCTGCTCCCGGGCGGATACAGTTTGAAGCCTCTCAGGATATCCCTGGCCCGCTCGTCCTTGGCTGACATGATGCGGCGCCTGCCGCCTGCGGCCCTCCCACGCTGGCTCCGCGGGGCCTCGCAGACGGTTTCCAGGAACAGAGGACAGCCGCAGCCCGGCCGGACACCTCAGGTGAGCAGCGGTGGCGGCCAGACCCGAACCGGCCTCTCCCTCCCCTCAGCTCCCGCTCCTGATCCCTTCTCCTTCCCTCTAGTCGGGGAGCTCCCGCCTTGAAACCAATGGCAAGCCAGCCTTGGAGATTGGCATCTTGAATAGCCAATAGCAGTGCTCAGCGGCTTCGCTCGGGGACGGAGAGCGTCAGTGGGAAAGGCCCTCTTGGAAGAGTCCCGGAGGACAGGATTTTCTTTCGTGTTGTTGCCTAGAGTTTGTCCCAGAGGAGCGGTGGCTTGAAATCTTCAGAGGCTTTTGAGAAGCCTGCTCCTGTCGCCGGGCACACTAGCGGTCTGAGACTATGGCAGGCTGCACTGTACAAGGTGGCAGAAACTACATTTCCCAGTATGCCAGAGAGCACAGGCGAGCCCAGCGCACCACTAGAGGCCAGGGACTACAAATCCCAGCATACTATGCGCTCCATCTTTTTAACTTAGGTTCCAGTGTGCCGAGCAGTGTGCGCATATTTGGAATCCTATGGGGTTGGTGTCTGAATCCTGTTACTTGAAACCCAGCAGGAAGGTTCTCTTTTACCCGGAGATATGACAGCCCACCGACAGTTAACTTCTGTTTACATGGAACTCAGGAGTCTACAAACCATGGTAAGACTGCAAACAACTAACAAAATCACAGATTAAGCCCTGAGAGATAATAGAACAAAATGACTTCCTCAAATAGTGCTAGTGTATTAGTCTGGGGTGCAGTTTTACTTGTTTTGTAGGGTTTATGTTATATTTCTGCTTTGGATTGGGAGAGCTAAAGGTTGTATATACTCAATGTCAGTACAGGAAGACTTAAAAGAATTTGCCAATCCAATCTCTTTATCTTTTGTTCTTAAATATGAGGAAATAGAGGCCCTGTGAGGCAGAGACTGGCCATAGAGCACAGCAAATTGACACAGTTAAAAATCTGGCTTTATGTCTACTGACCTGCCGTGTAGTATCTACGCTACTCTAGGGAGGTGATATTTTTAGAAGCATGACAATGTGATTGTTTTTCTCCTTAATGAACAGTTTTCTGAACAAGTGTTGAAACATCCAGAGAACAGGAAAGCATTTTTATTTGGCGAATTTCCTGAAAGGAGCTAGTGTGACAGTTCTTTATCCTCAGTCTAGATAGGTCTTGCTATTTTGATTTGCTTTTTGACATTCAAGTTGACATTTAATGATTTTTTTTTTCCATAAAGTAGGTAAAGTTGGTTTAACCCTCTGTTTCCTTGGAGACACCCACGTCCTTCCCCAGGCCTTCTTTCCTGTTCCTGTTTCCACTCCACCCATTTGATCACTCATGCATTTTTGCTTGTTTGTTTTTCTTCCAAGTGATTCAGCACACCTTGTTTTTGGTTTTTGGTTATGGTCAGGTACTGAGTTAAGTGAAAGATATGCTACTGTTATTCAGAAGATACATGCCTGTTTAGGAAGATAAGGAGATTCAAGATGGAGTTGATAAATGGCATAAAAGGAAAGACATTGGAATGCCACAGAGGGTTACATCTTGGCCTTTTAGTCAAGATCAAGTGGAGAATGCCTTAGAGGTTCTGATGAAGTGACTTGAACAGCTGGCAAAACTTCATGGTGGAAATGGCATTTGAACTTAAAGCAGTGGTTCTAAAATTGTGGGTCAAAAATCCCTTTGGCAAACCTCTATCTCCAAAACTATTTACATTATGATCCATACCATAGAAACATTAGTTCTGAAGTAGCAATGAAAATAGTTTTATGGTTGGGGGTCACCACAACACGAGAACTGTATTAAAGGTTCACAGATAGCATTAGGAAGGCTGAGAACCACTGCCTTAAAGGGTGAGGATTTTCCCCTTAGGTTAAGATTTTTTTTTTTATCCTGAATTATCTTTGTTAATAAGATGTGCCATACATTCAGTGAGAGAAGATATATATACCCATCAGTGCCACCCAAATCAAGAAGCAGAGCGTTCCCAGCATCTGCTATACCTTTTCCCAATCAGTACTGCATCCTCATATCTGGAGGTAATCAACCTGTTTCCTGGTTTTATGGATACTTAGATATTTTATCTATATTTGAATTTGTATGTGGATTTCACTCGTCCGTGACTAGGCAGTATGTGCAGTATATGGCTGACATGTATTTGTGTCATTTTTTCATTGGCAAGTTGTATGTATAATCACAGTTCATCTCTTAGAGAGTTGATGGGGATCTGAGTTTTATCATAAACAGATACATTATGAAGTGGGCATTCGTGTATGCTTCCTTTTGTGGGCACATTGCACAGATTTTAGGAAAAGAGTTGTTAGCTTTATAGAATACACGTGTGGTCGGTGATGGTAGATAGTGCTAGCTTTTCAAAGGGTTTGTGGAACTGGGGCTTTGCCGGCTGTGCTGCAAAGTTCTAGTTGCTGCTCATTCTTGTTAACCCTGCGTGTTTGTTATAAGTCTTTTTAATTTTAGTTATTCTGGCTAAATGTGGTATTTCATTAAAGTATTCATTTCTATTTTCTGATGCTGTCCACCTTAACTGCCTGTTTGAATGGTCTGTCTTTTTGTCAGTGTGACTGTTTAAGGCTTTTGCCCACTTTTTGAAATTAGGCATTTGATTTCCTACTGATTTGTAGTTCTTTTTTCTTTCTTTCTTTCTTTCTTTCTTTTTTTATAAGATTTATTTATTTTATATATGTGAGTACACTGTCAGTGTCTTCAGACGCACCAGAAGAGGGCATCAGATTTCGTTACAGATGGTTGTGAGCCACCATGTGGTTGCTGGGAATTTAACTCAGACCTCTGGAAGAACAGTCAGTGCTCTTAACCACTGAGCCATCTCTCCAGCCCCCTGTGTAGTCTTACTGATTCCTTTTTCTGACATATACTTTGCAAATATCTTTTCCAAGGGTGTGGCATATCTTCATCTCTTACTTGTGTCTTTTGATATGGAAACTAACCTTTTTGTTGTGGTATTCCTGTTAGGGATTGAACCTAGAACCTTGCCTGTGCTAGGCAAGAGCTTTACCACACCACTACATCCCATCCCCAGTACAGATTAAATAAAAGTTTTAGATTTATTTATTTTATTTTATGCACATGGGTGTTATGATTGCATGTGTGTATGTGCATCTTATGTGTGCTTGGTTTTCTTGGAGGTCAGAAGAGGGTGTCAGATATCTTGGAACTGGAGTTGTGGAGAGTTGTAAACTGCTGTGTGTGTGCTGGGAACTGAACCCAGGTGTTCTGCTTAACTGCTGCACCATCTTTCTAGTTCCATTTTATTTATTTATTTTTGGTTTTTTGAGACAGGGTTTCTCTGTATAGACCTGGCTGTCCTGGAACTCACTCTGTAGATCGGGCTGGCCTTGAACTCAGAAATACTCCTGCCTCTGCCTCCCAAGTGCTGGGATTAAAGGCATGTGCACCACCACTTGGCCTAATAGATGATATTTAAATACTTATTTATTTTATGTGTATATGTTCTTTGCCTGCATGTATGACTGTGCACCGTGTGCATGTCTTGTGTCTGTAGAGGCCAGAAGAGCATCCCAGATTTCCTGGAACTGGAATTACAGATATTGTGAGCTGCTATGTGGATGCTGGGATTTGAACCTAGATACTCTAGAAGAGCAGCCAATGCTCTCACTACAGCCCCTAGTTGCTAGTTAAAAAAAAAAAAAAAAAAAAGAATTGTTTGATGCTAGCCTCCTTCATTCTTCCTTCATTCTAAGTAAAAAGGGCTATTCCTGGTTGTCATCTTGACTATATCTGGAATGAACTACAATCTAGAATTGGAAGGCTCATCTGTGATCCTGATCTTCAGGCTTGGAGATAAAAGTTTCTGACCTGGGTCTTGGCATGGTGATCTTGAGGCATAGTGGCTATGAATTCCAGGAGATTAAGAAAGGGAGATCTCTGAGTTCAAGGTCATCTGGGACAAAGCAAGTCCCAGATCCAGATGTGGTGTCACACACCTTAAATCTGGGCCACACCTTCTGCTGGAGACCTACATAAGGACATTGGAAGAAGGAAGATTTACTCTCTTTCTTCTTCTCCTGCTTGCCTTGTGGGACTGACCAGCTGCTAGATCCTCGGATTTCCATTCACAGTTGCTGCTGACCATTGTTGGGAGTTAGACTACAGACTGTAAGTCATCAACAAATTCCCTTACTAAATGGAGACTACCCATAATTTCTGTGACTCTAGAGAACCCTGACTGATACACCATGCCTTCAGGATCTTAAAGTCTGTGGCATACACTCTGAAGAAATCTGCTTAATTATTTAAATTCTTGGCATCTCTTTGCTATCTTCCCAGGGTACAAATGCAATACCCTGAAAGACATTTTGCTTACTGAACCATTGTTGGCCCAACTCAACTGCTTAACTGTGTTTTTTAATTAAGGAAATTTTATGTGTATGGGTGTTTTGCCTGCCTGCATGTTTGTGTACCATATGGTGCCTGAAAGTCAGAAAGAGGGTGTTGGATCCCCTGTAACTAGAGTTACAGACAGTTGAAAGCCACCATGTGGGTGCTGGGAATTGAACTCAGGATCTCTGGAAAAACGGCCAGTGCTCTTAACTTCTGAGCCACTTCTCTAGGCCCAGCAACTGCTTAAAAATTTATAGAAAGATTTATTTATTTATTTTTAATGTGTCTTTTTTTTTGTTGTTGTTGTTGTTTTTGTTGTTTTGTTTTTGTTTTCGAGACAGGGTTTCTCTGTATAGCCCTTGCTGTCCTGGAACTCACTCTGTAAACCAGGCTATCCTGGAACTCAGAAATCTGCCTGCCTCTGCCTCCCAAGTTCTGGGATTGAAGGCTTGTGTCACCACCGCCTGGTGGGTATGTGCGTTCTTGAGGCCCATTAACTGCTTAAAATTTAAAGAGATTTACTTACTTTTAATGTGTATATGCATCATGTGAATGTTGAGTATGAGGAGGTCAGAAGGCGGCATTAGATTTCTCTGGAACTGGACTTACAGATTGGTGTGAGCTACCATGTGGCTGCTGAGTCCTCTGCAGCAGTACAGGCTCTTAAATGCTGAGCCATCTCTCCAGTCTCCAACAGTTAAGAGAATAGTGGTTAAGAATGTCGTCTTTGCGGGCAGTGGTGGCGCAGGCCACTTGGGAGGCAGAGGCAGGCAGATTTCTGAGTTCCAGTCTGGTCTACAGAGTGAATTCCAGAACAGCCAGGGTTACACAGAGAAACCCTGTGTCGAAAAACCAAAACCAAACCAAAACAAAAAAACAAAAAAACCCCAAAAAACCAAAACCAAAACCAAAACAAAAAACCAAAAACAATGAATATCGTCTTTGGCTTCAGAGAGCCTGGATTCCAACGTTGCTGCTTACTGACTTAGACTGTTAGCCTTAGTTAGCATACCTGGAAAAATGAGAATATTTTATACAGGTCATAGTTTTATAAGAACCTGACAAGATAAATATGGACAACTGTCACATAGATTAGTTCACTAAGTAGTGTTGTCTTTAGACTTATGTTTTTTCAGAACCCCAGGGGAGTCACTGTTGCCTGAGGGCACGCACACTTACTTGTAGGGAAAGTTCAGCCAAAGGGGTGGGGTTTTGGCCCAGCATAGTGAAGTTGACGGCTACTATTAGAGCCCTAGAATCGCCAAGGGCATACTCCTCTCCTCAGGCCTCGTGTTTTACTTGCCTTTCCTCCCAGTTCCGGAGCTGCAACCCTGAGGGGACCCTCTTCTCCCTCCTCAGCCTCAATCTAGGTGGGAGGTGGCGAAAGCAGAGCGGGAACATTGTGTAGGCGGAACTCGAGTGCAGCAGTGGGAGGCTTCCGGGGGAAGAGCACCGGTGACGGGTCGGCGGAGACAGAAAAGTGCCGGACGCCGGGCCGATCATGGAAGCTTGACAACCTGCAGGCAGGCTCTGGGAGGCCGAGACATCGGCGAAGAGAACAGAGAGTCGGCGGGGACAGGTAGGGGAGGGCAAGAGGGCAGGCCGCGCTGGTCTTGGCCGGACTTCCAGCTTCGATCCGCCAGACATTCCTCAGAAAGCTGATGGCCACGCCGCCCCGCCCCCGTTGCAGGACGCCTGGAGGCTCCTTACTCTGTGCTGGGTGGCTAGGAGCAAGACCACGAGTCCTGACGTCCACTCTAGCTGGCGACTTTCACCTTCCATGCGGTGGCTGCCCTCGGTCTGCCCCTTCCGGTAGAGGCAGTCTCCTTTGACCCTTTTTGGTCCTTCAGAATAGCGTCCTCCTGAGATGGGAATTCATCTCCACTCCGTCCCTATCCGCCTCCTTGAGGAGCCTCCCATTTCAGGAGAAAACGTTGACCATCGTCTTATTCTATCCACTCCCTATCTCCACGTGCTTTGCTCTTGAAGTTGAGATCTTCTCCCCATCCCGTCCCCATCTCCTTCCCACCCTACTACTTTTTTTGCTTAGTGCCTTGACTGAGAGTCACATCAGGTTTTTTTTTTTTTTTTTAAGTTGTTCTGTTTGGGTGGGGACCAGGTTTTGTTCTTCCTTTTCTAACTTAGTCTTCTCTCCTGTCTTCTCCTCTCCCCATCCCCATTACCCCCTCCCCCCAACTCTTTGTTTTCTAGCACTTCATTTTTTCTTTTTCTGACAGGACCTTCTTTAGTAACCCTAAGTGAGGCAATATACTTACTTTTCCTAATATCCTGAAAGGGCTGTTTATAATTCTACAGGAAAACAGTGTCTTTTGCACCAAACTGTGTGTGTTTTTTTTGCTTCATTCACCCACATACTCTTTTCTTTAATTTTGTCACACTCTTTCAGTGTATATTTTTGAAAGACAGGTCTTATGTGAGATGCCTTTAGAGTCCATACACACTCAGCTTTTATTTGTATTACACAATTGAGGGACTCTCCTGTACCTAATATTCCCAAAGATAACAGAACAGTATCTGCCTTGGAGAGATGGTTCTTCAGTTAAGAACATGGGCTGCTCTTCTAAGGGACCTGAGCTTGATTCCCAACACCCGCATGATGGCTGCAACTATCTGTAACTTCAGTCTCTGGGGATCTGATGCCCTTTCTGGGTTCCTTAGGCACCAGGCACACACATGTTGCCCATTCATACATGCAGAAAAAATGCTCTCATAGATAAAATAAATTAATTATCAAACAATATCTGCATTGTTTCCTTATATCCTGTCACAAAGATTTTGTACAAGTTCTGGAGTTATGTTTGTTAAAATGTCTGGATCATCAGGGGATCAAACAGACGCATTTCCTGACTTAAACAGAATGTGTTTTCTAGATTTGAATTGTCATTGCTTAAGTCTGTAAAGAGTTTTACCACGTTCCTTGCAGAGATGATGTTTTATTTCATTCCTGGGCACATTACAACCTAGTGCCTTGTATGATATACTAAGCATCTCTTTATTGTGGTGCCCTCACGATGAAGTTTTTGGTTAAGTGAAGTGTGGCTCTCGCCTTCACTCTGTTTCTGATGTGTGCCTGCCAGTAGGTGGGATTCTAATGACACAAAAATTGCCTCTGTGCATGGGCAGTATTTTTGTTCCTTAACCCAAGCCTGTAAATGAGGTAGATATACAACATGCATAAAGAAACTCCTTTGTGTCCTGGTCAGCTTTATGGACTTAGAAGGTAATACTTCGGAGGTGACAGATAGGGAAGTGTACTTTAGAAGTGAGGACAGAATATCTTTAATTCCAGGCTGAATTCTCTCCATCTCACAAAGTGGCTGTTGTATCTCAATTCAGTTGTTTTTGTGAAGATTTTGTGGTTAAATTATCCTTGTGTCTGAACCAGCTTAAATTCACACTTTGGAAAGTAGAAGGTAGTAGATGACTGACCCATTTTCCTTTTGGACAGATCTCAAGACCAGAGAATGGCAGGTGAACAGAAGCCCTCAAGTAACCTCTTGGAGCAGTTCATTTTATTAGCCAAAGGCACCAGTGGCTCAGCCCTCACCACTCTCATAAGCCAGGTGCTGGAGGCTCCTGGAGTTTATGTTTTTGGAGAACTGCTGGAGTTGACCAATGTTCAGGAGGTAAGGGTAGTTTTCAGACAGCTTCTCTATCTCCTCTATGCTATGCTTTTTTGATTCTCCAGGTTTCCAGCGAATTTCAACACTGAAGCCTTGTGGATTTGTTTGGTATCCTGTTAATGGAAAGATGGGGAATTGATGGGCCAAGGGAGGAGATCAAGGTTAATGTCTTAGAGAGTTCTTTTGTTTAATGTTCCCCTTGAACTTGGATCAGTTAGACTGAGCTTGAAAGATAGTGGGGAAGTCTGATCTTGACACAAAGTAATGTTCTGAGTGTTTGATTGTTACAGTTAGTTTTTGGTCATTGTACATTAGTAACCAGGTGAACAAAGAGATGCAAAGCAGTTTATGCTTCTCAACCTCCACTTGTCACTTGAGATGCTTAAGTTTTCTTTCTTTTCTTTTTTTTTTTTT
>NW_022196896.1:112104122-112124303 GCF_008632895.1 Mastomys coucha
TAAGTACATTGTAGCTGTCTTTGGACACTCCAGAAGAAGGCATCAGATCTAGTTACAGATGGTTGTAAGCCACGATGTGGTTGCTGGGATTTGAACTCGGGACCTTTGAAAGAGCAGTCGGTGCTCTTAACCACTGAGCCATCTCTCCAGCCAGCTTGAGTTTTCTTTATTAGTTTGGAGAAAATTGCAGACATATGGGGAGGGAGTTCTCAGGCGATTTCAGTGTGTTGGCAGAGCAGGCTCTCTTCCCTTTGCTATCACAGGCTTCTGCCTATGTAGGATGGCACTGGGGGTATGCATGACTACTGTCTACTGATCTAGGCTAAGGTACTTGTTAATCATTTGTAGGATGCTGCTGAGGGTGGCCCTGGTGTTCTTGGTGGTGGTGACCTGCATATAGGATGTGGTTGGCATCTGTTAGGTAGTTCACCTTTATGGCTACAATGGCACAATTGCCATCAGCAATCTCAGAGCCAGTTTTAACCTGAGGTGTGGGTCCAGGTTATTGGGCTCAGTACTATATGGCTGCTTATTTCTCTAGAGTGAGCCACCATGTGGTTGCTGAGAATTGAACTTAGGACCTGTGGAAGAGCGGTCAGTGCTCTTAAACGCTGAGCCATCTCTCCAGCCCTCTGATTTTATTTTGTTAATTGTAAGTTTTTATTTAGTGTCACTCCTGCTTGTTATATGGAGTCTGTGACAGTAGGGTCTGCTGTGCTTGCCGTTGCTTCTTTGAGCTGAGTACATAGCCTGACGCATAGCTGACTTTCAGGAAAAATTCAGTAATTCCTTGAGGAAGATCTGTGAATTAGGCTTTTTTTTTTGAGATTGAGTCTCATGTTTCCTAGGTTGGCCTCGATCCTGTTCCTCCTGCCACCACGTACCATCTGCTGGGATTACAGGAGTGAGCCACTGCTTGGTTGTGCTCATTTTCCAATAGAAAAGATGATCAGAGTTTCTTCAGATTTGAGAAAAATCTGAATGAACATAACATGACAAGTAGTTGTTTTTGTGATTGTTGAAACTTGACTAAGAGGAAGTGGGTGAAAGCAAGCTGGCGAGACCTTACTGACTAGGCAGCTGGACAGCTTTTGGGGTGTTTGCAGTAGAGTAGTCCACTCCAGCTAACTCTGTAATTATCTGTGGGGAAAGTAGGGGCTGCATTCAGGGTCCTTACTGACTCTCCTTCACTTTGATCCCAGGACTTTAGGAAGTTCATGATAACTTGAGAGGGAAGCTTGAGGTACATAATGTGCTAACACACTCCCATTGGTGCTTACTGATGCTTAGCAAACCACCTTTATCTGTGTACTGTTTATGTTTTTCCTGTTTTGAATCAGGAATAAGCTAGTTGCTTTTCAGTGTTCTGAAATTATGGTTGCAGTTATTGGAACTTTGTAAAAGATAGCTAAAATTGAACAGTATTGTTTCTGTCTTGCTTTGTGGAGTTTGGTAAGTTGGAAGAGGTGCTGTGTATATGTGTCACTGAGGACTGAATCCACAGTGTTCTGCATGTTAAGCAGGTGCTATGCCACTGAACTATGTCCAAGCCCTCTTTTGACTATTATTTTGAGACAGGATCTTTCTAAATTTCCCAAGCTGGCTTTGTGCCTCTTCTGTAGCTCAGACTCGACTTGAGCTAGTGGTCCCCTTCTTTAGCTTCACAAGTAGTGGGGATTACTGGCCTGTGTAACGTGATTCCGTTGCTCTTTGCATTTTTCCTGTTGGTGTCTTTTGCCATCAGCATCAAAGAAGTAATTTAATGAGCATTTCTACTTGGCTCAGGCTGATAATTCTGTTACAGTTACAATATAGCTTTTTTGGCACACCTTACATTGTGCTAATATTTCCAGGGTTTATTATTCATATATAGTATCAAAACTTGGAACTAGCCATATAGTTTGTTCAGATATGATTGATAGTAGGTGCCAACATCTTAAGTTTTGGGATGACAAGATAGCTCAGTGGCTAAAGCTTGATGACCAGATTTTGATCTTCTGAGAACCTTCATAAAGGTGGGAGAAGAAAATGGACTTCACAAAGTTGTCTGTGACTCTACACATGTGCATTGCATACATGAGCACACATACACATCATGCACACATCCTGCAACAACAATAATACAAATAAGCAAAAATCATACAGAGTTGGTATATAGACAGAATCACCACACTCTTGTCTTCTCATTTGAGACAGGCCTCGTTTTCAGGTAGTCCAGGCTGGTTTTGAACTCAGCATGTAGCTGAGGATGACTTTGAACGCCTGATCCTCTTATATCTACCTCCTGAGGAATTACAGGCATGAGCCACTATGCCCAGCTTATGTAGTGCTGGGACTGAACCTAGCTAGCTCCAGGTGCAGCCTAGGCAAGATTCTCCCAGCCATCAGTATTTGTTCTAAGGAGGGGAGACCTGAGAAAACATGAACTGCCTCTTGTGCATAAATCTTTGTGGTGCAGCGAGCTCAAAGCAAAGGGGCAGGGAGAGAGGGAGGAGGAAGCTACTTGAGCATCGAAGGAAGATTCATTTGTGAACTTAAATAATCTTGTTGTTCCTCAAGAATCATAATTGTAAAGGACCTTAGAGACTACCTAATGGAATAGTACAGAAAAAATGGCCATGACATGCTTGGCATTAGAACATTGACATGACTGGTGGAAATGTGTTGTGTGGTGAACTGAACCTTTCTTTCCTCAGCTTGCAGAAGGAGCTAATGCTGCATACTTGCAGTTGCTGAACCTGTTCGCCTATGGCACGTACCCGGATTACATAGGTGAGTTGGCTAAGATCCTTCAGAAGGCTTGCTGAACTGTTGCAGCTGTTTTAGGGAGCTTGAGGTTGTGAGTGTGGGGAGGATAGTCAGGTATTGACTCGACTGTATCGCCAAAGGAGTTCCCTGATAACTGTTTAATTTCCTAGGTGTAAAATAGGGATTCTGTGTGTGTGTGTGTGTGTGCGCGTGCGCACGCACGCATCTATGAACAGAGAGCCCTTTTTTTTTTTTTTTAAAGATTTATTTATTTATTTATTATATGTAAGTACACTGTAGCTGTCTTCAGATGCAACAGAAGAGGGCGTCAGAACTCATTACAGGTGGTTGTGAGCCACCATGTGGTTGCTGGGATTTGAACTCATGACCTTCTGAAGAGCAGTCGGTGCTCTTACCCGCTGAGCCATCTCACCAGCCCCAAGAGAGCCCTTTTTATTTCCCAGATTAGTGCCTGAACTAGTGTTTGTAGAGCATTCAACTAGCAAAGTAATGTGGAGTTGTTTTGTTTTTTGTTTCTTTTTTATTGAGATGGGTCTTACTACGTAGCCCTGGCCAGCATGGAACTCATTATACAGAACAGGCTGGCCTTAAACTCACAGAGATATTCCTACCTCTGCCTCCTAAGTGCTGGAAATAAAGGCATGCTTCACCACACCTGTCAGTTCAGTGTTTTAAACGTTCTCAGAATTTTTATTCTTTTAAGGGGTGGTGAGATGGCTCAGCAGGTAAAGGCATCTGGAGTGAAGCCTCCGTGGTGAAGTGAGTAGATCCCTGGGACCCTCGTGGGGGCAAGAGAGGACTGACTCCTGCAGGCTGTCCCCTGAGCTCTACAGTGCACATTGTGTGGTGTGTGTGCTTGAGAACACGTGCGTGCGCGCATGCACACACACACACACTTTCCTTTTTTTCTTTTTTCTTTTGTTTTGCTTTGCTTTGTTGACTGGGTTCTGTCTAGCACAGGCTTGTCTTGAGGTCAAAGCTCCCCCGCTTCGTTCTTTTGAGTGCTGAGATTATAAGGATGATCCACATTGCCCAACTTGAGTGTTACCAAAATAAGATTCCGTGTTGAAGAACAGTGGAAAAGCATAAAGCACAAACCATGACGTTATCGCCAGCCTGTGATGCTGCCCTTACGCTCACACTTGTGTTATACAGATATAGTTAGGTTGTGATTGCAAGCCGTACCTTGCCTTTCCCGGGCCAGAAAATATTTCCAATCCATAGTTTCCAAAGTTCTTTATTGTAAGTCAGTCTTGCTGTGTTGCTTAGGCTGACTTCAAACTCCAGATCCTCCTGTCTCCACCTTCTGTTTCTCCTCTTACAGATATGCGCTGTCATAGCTCCACTCGTCTTTACTATTTCTTAATGAGTACTGTACCGCTGAGCTACATTCCCAGCCCATTTGAATGTTTTTTAGTTCTCTTAGTTTTAAAGCTTTTCATGCAATATATTTTAATCATATTCTTTTCTCTCCTTCAGCTTCCCCCAGATCCTTCCCACCTCCCTACATACCTAACTTCATGTTTTTTTTTTGTCTCTCTCAAAAAGAAAACAATGAAAGTCAAAAACAAAGTGAAAACCAAAACCAAAACAAAGCAAAATGCTCACAAAACCCACAGAGTCCATTCTGTGTTGCTGTGCGCCTTGTGGGCATGGGACCTGTCCTGTAGAATGGTTGCTAGTCTAGATCCCGTGACGCTCCACTGGAGAAAGCTCCTGTCCCTTCTGAGCAAATAGCAGTTACACACAGCTTTTGGTCGGGCACGGCCTTGTGTTCATGCCCTTCTCTGTGTTGGGATTTTGTCAGGTTTGAAGTTGTGCAGGTTTCATTCGTCTGTGCTGTCAGTCTCTATGAGTTGTGCATCTGTCCTGTTATGTGTGGATGATACTGTTTCCTTGGAGTCGCCTGCCACTTCTGGCTCTTAAATCTTTCCACCGTGCTGGCGGTGGTAGTGCACACCTTTAATCCCAGCACTGGGGAGGCAGAGGCAGGTGGATCTCCAAGTTTGAGGTCAGCCTGGTCTACAGGACAAGTCCTAGGATAGCCAGGGCTATACAGAGAAAAAGTCTTTCCACCTCCTCTTCTGCTTAGATCCTTGAGCCCCGAGGGGAGGAGTTTGATGAAGACATACTCTTTAGGGCTGGGTGCTCCAAAGTCTCTACTCTTTGTGCATAGTCCTGTTGTAGCTCTCTGTGTCATTTACCATCTCCTGCAAGAAGCTTCTCTGATGAGGACATTGAATGGTTTTAGATTTTAATCTGAAATCAGGCTGGCACGGTGGGTCAGCAGGGAGTAAGTAGCATTGCTACTCAAGACTAACAGCTTCTGCTCAGTCCCCGGAACCCAGAGTGGAAGGGAAGAACTGACTCTGTTCTTCTCTGACCTCCACGTCCACATGCACAGTACCGCATGCATGCTCATGCTCACATTGTACACACCTGCACAAATATAGTAAATATTCAGAAACAATAATCGGGAGTGAGGGACTTGTATATCCAAATGTTACTGGTCTTTCTAGTTCTTTTTTCTGTCTGCCTTCTTTTTTTTTTTTTTTAAAGATTTAAGTTATATGTAAGTTATATATATAAAGATTTACTGTTATATGTAAGTACACTGTAGCCGTCTTTAGACACTCCAGAAGAGGGAGTCAGATCTCATTACAGATGGTTGTGAGTCACCGTGTAGTTGCTGGGATTTGAACTCAGGACCTTCAGAAGAACAGTCAGTGCTCTTAACTACTGAGCCATCTGATCAGCCCCTTCTGTTTGTCTTAGTTTCCTCTTCTTTCTTCTCTTCTGCTCCCTCTCTTTGATAGTATAAAAGTGGCCTGGTTCTCAGGGCTCCCGCTCTGGGTTGCTGTCACAGTGAACAGTTGCAGCTTCCGGGTACATGACGTTTCTTTGCCCTGCTCTTTGTTGTGCTGTCTGTGAGGCAGCACTGCATGGACTCCGGAGGAGACTGCCTGCATTAGAGTCTAGCTCTGCGTTTACAAGCTGTGTCTCCCTTAGCAGATTAAGTGATCATGTGTACCTCAGTTTCCCTATCGTAAAATGAGAGTAATTATACAAGTCTCTCTTTAGGCTAAATATTTCCAGAATTTAGAATTTTGAGGCCTTGGGGCTGGAGAGATAGCAGTTAAGAGCACATACTTCTTTTGCAGAGAACTGGAATGACATTCCCAGAACCACATCGGGCAGCTTAATGCCATCTGTAAGTCCAGTTCCGGGGTCTAATACTTCTGGCCTCTGAGAGTACCTGTACACATATGCAGATACCCACACAGAATTGAAAATAATAATTTTTTTTTCAAGGCAGAGTTTCTCTGTGCAGCCCTGGCTGTCCTGGAACTCACTCTGTAGACCAGGCTGGCCTCGAACTCAGAAATCTGCCTGCCTCTGCCTCCCAAGTGCTAGGATTAAAGGTGTGTGCCACCACTGCCTGGCTAATAAAAAATATTTTTAAAGAAAGGTAATGTGGTATATGTACCTTTTTAGGTAACATTCTCATGGGATATAGGCAATAGTTGTGGTTAAACATATCCATAATTTTTCCACAAAACAAGTGAATATTCACAAGTAAGATTAAAAAAAAAAACTACACTCAGTTCAAGGTAGGAATTGTCACTTGATGCATTTCAACATAATGCTTGGGAGAAAAGGCTGGGTGGTGGTGTTGCATGTCTTTAATGCCAGCAGAAGCTGGCATGCCACACAGGCTGGGGGTATGCTGTGTGTTATTAGGCAGCGTGGGCAGCTTTGTGCCAAGCTTTGTTTTGTGTTGTTTTGAGACAGGGTCTCATTCTCTAGCCTGTTCAGGTCTATCCCATTCTGCTTCCCAAGTGCCACCACACCCAGGTGGACCTCTGAGTTCAAGGCCTTTATGTTCTATAGAGTGAGTTCCAGGACAGCCAGGGCTACTCAGAGAAACCCTGCCTTGAACAACAAACAAACAGAAGAATTGAGTTTTTGGAATCCAGACTCATGGTTCCAAGGTTGAGGACATTTGAAGTCTGTCTGGAGAGTGGCTGCATGTGCGCATGTGTGAGTGCATCTGGCTCTGCTGGTATATGTAGCTACTACTGTGATCTTCAGTGTCAGTAGGAAAAAGTTCTGCTCATCCTCAGGGTTCATCTCAAACTCTTCTCCCATGAAACCTTTTTGGTTTTTGTATCTCCCAATTGAGATTGTATTTGTTTGCTTTCTCTTTCTCTGTCCCTTTTTCTTCTCTTCCTTTAGCCTTTTCTTTTTGTCTTCCTTGTCCTCCCTGCCTGCCTGTTCTGGTAGTTTTACCTTTGCATTTATAGCTATTGCAACATCTCATTGTAAGATTGAGGCTCAGCACGTTGGGTTACACCTTTAATTTCAGCTTAAAGCAGGATCTCATCATCTTGTGAGGAGTTCAAGATCACCCTGTGTTGCATAAGATCCTGTTCACCCCTTTAGCAACAATTATCCAAACCAAACTAACCTTGATGACAGGTCCGGTGTTATCAAGTTGTGTCACACTTGGAGTTGTGTGGTACAGCCCCTGTCAAAGTCCAGAGTCTTCCTCCTCCCCGAGTCCCTGTGCGACATGTGTGCATTGCACATGCCATGCTCAGTGAAGGAATGTTGAACTTAACTGAGCTTCACAAGCCACAGCAACAGTAAGATGTCCGTTAAGATAGTTGGCTCTGTTGTTTTGTCTGCTCGTGCCTTGCTTTGATACTAAACTTCTGAGTGTTTGCTTTCTGGAAGCACATGATCTTCCAGAGAAGGTAGGGTTGCTGGTGGAGGGTTGCTGAGTGAGCAAGTGCGTGCGCAGTCATGACAGTCATCTAGTAGTAGATTTTGTGGGGGAGTTGATGAGTTTATCCTAAAAATAAATCCTAATTTTATTTTGTGTCTTGATTTTTGTGGTGGGTGGGACTGAACAGCCAACAAGGAGAGCCTGCCAGAACTGAGTGCAGCGCAGCAGAACAAGCTGAAGCACCTCACCATCGTGAGCTTGGCGTCAAGAATGAAGGTACAGTCTCAACCATTGTCTTCATCTGAACCCCAGTCAGGTCTCTCGTTGGCATCCATGAAAGAACTTGCAGCTAGTTTTATCCTAAATGCTTGTTGTGTACTTGGCAGATAAAAAGATAATTAAAATGTGTGGACAGCCACTCTCTGTTTTGGAAAAGCAAGCCCAGCGGTGACGGATTGATTCAGGAGGTCTCTGTTCTGGCATGCTGTGGAACTTCATGCAGGGAACGCACTTTGCCATATTAAGAGGGGCCTGCTATTTAAATGCTTTTAAAAGATGCATCTTTTTACCTGGGTGGTGGTACAGAGGCAGAGGTAGGTGGATCCCTGTAAGTTCAGGGTGAGTTCCTACGTCTTCATACTAAGTGTCTCTGACTGCTTTTGTTACACAGACTCACTGTATAGTCACAGCCTATTCTCAGCTCACTGGCTGACCTCCTACCTCAGCCTCCCAAACGAGGGTTAGAGGTGTATCACACCTCGCCTGTGAGAGTAAGGCTTCTTTCAGCTAGTTAGCAACTTCCTGAATCTCCTAGTGCACAAGTCCTCATACTCACGTAGGAGGAAAGACGTGCTGTGTTGGGCCTACTGGACTTTTCTTATTTCGTGACACCGGGGATTAAACTCCAGGCTTATGCATGGTAGGGAAACACTATCCCTAAGCCACAACCTCTAGCCTAGAGAGGTAGATTTCTAATCTTTGTGATTTCTTTGTGATTTTCATGGTTAATTGCAATTTTTTTGCCTCATCTGCTCACTTTGTTTTTATTAATTTTCATATGCTAACATTAGGCCCTAGCCTGTAAGATTCTACGACACGCTTGCAGGTTCTCTGCCCAGCTGATTTAGAAGAAGCCTGCAGCCAGTATCTTACAGCTTTTAACATAGAGGGGCCACTCCTCTGTGCTCAGCTCTGCTCTCCTCTGCGCTCTCCTCTGCTCTCCTCTGTGCTCACCTCTGCTCTCCTCTGCGCTCTCCTCTGCTCTCCTCTGCTCACTTCCTCTTGTCTGCTTCTACTTACATAGTTAATTTTTGTTGTTGTTGAGTTTTTTTTTGTTTTTTGTTTTGTTTTTTTTTCGAGACAGGGTTTCTCTGTGTAGCTCTGGCTGTCCTGGAACTCACTCTGTAGACCAGGCTGGCCTCCGACTCAGAAATCCGCCTGCCTCTGCCTCCCAAGTGCTGGGATTAAAGGCGTGTGCCACCACCGCCTGGCTAGTTTATTTCTAAACTAGTACTGACAGCTCAGGGATTGTAGAATGTAGGTTATTAGATGTTGTGTTCTTTTCTTTTAAACCATTTTTCTTTTTTCAAGATTAATTTATTTTATGAGTACACTGTAGCTGTCTTCAAACACACCAGAAGAGCACATCGGATCCCATTACAGATGGTTGTGAGCCACCATGTGGTTACTGGGAATTGAACTCAGAACCTCTGGAAGAGCAGTCAGTGCTCTTTTTTTTTTTTAAGTAATTTTTAAAAATTTTATTTATTATATATAAGTACACTGTAGCTGTCTTCAGACACCAGGAGAGGGCGTGAGGCCTCATTATGGATGGTTGTGAGCCACCATGTGGTTGCTGGGATTTGAACTCAGGACTTTCCGAAGAGCAGTCGGTGCTCTTCCCCTCTGAGCCATCTCTCCAGCCCTGTTCTGTTCTTTTTAGTCATTGGTACAGGGCTGTTGTTGGAGATTTGATGTTGGTTGCAAGAGTTTGAGAAACAAGCACACACTTAGGATAACCTGTGATTGGTTTTTGTTGTTGTGTGTGTTCTGTTTGTTTTGCTGTGCCTCTTCTGGGGAGACTATTCAGTGTCCGTGTTTGAGGCTTGCAGTCATTCAGCATTTTATGCAAAGTCTGCAAGCTTCCAGAAGGTGGCAGTGTAGCACATGCTGAGTGTTTCTCTTCCCTGTGGAAGGAGGCTTTCGCATTGCAAGGGTGTGGATGCCGCAGCTGAGTGCTGGATGAAGTCTAGGACATAGAGAACTGGAGAGGTACCTCCTTGGGGGCCGCAGGATCTACACTTTACCCGTCCCTTATTATCTCAGATATTGGTAATTACCACATCCTATAAGCACATAGTCTCTGCTGTTGCCTGTGTGCCAACTGTCCTATGACCTATCCACAGTGTATCCCCTACTCTGTGCTGCTGAAAGACCTGGAGATGAGGAATCTCAGGGAGCTAGAAGACCTTATCATTGAGGCTGTCTACACTGACATTATCCAGGGCAAACTGGACCAGCGAAATCAGCTCCTGGAAGTGGATTTCTGTATTGGCCGTGACATCCGGAAGAAAGATATCAATAACATTGTCAAGACCTTGCATGAGTGGTGAGGCTGGGATATGGAGGGAACGTCTAGTAGTGTGTCCTTTGTGCCTCTCTTTGTAGCACTGTGACCTTCAGAAATGAGCTTGAGGCAGCCAAAGCTGGGGTCTTTGGACACTGAGACAGAAATTGGGGCTGCATTTGTGATTACAGCTGTGTGGCATTAGGAAGCTTGGAAAGATTCCTGGTGCCTGGCTTGTAAAATTGACTTTAAATGCAGCTGGGCTATTTAACAGTGGGCTATAAAATATTCATGTGGAATTACAGGTAGAGTCTCTGCATTCTGGCTGTGTGGCACTAAATCTGCACCTTCTAAACATAACCCAAGTTCAGGAAGTTAGTGTTTATCATAACATGTTGTGCTCATTAGCGCTAGTGAAGTCTTTGTGAGGGGTACACCTGTGAATAGGCCTTTGTGCTCTGGACACCGATGCATAGAGTATTTGACAATTGAGGCAGTGGGTATGGTGATACTTGCCTCTAACCCCAGTCCGATCCCTTAGGATGCTGAGGCAGAAGGATTATGAGTTGGAGAATTTATCTCTTTATCCTCCCCTCCAATGAGTAAAAGGAATTTAGTAACAAGAACTGAGACTTTTGAGTATATTCTTTTTTTAAAAAAAAAAGATTTATTTATTAATTATATGTAAGTACACTGTAGCTGTCTTCAGACACTTTGTCTTCTTGCTCTGGCCCCACTTGGCTTGCTGTAGTTGTCTTCAGACACACCGGAAGAGGGCATCAGATCTCATTACGGGTAGTTGTGAGCCACCATGTGGTGGCTGGGATTTGAACTCAAGACCTTTGGAAGAGCAGTCGGCGCTCTTAACCACTGAGCTGTCTCTCCAGCCCCCAAGTATATTCTTTCTTTAGTGGAATTTGATGCTTGCAAAAGTGACTACATGCTATAAGGATTTCTTATGAGCTATTTAAGTGATTTGAAGCTCACAAAACCAGAGCATCTTAGGGAAGTGTGAGGAAGTATTGAGAGTGGGGAGATTGTCCCCACATAGGCGTGTGGCATGCTATATGTCACTAGGCAGAGGAGCAGCTCTGTACTGAGAGATAGGGAAACTATCTTTCATTGTTGTTTTATCGAAACAGGCCATGTTCTCTAGCCCAGGCTTGCCTGGAACTAACTATAACTATGCATTCCAGGTTTGCCTTAAAGTCAAGATTTGTCTGACTGCCTCCCAAGTGCCACCACACCCAGGCATCTTGCTTACATGTGTAGAAGTGTACTGTGTGTTTATCTAGTACATAGAGGTCAGAAGAGGGCATCAGATCCCCTGGAGCTGGAGTTATGGATGATCATGAGCTAGTGTGTGGGTGTTGGAAGCTGAGCTTGGTCCTGTGCAAGAGCAGCAAGTGTCCTAACCACTGAGCCTTCTCTTCAGTCACTAGAAGAGACTCCAAAGCTCCTATTTATGTTAGAGGTGGGCTGGAAATAGAATTATTGTCCTGAGAAAGTAAAACATGGCAAAATGTTGGACATATTAAATAGTAGTGGACAGATGTGAATTTTCATTATATTGCTTTTCAAAAAGTTTTTTATTTTATGAGGCGGGATCTCATTTTGTAGACTTGTCTGGTATAGACCAGGCTTACCTTGAACTCAGGTCTGTCTACTTCTGCCCCTGCTTCCTGAGTGCTAGGATTAAAGGCATGTGTCACCAAGCCCAGTGAGAAGTGATTGTTAGTAGGAAATCACTTCAGATTCTAAGGAAAAAGGCAATCTCTAAAATAGAACATTTATTTTTTTCTTTTGTGGAAAGGGATTAGTCAGTGTTACTTGTAGTTTGTCCCTCCTTCAGTCTTAGTCTCTAAGACTGTTTCTTATGGGCTGCAAGGACTGGAAATTAGAGCTGTATTCCAAGCAGCTGCCCTTGGCCTGTGTTACATATTTAGATGACCTTGTTGGGAAGGAGGGAGGGGACCAACACAACCGTGGCAGGGGCATGTTAAAGGAAGTCCCATAAAGTGCTGGAAGGGTCTGGGAGGGAGGAGACTGCCTGGGCTTCACTGCAGCTCAGGGCTGCTTTTCCCATTGCAGGTGTGACGGCTGTGAGGCAGTTCTCTTGGGCATTGAACAGCAGGTTCTGAGAGCCAACCAGTACAAAGAGAACCACCACCGGACTCAGCAGCAGGTGGAAGCCGAGGTAAAGAGAGAGGGAGCATTTGACCCTCTTCTCAGGGTGCGCCTAGGAATTAGTTTGCATTGTCTTTGTGTTGTCGTTGCTTTGGTGTGAATATAACAAATAGCCCTTGGGTTTAGTACTGGAATGTAGGGAGTTAGCAGAGATTGAGCAGGCTTAGAGTGTAGAATACATACATCTTCCCTGTACATATTATGTTGCAGCTACTGAGGAAAAAAATGTTGGTGCTGTGTTTTAAAAATAGAAGGGAGCTGGAGAGATGGCTCAGCAGTTAAGTGGACTTAGGTTTGGCTCTCAGCACTCACACAGCAGCTCACAATCACCTGGAACTCCAGTTCTGGGGACCCAGTGCTGCCTTCTGGCCTCCAGGGGCTCTTACATGCATATTACACAGATGTGTGTTCAGGCACATAAACATACACATGAATAAAATACCAGAAACTATTAAACTTTGAAATAAGTGTGAGGAAGAGGCCAGGCCACCTCTGCCATACCAGTTGAAATAATACATTACCTACTGGCCTTCTAGAAAAGTTAGAACAGACTGATGTGATCAGTGAGGGCAGGATTCAGGGCTTTGTTTATTGTCTGGAGCCATGAGCAAGGTGCTCATCTGGCTGAGCCATACTTCAGGGCTTACTGTATGCTCATCTGAACACAGTACATCTCCACAGAGGTAATTGTGTCATATGTTCCTGCTTTGTAGTTTCTGTTATGATTGGCCCACATTATAACCATTTTCTTAGTTGAGTAGGTGAGATACATCTTTTTCCCCATTTGTCTTTAAATTACATTGTTGTTCTCAGAGGGGGAAAAACTAGATGTTTTCTTTCCAAGTCTGAGAACAACAGTTTTCTGGGGAGCTGTACCTTTGAGAGCCTCCCTCTGAGTTCAGTTAGCCCTATGACAAACTGCCTGAGAGTTCTCTTGTATTAGCCTTTTATAGAAAACCATTATTAAGTATAGTTCAGTGCACCTGGGGAGACATAACATAACGGTAGCCTTCCCAGGCTTTGCAGTGTCTCTGAGCAGGTTCTCTGGAGGGAAATGAACGATGGCTTGCAGCTCCACAAAGCCCCTTTCATTACATTTGCTTTTGGAATCTATTTTTCTTTATATTTGAATGTGCCTGTGTCTGGTGTTTTGTGGGATATTAATATATAGCTATTGTTACACGTTCACAAAATAGGCTGTGTTCCACCCAACTTAGGTAATAGAACAAGAGTAAGTGGTTTTTTGTTTGTTTGTTTGGCCTTTTTTTTGTGTGTGTGTGTAGAAAATCCCTCAGGAGTTAAGTTGTTACAGTGTGCTAAAACTGTGTCTCCTGGCTACCTCATCGAGAGCAATTCTCATCATCTTTCATGTCTCTGTAGCATTTCCTGTGGGCTTGGTTTCCTTTTGCTTTTTATGCTTTTGCTTACTTTTCAAAATTCAGCCCAGGCCCAGGCAGGCTTCAAGGCTTTCTACCCTCCCCTGAGCCTCTGAGTGCTAGGACTGTCTTACCTATCAGCACACCTGCCCCACCTTTTCCCTGTCCCCTCTCCAAAGGCTCCATCCTACCCTGGGGGGCTCTTGTGTTTCCTGCTCTTAGGGTCTCTAATATTGCCAAGTTACAGTTTTGTTAACAGGTGCAGCCCACTGGAATGTTCCTGGGCCATATGCTTTGAAGAGCTCTACAAACCCTGGGTTACTTAGGTGAAGGAGATGGGGCAGAGAGGCTATAAGCCAGTCCTCTGAGGAGGGAAGTCAGAAGGACCCTGGTCAGAATTACGTGGGCGTACTTATTATCAAATGGGTGGAGTAGGGGGACTAGACACTTTCAGATCTTTGAGGCTAAAGTAGGTTTAGGTGGTTTGGGCGGGCAGCCCGAGTCCTGGGTGTGGGTGTCCACACTCAATCCTATACTTCCTGGCAGAAGCACTAGTTGTCACTGTCTGTCTTCCTGTCTGTTGTCTGTCTCCCTCAGTGTGTGTCTATTTGTGTGTCCAGGTATATAGGCCTGTAGGCTCATGTGGATGCCAGAGAACTACCTTAAGTGTCATTCCTTGGGTACTCTAATTTTTTTTGAAACTGGGTCTCTCATTGGCCTGGACCTCTCCAAGTAAGCTGGTCAGCAGAGCCCAGGGATCTGCCTGTGCCACTAAACACTGGGATTATAAATGTGTTCAGTGCTTGACATTGTGTAAGAAGATCAAATTCAGGTCCTTGTGCTTGCATGGCATGCACTTTGCTCACTGTGCTATTTGCTTAGCCTATTAGTTGATTTTTTTTTTTTTTAAAGAGCAGAGTTCTGGCTTTTATTAAAAGGCTATTTATTTATTTATTTTCTTTCTTACTTATGAAGCATGGTCTCACTATGTTGTTTTGGCTTGCCTGGAACTCACTCTGTAGACCAGGCTGGCCTTGAACTCAGCCTCTGCCTTCTAAGTGCTGGGATTAAAGGCATGCCTGGCTTACTTTATTTTATTTATGTGTATATTGTATGTCTGTATGAGTCTATGTCATATGTATCTGAGTGCCTGAGGAGTCCAGAAGAGGATGTCAGATCCCTTCTAACTATGGGAAGTTGTGAGTTGCCTGATGTGGGTGCTGGGAACTGAACCGAGTTCCTCTGCAAGATCAAAACGTGCTCTTAACTGCTGAGCTGTCTCTTCAGGTCCAGTCTGAGGAAACTGTTGAACATCAGTAAAAGTAAAATCTATCTCCAAATCTATCACAAAATCCTGAAAAACATTGAAACATTTCAGGTTCAAGTTACTTAAGATACTGATGGTCAGTCTACATAATGCTACAGATCCAGTATAAAATATGCATCCATTTTGATCTGGAAAGCTCACTTGAAGAGCAGATTCCCCTCAATGAAGGATGCTCCCACAGCGTGCAGCGTTAAATAGTAGGCTGTTTATACTAGCACCAAAACACTACTTAAATCTTAATAAACACATGGGCTGGGGAGGTGGCTCAGCAGCAGGTAAGAGAGCTTACCGCTCTTCCAGAGGACTCAAACTCAGTTCACGGCACCCTGGGTGGCTCATGACTGCCTATAACTCAGGCTCCCAGGAACCATGCCATCCTCTGACCTCTGGAGCCATTTTTCCAGCTCCTAGTTCCATGCTTTGGTGAACTCATTTTCTTTTTTCTTTTTTCTTTTTCTTTTTCTTTTTGTTTATTTTCGTTTTGTTTCTTTGTGTAACCCTGGCTGTCCTGGAACTCACTCTGTAGACTAGGCTGGCCTCGAGCTCAGAAATCCACCTGCCTCTGCCTCCTAAGTGCTGGGATTAAAGGCGTGCGCCACCACCACCCAGCCTAGTGAACTCATTTTCATTTATCCATAAGTAGCCTACTTGTCTTCCTCTGGGTTTTTGAATATGATTTCAGATTTTGTTGTAGAGAATTTGGGCTGCTTCTCTGGGTGGTCCTTAGAACAGGACTCAGTGAGTTTCAGGTATGAACACAAGTTTTGTTTCTCCCCTCAGGTTAGCAACATTAAGAAGACACTCAAAGCAACAGCGTCCTCCTCAGCTCAGGAAATGGAGCAGCAGCTGGCCGAACGGGAGTGTCCCCCCCATACTGAGCAGAGGCAACCCACTAAGAAGATGTCCAAAGTGAAAGGTCTGGTCTCCAGCCGCCACTAGGGCCGGCTGGGGCAGCTGGCACTCAGCAGGCCTGGGTCAGGTCGGGAGGGGACACCCAGGGCCTATTTCCGTCCCTCTCTAACTGCAGTGAGTTCCAGATCTGCCCGTCCCTCACCAGTACCTCCCCATCCATTGGTACCATTTCTGAAAATGATTGCCCCTCCCTTGCCTCCTTTTCTAGTTGTTCCCTTCAGACTCAGGGGCTCAACGGATGCCATCCAAACAGGGTCCAGCACTGCCCGGCTTCCCTGCAGGGGTCCTTGTCTTTGTGATGGGCTACCTCCCTCCCAGTTGTTCTTTGCTCCCTGTCATTTTGTCAGGCTGGTCCTAAGCTGGAGGCAGTTTACCCAGCCCCGAGGGATGACTGTGGAGGTGGCTCCTCTCTGAGTGAAGAGGGGGCCTTGCTTCTCCAGCCCCATGTACCACAGTACCCACAATGGTGCAAGTGTCTCTAGCCAGGTAGCCACATGTTCCCTCTCCTGCCTTACCCCTGTTGGCAGTGCCAGTTGAGGCCATGGAGGGATGTGGTGCTGGGCTATGTTTACTAAACCTTTGGGTTTTCAGCCTCTTAAGCCTAGCCAGGATCTCTCATCAAGTTGGGGCACTGGGCTGACTAACCCCTGGTGTCTGATACCAGTGTAGGGTGCTTGGGTCTGTGGGCAGCAGAAGGAGTTTCTCCTAGCTTGGTGTCCTCTGTGGGCTACTCTTCCTGCTGTCTCTGACTGTAAGCCTTGGTTGGCATTTAGGCCCAGCTGCCTCCTGGGATTGTCTGCCAACATTTGCTCCCCTGAGATCTTTCATGCCTCCTGGCTGCCCCTGGGGTAAGAGTGGTGGTGCCGAAGCCCCTCAGACTGGTGAAGGACCATTGCTGCTTCTGTCTCCTTCCTTCCCGCCCCTCCTTGGCTGGTGACCCAGAGCCCTCTGCTGACATCATACTCCACTCCTGGCCAGAGAGAAGGACTTGACTAGACTTTCTGAACTTGAATAGTTTCAGGTTATATTTTAATTTTTTTTTTGTACAGGTTGATTCTAATACATTTCAACATGCTTTTTTCTCCCTTTGTGTCAATATTTGTTATAGTCTAATCGCCGGGGATTTCTCACTTGGTTGGAGGGTGTGTGTGTAGGTGGGGGGGACTATGTGGGGGGGGTTATGTGGGGTGTGTTTGGGGAGGGTGGGGATGTGAGGGGTGTGTGTATGTGTGTGTGTGTGTATTTTGTTTCCTAAAGGGAGATGGAGGCCCTGTACTGATTTAAACCTCATTGAGTTTAAAAAGCACATTTTAGGAAAAAAAAGAAAAAGAAAAATGTAGATTTGACATATGCGATTGTGGAATATGGGGTTGTACAGCTGGTGGGTTTGGAGGGCAGTGATTTGAGTAGTTCAGAGAAATGTGATGCTATTTTAGTGGCATGGTTAAAAAGTGAGTTGATCCAGTGTTAAAGTATTCTTGTGTTCCTTATATGCTGGTCCATATGCCCATATAACACTATGCCTAACCATCGGTTAAGTTTGATTCCCAAAGTGTGTTTGATGAATCCCCAGATCACATGCTCTGTGGAAGAGGGGTTCTGTTATTAAATAAATGTGGCACTCCCTACATTCCATATCCTCATGAAGTTCATTACTAAGGTCTTGGGAGGCATTTGTGGGATGAAGCCCAAGCCCACATTGACTTCACTACCAGATCTTTGTGGGTATTGATATTTCTAATGGGATACATTTTGGGTAAGTTTTGGTAAACAAGTACTTCTCAAAACCCCTAAGAGATATAGACCACCTCCCAGCCTCATAGGTATTTTCCCACTACTCTCTCTAGACCCCAGACAGGGACACTGAGCAAGTTACTGTTCATCTTCTCCCCTCCGGCAAGTTCATTTTGAAATGCGGTTTATTTTATTTTATTTTATTTTTTCCAAGGCAGGGTTTCTCTTTGTAGCCCCGGCTGTCCTGGAATTCATTCTAGACCAGGCTAGCCTTGAACGCAGAGATCCACCCGAGAGCGTTGGCCAGGAAAACACAGCTATCTCTTGCTTCTTTTGCTCTTACTGTGATGGCAGATTCTGTGTGAGTTCAGTTTTTCTCCCTGGGCCAATTTTTCTCCACCCCACCATTTCTTACATTTCTGCATCTTTCATCTCTAGTGCCTGTATGTGACAAAGAATTTTGTATCCCAAGGAGATCCTTTCTGGATCCAGTGTCCCTTTCTAGCCAGCTTTTTCTGTTTTTAATAAGCAGGCTTCTTGTCACTTACCTGTCCTTTCTCTCTCTGCTTCCTCCTTCCTCCTCCTCAGCACCTGCCTCTGAACAGCCACCTTCTCCCCTCCCTCTGCCTTTTCTTTTTCATCAAGGAGACCATTGACTTCCAGCCTTCTGAATGGCTTGCACTAATGAATGTTCTCTCAGCTCTCACGGCACTGATACCCCAAGGCCTTCCCTGTGTTTCTCTGCCAGCTTTAAAAGTTCTTTGGAGATGCGTTAGTTGCTTTCTGTTACTGTGACAGAAATAACTTGAGAAAATCGGAAGCTTCAGTTAATGGTCCCTGGTCTCCATTGTTTGTGGGTTGTGGTGGGACAGAGCATCATGGCGGAGCTGAACTGCTTATTTCTAGGCAGCTATGAAGGAAATGAAAGGAAGGGCCTGGGACGAGATATACCTTTCCCCTCCAGCCAGGCTCCATCTCACAGCATTTCCTCTACCCCGGACCAAACCACAAGCTTTTAGGGAGGAGAGCACAGTACAGATTACAACTCTGACACAGACTCCACTGTCTGTGCTTGCTTGGGGTCCACTGTGGCCTTTCTTTGCTTGTACATGTCCTCCATAGGTTGTGTGGCTCACTCCCATGGCTCCAGTCTCACCTCTGACATCCAGTTCTCCATCTGTGGCTATTCAACGTGAGAAACAGTTGGCCATTCCCCATATGTTGTCAATAAGTGATGTTACCCATCCAAGTTTCTTGTGGTTGCCATAACAAAAGACCTCAGGCCATGTGTCTTAAACAACAGAATCCGTTTTCTCACAGTTCTGAGGCTTCGAGGCCAAGGTCATTGTGTTGGCAAGATCTATTTCTCCAGAGACCTGCATCCTTTGTGTGCAGACGGTTGTCCTCATGTCTTCTCTGTCCTCACAGGACCTTTTCTCTGTGTATACAGATCGAGTTCTTTCTTCATGATCTCATTTAACTCTTTCCTCCTCAAAGGTCCCATTTTAAAATACACTCACAATGGGGGGAGGCCTTCAAAATGAATTTAGACACAATACAGTCTTTACCTGATTGAAAATTTGAGGTTTATCCTTACTGCTTTCCTGTACTGTATTTGATTCAACCACATCTTGAGTTGCATCTTTATTGTTTGAACAAATCTTTTTCCTACCGCCCTTGCCACTTTGGGAACTTGAGAACTGGCTCATCAGCATCCTTATTTGCTAGGAATGCAGCCAAATGTCAGAACATAAAAAGATTACAGAAGTAGAGAGAAGCCAACTATGGTGGTTGATGCTTGTAATCTCTGCATTCAGAATGATACAGCAGACTAACTTAGGACTAGCCGGGGTTACATAATGAGCTCCAGCCTGGGATACAAGTGTGAGATTTCCTTAAAGACACAGAGAAGATGGAAAGGAATTATAGATGAGTAGAAGTAAACTGCCAGGTCAAAGTGACAAATCCGCTGGGCAGTGGTGGCACACGCCTCTAATCCCAGCACTTGGGAGGCAGAGGCAGGCGGATTTCTGAGTTCCAGGACAGCCAGTGCTACACAGAGAAACCCTGTCTTGAAATTACAACTCCAAACTTTTTTAAATATATAAAATGAAAAGGAAAAATACCTACCAAACCAATTAAAGACAAATGAGCAAAGAAAAGCACAAAAGCTTAGGACCATTAGTTTAAATGTCAATTTAAATTAACAATGGTTTGCTGGAAAGAGATGAATGATCATAGTTTATTCATGAGATTAGGCAATCAAGAAATTAAAAATAGGGAAGGCTGCTTGTGCTCAAGCCAGATGACCTATACAGTACTAACTCCTTCAAATTGTTCTCTGTCAACATGAGCACCCCATGGCATGCAGGCCTGCACTTGGGCACACATACACCCTAAAGTGTACTAAACAAACAAACAAAAAAACAAAAGCCAGGCATAGTGGCATACATCTCTAATTCCAGCTCTTGGAAGTCTGGTGGATCTCTGAGTTCACAGTCTGGTTTACATACAAGCAGACATTTTAACCATCTTTGCCCGAGTGCTGAAGTGCAGCTCGCTACTGCATAGTGAGCATTCA